>NC_067472.1:52513233-52813233 GCF_947179515.1 Apodemus sylvaticus | reverse complement strand
CGTCCACATTTCTATCTTCTGACCCTACTCCATTCCACTTAAGAGCAAAAATTGGGGGGCTGGAGAGATGGCTCAGCAGTTAAGAGCACTGACTGCTCTTCCAGAGGTCCTGAGTTCAATTCCCAGCAACTGCATGGTAGCTCACAACCATCTGTAATGGGATCCGACACCTTCTTCTGATGTGTCTGAAGATACCTACAGTGTACTCACATGAAATAAATAAATCTTTAAAAAAAAAAAAAAGAGCACAAATTGGTAACACATCAGGAACTTTGCATCTCCAATCCAAAGGCTCTTGTGCCCTAAAAAACTATGACCAGGTGACCTTGCTGTGCATTATCTGGTTGATCTGGTTTTTGTCACAAATGTAATAGACAAGACACTTTAAGATGAAAAAGAAAGGTGTCCTCCTGCTGTTTTCCTTCCTAGTGAAGTTAATTCTATTTCCTTGTCTATGAAAATGTATTTCAGCTACATGCTTTAGGCCTGTTCTTGATGATCATGGAATTCTGAATGTTCTATCTGCTTTAGTATGGCAAAGCTGCTGGGCACTCACTTCCGGCCTGTGAACTCCTGAATACAGCTGTTGCTCTCAGGGTTGGAGTGTGCAACTATGCAAGAACTATGCAAGGCCCTGGGTTAGATGCCTGCACCAAAACCAATCATAAAGCACATTTGCTCTCATTGCTAGTTGTAGTATGATTGTGATACACCTAGATACGGTCTATTTTTTTCTCACTGTGTGTGCCTAACTGGTCTAAGAAATATGTATACCAGACAGGCACGAACTCACAGAGATCCACTTACCTTTCCCCTGAGTGCTGGGTTTAGAGGTGTGTACTTCAATGCTGACTAGATATAAATGTAACTGTTGTGGTGGACTTATTAGGTATCTCAAATATATACTTATCTTTTACCAAATTTGGGGCATCTTTGGCTGTTATTTAAGATTCCTGTCTGTTTTTTTCTTTCTCTTTGCCTCCTATGTTCTAATTACATTTATGATAGAGAGTCTTAATATTACCTAACTAGTTCCTGAAACCAGGTGTCCTATTTCTCTTATTTGTCCTTTGGCTTGGATAAATTGTCTGTCTTCCACTTTGCTGATCATTACTATATCTCCTCTTATTGTTTAATCTAAAGTAGGATAGAAAGCAAAAGCTCAGGGGAAATGAGAAGAGAAAGAAGGCCTTCCACACCCACACACCCTCATCTGGTGGAGAATATTGGCATGGTGGGCTTGTCTGTAAACTCAGCATTCAGGAGGCAGAGACAGGAGGATTAAAAGTTCACAGGCAGCAAGATGATCCTGTGGATAAAGACTCCTTTCACCAAGTGTGATGACCTGAGTTCATCCCTGGGACCCACATGATTAAAGAAAACCAACTTCTCAAGTTGTCCTTTGCTCTTTATGTGACATGCATCACACACAAGCATACACACACACACACATACACACACACACACACACTCACTCAATAAAATGTAAAAAAAAAAAAAAAGGAAAAGGAATAAAAAAGAAACTCAACAAACTGGAAGGGGGTGCCATAAGAGTACCCATAAACACAACCCCCCTTTAGCCCAGGGTAGCTCCTACTTGTAATCTCACAGCTCAGGATGCTAGGGCAAGAATAGCTAGAGTTTGAGGCTAGTCTGGACTGCACTAGACTCTCAAAAAACAACCAAAGAGGGACTGGTGAGACTGCACAAAAGGTAAAGGTATTTGCTATCAACCTGATGAATCCCATCCCTGGGACCTATGAAAAGGTCTCAGGGTGTTCTCTGACCTTCATATGAACTCCATGGTGTGCATGCATCTCCTGAGCCACCCCTGCCCCCAATGCAGACATACAAGCACACAAATCTGTGCTAGAGAGCTGGCTCAATGGTTAAAAGCACTTGTTGCTTTTGTAGATGACCTGGTTCAATTCCCAGCACCCACATAATGTCTTACAACTATCTGTAGCTCCAGTCCCAGGGGATCTCATGCTCTCTGCTGATCACCTTTGACACCAGGAATGAATATGGTACATATACATACATGCTGGCAAAACACTCACATACATTAAATATTTAAAAGAAAAGAGTTCAGGGTTACCCTCACCTACAGAGTGAGTTTGAGCCCAGTCTGGGCTATATGAGACCTTGTCTCAAAATAATAGAAAATAAAATATGATTTGAAAGCCTCAGAATACAGAGAGAGACAAAGGGAAACAGAAAACATATAAATGAGCATGCTGCCTTTTCTGAGAGATATTGCAAAGAAGAGTGCTTAAAAGTAAATGAAGGTAGAGATCTCTGTGAGTTCAAGGTCAGACTGGTCTACATATGGAGTTCCAAGACAGCCAGAGATATATAGAGCTATCCTGTTGTCTTAGTCAGGGTTTCTATTCCTGCACAAGCATCATGACCAAGAAGCAGGTTGGGGAGGAAAGGGTTTATTCAGCTTACATTTTTCACCTTGCTGTTCATCACCAAAGGAAGTCAGGACTCAAGCAGGTCAGGAAGCAGGAGCTGATGCAGAGGCCATGGAGGGATGTTTCTTACTGGCTTGCTGCCCCTGGCCGCCTCAGCTTGCTTTCTCATGAAACCCAGGACTACCAGCCCACAATGGTCCCCCACCATTTATCACTAATTGAGAAAATGCCTTACAGCTGGATCTCATGGAGGCATTTCCTCAAGGGAGGCTCCTTTCCCTGTGATAACTTCAGCTTGTGTCAACTTGACACACAAAACCAGCCAGTACCCCTGTCTTTAAAAAAATGAGTAGGAGGTCAGGCGGTGGTGGTGCACGCCTTTAATCCCAGCACGTGGGAGACAGAGTCAGGCAGACTTCTGAGTTTGAGGCCAGCCCGATCTACAGAGTGAGTTCCAGGACAGCCAGGGCTACACAGAGAAAACAAAAGCAAAACAAAACAAAACAAAACAAAAACCGAGTAGGAGGAGGAAGAGGCAGAAGAGAAGGGCTGTGAATGTAGCTCACTACAGTGGTAGAGTGCTTGTTGAACATGCAGGAAGCCACAAGTTCAGTTCCCAGCATTGCATAAGACCAGATGTGTTGTCTAATGCCTGTCAGTCCAGTACTTGGGAGGTGGAAGTAGGAGGACGGAAGCTCAGGCTCATCCTGGCCTCAGTGGTACAAGGCCACCATAGGCAAGGGCAAGAAGGCCTGTCCCCTCAGAGGAGAAATAGGATTTTTCGGCCATTGTAACTTGTATCTCCGGAATTTCAAGAATCACCCATCAGTCTCTATAGAAGGTGCCTATCTTTCTGCTCGCTGAGAAAAACGCTTTCACCAAAGCTTTACCATCTTCATTAATTTTAGTATCTGCCTTTTTCCTCGTTGGGCGTCTGAAGACAAGATGAGTAAGGCTCACCACCAGCTCTCCTGGAGTCCCCCACGGAAGTTCGGCCAGGGTTCTCGCTCTTGCCGCGTGCTCTAACCGCCGAGGTCTGATTCGTAAATACGTGCTGAGCATGTGCCGTCAGTGCTTCAGCCAGTACTCGAAGGACATCGGCTTCATTAAGTTGGACTAAGCGACCTTGAATGGATTATTCGACTGTCTACCCAGCAGAACCAATTATGTTAGTCTTTGTGCGCAAAGAGTAAAAATGTGAAGACCTTTAAAAAAATTTTTTTTAGTATCTGATTCAAATCATCCTACATGGGAGCAGCTTTAAATACTAAATTCTAAGTTCTCTGGCCACTGTTATTTTTCTCCAAAAAGTAATGTTTCCTTTACCAGACAAGTAGTTTGAGTAACAGCATACGCCATAAACTAGGTCCCCTAGTCTTAAGTTTTACTTTGCTGGGAACAGAACCCACCATGCCAGGCACGTGCTCTGCCCCTGTGCTACACCCGACTCAGATCTCCATACCCTTCCCCCATCTTTTCTTGTTTGTTCGGTTTGCTTTGGTTTTAAGACAGGGTTTCACTCTGCAACCCTGGATACCCTGGAACTCACTCTGTAGACGAGGTTGGTTTTGAACTCAGAGAGATCTGCCTGCCTCTACCCCTTGAATGCTGGAATTAAAGGCAATCGTTAGATCTCAAGCTGTCCAAATATTCAGAAATAAGCTCAAACTGGACCATAGGAGGATTTCAGGTGGTTTGATAAAAGCCAGCTTTTCTCAGAAACTTGGGAAGCTGGTTCTCATCTGCCCAAAGGAGTCTTAACCCACTGAGCCATCTCCCCAGCCTTCCAAAATTTTATTAGATACATAAAAACTTATAGTGTCTCTAGATGTTATTTTGAATCCCACTCCTTCTGCTAGACACGATGAGAACTAGTCACCTTAACCCAACCAGGATGGAAGCTAACATCATCTCCTAAGCCATGGTTCCAGAGATTGAGCCAGGGCCTCATGCGTGCGCGCGCCTGCCCACCGCTATGCGTGCGCGCGCCTGCCCACCGCTATGCGTGCGCGCGCCTGCCCACCGCTATGCGTGCGCGCGCCTGCCCACCGCTATGCGTGCGCGCGCCTGCCCACCGCTATGCGTGCGCGCGCCTGCCCACCGCTATGCGTGCGCGCGCCTGCCCACCGCTATGCGTGCTCGCGCCTGCCCACCGCTGCTGCTGCAGCACACCTTACTACATGCTTCCTCCAGTTCCCAGGAAGGAGACCTGAGCCTTTGCCCTCCTCCAGTTTCCGGGTGCTGGATTCTAATATCAGCACCATCAGCCTCAACCCATGCTCTGCTTTTTTTTTTTTCAGAGACTGTGGCTGCCATATTTTTAGCCTCTAACCTTTCTCTAGTCTTAGAATTTGGAAATACCTCAAGGCATATTTTGTTAGGTTTCGGAGCCCCTCAAGTGCCCAGTTTTGTCCCTCCAGTGCCCTGGGGCCACTCATTGCGACTGGCTTGTTTGCTGCCCAGGTACATTCTTAGATTTAGTCCTAGCCTCTTGCTCAGACTCAGAAGAGCAAATAGCCCCATGGAAAAGCTCCTGCAACTGCGATCAGCTCTGCTCTGCAAGGGTAGGCTCTGGTACCCCTGGCTTCAGCATCAGCTGGAAGCATACATACACATAGAATACATTATGTGTATATGCTACTGTAGTTGTTAAGGTCACAGCCTGGGCTCTGGAAATCCCAACAAAGTACACTGGGGCATCCATCCAATAATAATACACCCACTAAAGAGACAGTTAATAATGAAATGGAGATTTGTTCAGTGTGGCTACATTGGCAAGAGGAGCAAAATTAACAGGTCCAGGGATTCCCCGGCCAAAAGGCCATTTTCCAGGTTCTCACATGAAGTTTGAATTTAAAGAGAGCATGAAAGGCCTGGAGAGATGGTTCAGTGGTAAAGAGCACAGACTGCTCTTCTGAAGGTCCTGAGTTCAAATCCCAGCAACCACATGGTGACTCACAACCATTCGTAAAGAGGTCTGACTCCCTCTTCTGGAGTGTCTGAAGACAGCTACAGTGTACTTAGATATAATAATACATAGGGAGTGGGACCAACCAAAGTCAGCAGAGGTCCTAAATTCAAATTCCCAGCAACCCTGGCTCACAACCTTTAGTACAGCTACAGTATACTCATACACATTAAATAAACAACCAACCAAACAAACAAATATTTTAAAAAATAAAGAGAGCGTGAGAGCATGCGTAACTAAGCAGTCCAGGTCGGGGTGTGGTCCTGCCCATCAGTGACTCCGCGTTGCTCTGCTTTAGTCTGTCCTTCAAATTGGACTGTCCAAAACTTTTATAGGGGAGGCAAATTGTTCAGGCTGGCAGCAGCACTGCAGAGTTTCTCCTCCCCAGCAGAGGATTCCTAGGGAAATTTAGTATTTTGGAACCTATTGTTTAAATAATCTGATAATCAAAGGGAAGGGTACAAGTGTCTGTTTAGACTATGTGGTCCCTTTCCGGATGATTCAGGGCTTGTACATGCTGAGCACACACTTTACCACCTAGCTACTGCCTCCCCTCCTTCTGAGACTGTTGAGAAAGCAATATTTGTGTTTTATCTGTTTCCTGGCTGGTGCACTGGCCAGCTAAAAGCAACTCATTCTACTAAAAGTAGAACTAGATAAACACCTTTTTTTTTCTGTTTTCTTTTTTTAAAGAAAGGGTTTCTTGTATCTCAGGCTGGCTTCCAACTATATAACAGAGGTTGACCTTGAACTTTTGATCCTTCTCCAACGTGACTGGATTACAGTCAAGGGCCCACTATACCTAATTTATGCAGTGCTGGGGACCAGGAATCAAACCCAGGACCTTGGGAATGCTCAACAAGCACTGGCTCAGCAGGTAAGAGCACTGACTGTTCTTCCAAAGGTCCTGAGTTCAAATCCCAGCAACCACATGGGCTCACAACCATCTGTAATGAGATCTATCTCTTCTGGTGTCTGAAGACAGCTGCAGTGTACTTACATATAATAAATAAACAGATCTTTAAAAAAAAAAAGTTGCCTTGGTCTCGGTGTCTCTTCACAGCAATGGAAACCCTAAGACAGCCACTGAGCTCTGTAGTTCCTTCAGGAGTGCTTACCTGTATAGAACTCAGGCAAATAGCTGACTCCATAGGTTATGGCGTAGTATAACAGGCACAACTCAGAAGCTGGTGTGTTGGCTCACTCACCTATGAGCCCAGCACCTAGGAAGCTGAGGCGGGAAAATCAGCAGGACTTTGAAGCCAGCCTGAACTACACAGTGAGTTTCAAGCTAGTTTGGACTACAGAGACTCTGTCATAAAACAAAACAAAATACAACACAACTCAGAACATCAGTGGTGTGGTGAGGCTTGTGCCTTTCAGTCGCTCTCTAAGTTGTCCTGTAGGGCTTCTGAGGGAGTTCCAGCACTTGTGACTGACTGTCTAATTACTGGTAGTTGGTAACTGGCTTCATCCTTCCTTCCTCCTCAGAGGTCTAGGTGGGGCTGATAGCTCCAACCCTCTGATCACAGAGGTTCCCCCAAACAGCCAGTCCCACAAGTGAAGCAATTTAAGAGTCCTCAGATACCCTCAGCTCGATAGAATCCAAAATGACACTACTTTGGATATTCTAAGGGTTTTAGGAGTTAAGTGTCAGGAGACAGGGCAGAGACCAAACATAGTTTATGCACACTTCCCTACAGCACAAGTATCTATGAAATATGCAGTGTCAAGGATCTGAAATAAATGACTGAAGTAGCATTGTCACAACTTTTCTTTGTAAACTGTTTCTTATGATTATCATATTGCCTATTAGAAGGCTATAAATAAAGCTGGCATGGTGGTACCTGCCTGCCATCGCTACACTCCTGAGGCTGAGGCAGGAGGATCCTGAGCTCAAGGCCAGTTTGTACTTCATAGAAAAAAAATTGTCTTTAACAAAAGGGGAAGGAGTTGTATAAGTAGATACAGAGTGTCAAGGAGAAGGGGGATAAGAAACTCAAGTAGATTGGGGACCATAAAGGAGAATGTGGTGTATTCGTTCTGTTTTCTGTGAGCACTGCACATACATGGTACACAGACACACATCCAGGCAAAACACTCATGTAAAGCACATAAGATTAAATCTCAAAAACGTCAAAAAAGAAACCAGAGATATATTTGTCTTAGCTGGTGTCCTGTCGCTGTGAATAGACACTGACCAAGGCGACTCTTTAAAAGAATTTAATGAGGCTTCCTAAACGTTTCTGGGGGTTGGTCCATTGTGGGAAGCATGGTGGCACAGGGCAGACATGACGCTGGAGAAGCAGCTGAGAGTTCTGCCTCTGGATCTGCAGGCAGCAGAAAAGAGGACGTGGCTTGGCTTTCTGAAACCTTAAAGCCCACCCCTAGAGACACACTACTTCCAGCAGGCCATATCCTAATCCTTTCAAATAGAGCCACCCCCTGAGCATTCCAGCATATGAGCCTGTGAGGCTGTTCTTATCTAAGCCGTCGCGCTGTTCAATGGGCTGAGTGAAGGAATAAGGGGGTCCAGTGACCCCCAAGTGTGATTTGGGGCTTTAGTTTAAACAGAGGATAAAAGGTCTGCTTAACCAAGCAGTCCTGGTCCAGGTGTGGTCTGCCCCTCATTGTCTCCGATCCAGTCTATCCTGCGCGGTGGACTGACAAGTTGTTAAAACTGTGGAATCTCTTCCTAGAAGGTAAGTGGCTCTTCTTCCACTTCAGTCCTTCTCTTCCCTCTGCATGAGATTCCCGAGGAAATTTTAATTCTTTAGGGGAATTGTCTCAATAGCCAATGAGGGGTGTGTGTGTGGGGGGGCAATAACTGTCTTTTTTTTTTTCTTTTTTGGATTTGGTTTTTTTGAGACAGGGTTTCTCTGTGTAGCCCTGGCTGTCCTGGATCTCACTCTGTAGACCAGGCTGGCCTTGAACTCAGAGACCCGCCTGCCTCTGCCTCCCGAGTGCTGGGATTAAAGGCGTGTGCCTGGCAATAACTGTCTTTAGAGTTCCTCCTTTCCTGCCAGGAGAGCTACAAGCTACAATGAAGACTCTGAGTCAGGTTGGTCTCTCATCTCTCTTTCTTTTCATTGGACAAAGGAATGATAAATACACGTGGTAGCAGTGCTGGCATTTAAGATTATTTACTCCAATTGGACAGTTCAAGGCCGGCACCTTAGCATCATCTGAATGCTCTGGGTCAGGCTGAGAATCCCTAATTACCAGGCCAGGACCCAAAGGAGTCTCTCTGCAATGCTAGCTCAGTCTGGCTTGAAACTCACTATGTTTACTGAGCTGGCCTTGATCTCATAGTATCCTCCTGCCTTGGTGTTTCCTAACCTCAGTGCTGTGACCACAAGTATGCACCACCATGTTCACTGACATGCGAAGGATTTAAGAGGAAGAAATGTGGGTGAATTCTCAAAGAATTCCCCACCAGAGGGAGCAGGAGTGGGAGTAAGGGAAGTTGTTATCTCTTGTGCCTTTTTTGTGGGGTCGGGGTCTGCAGAGGTAAGTGGCTATCTTCTGGACTTGTTAAATAGAAAATTTCACATCACCAGTTATCTTTCTTGGAACTGGACATTCGTGGTAAAGCCATGGGTCGCTAGGTGTTAAGCTCTAGATATTTCTATAACAGCATTACAAGATATGGGTCAGGCTCCAAGCAGATAGGGAGGGGTCATTGGCATGGCAGTTTTGTTTTTATTTCTAGCATTTGTCTATGCATCTGCCTGTTTTTTATTTTGTGTGAATGTGTGAAGGTCACAGAACAACTTTTTGGGAATCAGTTCTCTCCTTTTACCTTTAATATATATATATGAATTTCTGTGCTACATCCATGCAGGTGCCTGCAGAGGCCTGACTGCACTGGCTCCCACTAGAGCTGGAGTTACAGATGTACAAGTCCTCCAATGTGGGTGCTGTATTAGCCCAGGCTGTCTGGAAATAGCTCTGTAGACCAGGATGGTCTTAAACTCAAGAGATCCACCTACCTATGCCTTCCAAGTGCTTGGATTAAAGGCTACTGCTTGGCTCAGGAGAATAATTTTAAAGAGACATTTGTGTTTTCAGACTATGAACCCCAAAGAATCTGATTTCCCCCAGGAACCTCATGCAGAGGGAAGAGAAGGGCTGAGCCTGGAGCCACACTGTGGAGGTACTGGCCTCCCAGGAAGACACTTCTTTGTACAGAGCCATATTGGGGCAGTCTTGCACAAGGTTTGAGTTTGACTTTGGTCAAGGACAATCCCTGGCTTCGGCCAGGAAAAAAAAAAAGGACAAAAATAGGGAAGTAGGATAAAGCAGAATTTTTATCCTTAGGTGGAGTGCTAAGAGTGTACTAGACTATGGCCAAGGTTAACTTCTCCCAGATAGCCAGGATCCTGTTCCACCTAGGGTGGAGTGCTCGAAGTAACCCTTTTGGAAAGGGTTTGCCCTTTCCAAACCCTCTGCCGGAGCAGTCAAGACGAGGACCTCCAAGAGAAGCTAGACAACTTCCACCAGAACTCAGCCAGGAGTCTGGGGGGAAGGGTTTGCCCAAACTGTTAAAAGGTCTGGCGCCATTAAAGTTTCCGGCCTCGATCAGTGAAACATTGTCCTGGCCCTTTTTTCTTTTCGCCCCTTCCCTATCCATCCCTCAGCTTCTGTTCCAGCAACCCACTTAGTAATAGCTGCAGGCAGCTATGGAATCCAACACTTCATATGGCTTTGCTAACCTTCCAGACAACCTTCCATGTAGGACAACTAGAGCAAGACAAGGATGGGACAATGACACGTGGGACACACCTTGACTAGGACTGCTTTGTTATGTACATGTCTTGTTCTGTATTTAAACTTAAAAAATATTTTAATTATATGTGTGGTGTGTGCACATGCCTTCAGGGCCCAGAGGTGCTGGGTGCCTCAGGAGCTGGAATAACAGGCAGTTATGAGTTGGGAACAGAATTCAAGTCCTCTGGGAAAAGTGTGCCCTCTAACAGCGGAACCATCTTGCCATCCTTTTCTATTTAAACGTAAACCCATGTCCGATATTCGGAAGGTGAAATTGGGGGCATGTGTTACTGGAGCCCTCCACACGTCCTCTTCCACTGTGTCTAGACTGAACATCACCCTTGCATCTCACTATTAGTTGTCCCTTTAATTGGTGTACTGAGGATGGGTGGCTGAGGGCACGGTTTTTTTGTTTGTTTTGTTCTTTGAAAGAGGGTTTCTTTGTGTAGTCCTAGCTCTCCTGCAACTCACTCTGTAGACCAGTCTGGCCTCTAACTCAGAGAGATCCAGCTGCTTCTGCCTCCTGAGTGCTGGGATTAAAGGCATGCACTACCATTCCCCAGCGTGGTAAAATTTTTACATGAAAAAAACGAAATAGTGATATGTAAATAATAAAAAACTGTAAGTTCAGTGTACACACTAGTTTTACTAGAATTCAGCTGTTTTGTCTATTTTTTAAAAATTATTTTTATGTATGAGTGCACTATCTGCATGTACACCTGAATGCCAGAACAGATCTCATTATAGTTAGTTGTGAACCACCATGTGGCTACTAGGAATTGAACTCTGGACCTCTGGCCCAACAACCAGAGCTTTTAAGCGCTGAGCTATCTCCCTAGCCCCCTGAGCCATCTCTATCTTTCCCAAATTCAGCCATTTTTATTAGGTACTGTGGCATCTGCAGTTTCACTCTCCTTCCAGCGTCACAGTCCAGTAGTCCCAGGTATTTGCTACCTGGCCTTTTCAATGTGTTAGCCTGTGCTTGGACACTCTACATTCCACAGCTATGAGGTGCTGACTGATTTAATTAACAGTCAGTTCTTTGTCCTTTCTTGTATTCACTCTCTTTTGGTGCTGGGCATTAAAACCAGGGCCTTGCACATGCTACGAACGATCATGCTCTAGCACTGAGTGTATGCTAGCCCTTTTCAAACCCTCTGCCTTGAAACTTGACCTTGTTTGGGGGGGGGGGGGTAATATGACTTGCTTTGACCAATGGGAATCAAAACAGGACTGACCTATGAATGCAATGGGACGTGTTCTCCTGCTTCTAGGCCACCATCAGGCGCACAGACCTAGGGTAGTCTGCTGGTGGATGAGTCATAAAACCCATACCCCAGTAAGCTGTTATTCATCCTGAGGTCATCCTAGGTTAGGCAAGCTAAAAGTCCAAGATTATCATGGCTGACCACAGACAGAATTGAGAAGCCCCAGCTGTAATCACACTTACCAGCCCAGATCAGCTGACTCCTACCATGTGCCGGCTGACTGCACAGGGATGCACGCTCCTGAGTTTGGTGATGGATTGTAATAACCAACCATCACAGTTTAGCAACAGAAAGCAGCATATGTTCTTCTTGGCTAAACAGGCTGTGGAGCATTATTTTTCTCTTGAGAGCAATTTCAGCTTCTAGCAAACAGAATCTAAAACTTCAGTGCTCAGGGCAGGCATGAGATCACGCCTTGAATTTCCAAAGGAGTGCCAGAACGTTTTTGTTTAGTTTGAGACAGTCTTCTTATTATAGCCCAGGCTGGCCTAGAATTCATTATGTAGCCCTCTTGCTGAGGCCTCCCCAGGTGTGAGCCACCCCAATCAGAACTTTGACTCATAATGGGGCACAGTGTGTATCTCGTTTATAGCTCAATTTGTCCCAGGGGTCAGAGATGCTGAGGCTCTCTGACTTGGTAAACTTGTTCACCATGAAGACACCAAGACAGACAGACTCGACTGCTTATTTTTAAAAAAAAAGAATTCAATTTATTTCCTTTTAGAACTGTAAAAAAGTACTTTGGATATAAAATCTAAGTGACTACGGTGTGGTCAATCAGGAGGACATGGCCATCATGATCTGCATCCTCTAGTCACTCGAGGACGGGGTCGCAGAACAGGGCCGGGGCTGACTCACTGCTACCTAAAGGCCGAACCATAAGCTTTAAAGAGTGGGAGCTCCAGAGACGCAGATCTCAGAGGGGGAGGAGGGGAAGAAAGTGAGTGATACAGAGAAGGAAGAGAAGGGCGTGGGCAGGGCAGGGCAGGGCAGGGAGGAGCAAGACTGCACAGTACGGCAGTCAGCAGTGGGGAAAACACTTTAATTTGCAATAGGGAAAGGCTTAGTTTTTGTTTGTTTGTTTTTTGAGATAGGGCCCCCCTCTACCGGCTAACCTAGAACTCACTAGGTAGGCCTTGGGTGGCCTCAAACCACAGTAACTCCCCTTCCTCTGTTTCCAACCATGCCTGGTGAGTCTTCCTTTTTGAATGCTGAGCACAGCTAGCGTCAATGTGTCCTGTTTCCTGGGGCCAATGGCTGCTCCTCCCTGGAGAGCAGTCCAGGCGCCTTCTCCCAGGAAGGAAAGGTATTCATCAACGTGACCGGAAGTAGTCACCTTCGGACTTGCATGAACTCCTTGCGCAGCCACAGCGAGTCCTGATAAAAGCGGGGGTCACCCAGTCTCACAGCCGTCCTTTTGTAGAAATAGCAGTAGAGCACTGCGGCTGAGGGCGAAAGCAGAGCGCAAGAGCGCAGGGAAAGCAACTCAGGGGTGGTGCTCAGTGCTCCCTGCAGGGGAGAACTAAGCCCAGCCAACCCCAGTACTGCCCCCCCCCCCGCCCCCGCCCTGGGTTGGCACTGTCTCCCAGAAGGGACAGAGGGCAACCCTGCCTCTTCCCTTTGGGAGGCTGGCCTCATCATCCCAGGCTGTCCTGATGGCGCAGGAAGCAGGATCGCAGCTGTGCTGCCAGAGACACGGCACAGGGAGCGCACCTGAAGCCATCCCTCCTCACCTAGTCTCTGGAATACAAACAGCGTTTGCAGGCCATTTGTCCATGTAAAGCTGCTGGGGTTTTTCCACCGCACATTCTAGAGGAGACATGAGTACAGGGGAAAGGTTAAAGGACCCATGAGGCTGTTCTATCTCCACTGCAGCAAAGCCACGTGGTTGAAAATCATGCCAACCTCGCTCCTTTCCATAAGCTCCAAGTAGATTATTTCTCAAGGAAGCTTCAAACTCCTCAATTTGTTTTTTCTTTATGGGGCTGGAAAGATAGCTGAGTGCTTAAGAGCATATTGACCTAGGTTCAGTTCCCGGGACCTCTATAATAGTACACAACCTCCTATAACTCTAGTTCCAAGGGATCCAATGCTCTCTTCTGGCCTCTGTGGACACTAGACGCACACATGCAGGCAAACACTCTCATAGGCATAAAATAAATAAATAGAATTTTTAGTTAGTCGTGGTGGTGCAGACCATTTATAGTGAGTTCCAGGCCAGCCAGAACTATGAATAGTTAGACTCTTTTTCAAAATAATTTTTTTAAAGATTTATTTTATTTATTATATGTAAGTATACTTTAGCTGTCTTCAGACACTCTAGAAGAGGAAGTCAGATCTCATTACAGTTGGTTGTGAGCCACCATGTGGTTGCTGGGATTTGAACTTAGGACCTTCAGTAAAGCAGTCAGTGCTCTTAACTGCTGAGCCATCTCTCCAGTCCCTCAAAATAATTTCTTAAAATTCTGTGTGTGTGTGTGTGTGTTTGTGTGTGTGTACATATGTATGTGCCAGTGTACAATAGCATGCACAGAGTCAGTTCCCTCCTTCTATCATGTGGGTCCCAGGGATCAAAATTCAGAGCGTCCAGCTTGGCGGGAAATTCCTTAGCCTGCTTAGCCATCTTGCGAGCTCTCAGCCACCTCCTGCTCTTTGTGTCTTAGCCACCTCCTGCTCTTTGTGTCTTTGGCTTCAAGGGGGTCTCCTCTGAGCCCGCACTGCGGGATTTATCTGTCAAGGAGAAATGATCTCAGAAGTGTCTCTGCTCACTGTTCAGCCGGCAGAACCTCAGGCTCAGTGCTTTGGTGCAGTCAGCCTCAGGCTTAATGACATCACCAGCTTAAGGAAGTGGAGTGCAGGCCCTGACAGAGGACGCCCCTTGACCCTTGCACACTGCTCTATTGCCTTCCTGTGGCACGCCAGGGGCACCCACTTGGTGGGTCCAGAGAAAGTGAAAAAGTGACTAGAGACCAAGGTTCTGCCATTTTGATGGTGGTGCTGAGAACCACAACCCTGGAGCCACACCCCTAACTCAGAGTCAAGAATTGTAATGAACTCCATCAAAACAAGCACATAGGAGACACAAGAGCTATCCAAAGAGATGAAAGAATCTGTAAAGCAGAAGAAATGGAAAACAATAAAGGCCTGCAGGACCTTCCCAGAACAGTTAAGAGCATTTGCTGCTCTTCTAGAAAAACAGAATTCACTTCCTAGTGTCCACAAGGTGTGTTTCACACTCTCTGTAACTCCAGCTACAGATCTAAGACCTGGAGTACCCCACTCTTCTACCCGAATGTGTGCGTGTGTGCGCGCGCACACACACACACACACTGTCATACACTTTTTTTTTTTTTGGTTTTTCAAGACAGGGTTTCTCTTTGTGGTCCTGGCTGTCCTGGAACTCACTCTGTAGACCAAGCTGGACTCGAACTCAGAACTCGGCCTGCCTCTGCCCCCCAAGTGCTGGGATTACAGGTGTCATACACTTTCAAATCCTGTTGAGACAAGATTTTTCTATGTAGCCTTAGCTGCCCTAGAACTTGCTCTGTAGGCCAGGCTGACCTCAAACTCACAGACACTCTCCTTCCTCTGCCTCCTGAGTACTGGGATTAAAGGCATGCACAACTACAGCTTCAAATTATAATAAAAAAAAAGCAGTCTGAAACCCTGAGGACTGGATCTGATCGGGGGCCTACAGGCAAACTGAAGAGAAGCATGGGAGGCTGAGTTTCCAGTGTAAAGTTTCCAGGTGGGGACTCTGCTCAGGGCATAGAGAAAAGCCACACTCCCGCATGGCTGTTTCCCAGAAACACCCAATGCCTGTAACATCAATCCCAGGACACTAACACCTAAACCTCTGTCAACACCCACGTACTCATATAGCCCATGGCAAAACTGACTGACTTCCTGTTTTCACGCAGGTAGGCTTATCTGAGGCAAAGGTAACTTGTTACAAACAGAAAAGTCCCTGGATCCTCAACACAGATTGCTAGGCAAACGTGCCTTATGGTTTGTCACAGCCAGGACACCTTCATCTTACCTACTTCTTACCAAAGATTCTGAACCATGTCGAAGAATAACAGCACTTCCAGAGGAAACTTCTAGCTGGATTTTCTTTTAATAGAACAGGGTTTGATCAAATGCAGTCACAGCCTGCCAGGTACATGCCTGCTGCTGAGCTGTATCCCCAGCCCTCACTATGATCTTGCGGTGTTTTGCTTTGGCTTTTTGTAGTTTTTCTGTCAAGCCTTCATACAGGTAGGGTGTAACCAGACCAACAGCTTGAATAGAAAGCATCTATCTCACACAGGTCCCAGATCACATCTGCTTCTCATGGCTTCTGACTTCAGCTTCCCTAATTCTTCTATGTCTTGTGTATCTCATGAGTTTTTATATCCTTCTCAGAAAAAAAAGATTTATTTATTTTAATTTTATTTATTTTTGACACACAGTCTAACATTATGCAGTCCTGGCTGGCTTGGAACTATCTTTTAGGCCAGGATGGCTTTAACTCACAGAAATCTGCCTGTCCCTGCCTCCAAAGTAATGGAATTAAAGGCATGTACCACCTATGTCTGGCAATTGATTTATTTTATGTACATGTGTGAGTGCCTTCGTGTGTATACGTGTACCATGTACATGCCAGTGCCAGCAGTGGCTAGAAGAACTGGATCCCTTGGGATTGGAATTACAAGGAGTTCTGAGCCACCTGATGTGGGTGCTAGGAGCCAAATCCATGTCCTCTGCAAGAGCAGCAAGTGCTCATAACCACTGAGCCATCTTCCAGCCCATTGTACTCATTTTGACTTCAAGATTCTTGCTATTGACTTATATGTAGCACAGGATGAACTTGTCATAGCCCTCAGAGAACTAAGATTACAGGTAGATGCTACCACACTTTGTAAGATCTTCTTAAGACAGGTCTTACGCTATAGTCCAGGATGGCCTAGAACTTAATTGTGTAAATCCAGGGTGGCCTTAAATTTATCTTAATCCTAGGTGCTAGGATTACTGTGTTAGTCACCATGCTCAGCTACCTGTAGCTCTTTAAAGATGTAAAAGGGCCAATGAGAAAGCTCAGTGGTTGGGGTGTTTGCTGCCAGGCCTGATAACTGTAGTTTAATCTCCAGAACCTGAATGGTGGAAGAACAGACTCCTGCAGTTATCCTCGGACACCCGCGCCTCTACACACCCACACACAGGTGTAACATATTCGATATATGTATTTTTTAATTAAATATGTAGAAATTCAGAGCTTTCATTCTTACCATGACCCAGACATGTAGGGAGATGCTGAGGGCAAGGTACACGGATGTCAGAATGATGGTCCCTTTGAACTTATGGAATAGAAGGTTGACCAGGCCAGCCTGGAAGACGAAGGTGTTGAAGAACATGAGGAAAATTATGATGATGTTGAAGAGGATTGCAATATCCTGGATGCTGTAGACACATAAAACAAAGTATAGCCAAGTGGGGGCTGCATGAGGACTACAGGGAGGACCCTAAGTACTAAGGGAATCAAGAGATCTGTTCTTCTCGATGATACTGTAAACGCAAACTCTCAGACAGCAGACTTCTAAACACACTAATAACTTTAAAATGCTCAGCTGTACAGCCAGGGCCTTCACACTCTTTGGAGTCAGCATTTCAGGCCTGCCTCTTATACTCACATGAACAGCACGAGCTGGATAACAGGAGCCATTCGGAGTAGCTCCGAGAAGGAATTGACAAACAGGTCATAGGACAGCAACAGGAACTGCAGGGACAGCACCATGCTGTAGTTACTGGTCTGGAGCATCTTCTGTCTGATTTTTGTGACTCCCACGGGTACATTCCACAATTCTGAAGAAAATATCTTCTGGTTCTCTCTCTGCCCAGAACTCAGGGAGAGATGTTTAGTTTTTCCAAATCAGCTGTTTCCCTGGCTCTAATGCAAGGACCTGTTTGGAAGGGAGAGGGGCAAGAAAGGGAGGAAGAGTAAGGAAGGCAATTGTAGAAGTCTATAATAAACATTGGTATGCAAAACACCATTTTAGGTGATCAGAGCCTATTAGTGAAGGCCAATTATAAGAACAAAAGGCCACCCTAAGAAGCTCCACTCCCAGGCACTCTAACACACCCAGGATCACAGGATCAGAGGTCAGGACAATGCAACATCCTTCCCAACAGTGGGAGTTACTGGGACCAGTGGGACCCAGGCCTGCAGAAACTCTGCCATACCAGTGGCACCAGTACCTTCCTGTCTGTCTGGGCTGGTGTCCTGAGCAGACCTTGGGCGCAAACTCTGCAGCCAGTCCCACAACACCCAGAGGAAACTCCGAGGCGCTCTAAACTGCCTAGGATCCCAGGATCCCATGAATTTGGTCACACCAGAATCTCAGGATCCCAGAGGCAGTTTGACTCCCAGGAGCTCAGACACACCCAGGATCTCAGGATCACAGGATCCTAGAGACAGCTTGACTGAGGAGTTCTCACACAACCAGGATTACAGGAAGCACAGGCTCCAGTCTGTGGGCAGGAGGCACTAGAGAACCAGATGGCAGGAGGCAAGCATAGGAACATAGGCAATAGAAACCTAGGTTACTGGGCATCATCAGAACCCAATTCTCCCACCATAGCAAGTCCTAGATATATCATCACACTGGAAAAGCAAGACTTGGATGTAAAATCACTTCTCATGATGATAACAGAGGACTTTAAGAAGGACAAAAATAACTCCCTTAAAGAAATACAGGAGAACACAGGTAAACAGGTAGAAGTCCTTAAAAAGGAAGCACAAAATTCCTAAAAGAATTACAGGAAAACACAATCAAACAGGCAAAGGAAATGAACAAAACCATATAGGATCTAAAAATGGAACTAGAAACAATAAAGAAATCACAAAGGGAGAAAACCCTGGAGATAGAAAACCTAGGAAAGAGATCAGGCGTCATAGATGCAAGCATCATCAACAGAATACAAGAGATAGAAGAGAGAATCTCAGGTGCAGATACCATAGAAAACATTGACACAACAGTCAAAGAAAAATGCAAAAAAGCAAAAAGCTCCTAGCACAAAACATCCAGGAAATCCAAATGAAAAGAGCAAACCATAGGATAATAGGTATAGAAGAGAGTGAAGATTCGCAACTTAAAGGGCCTGTAAATATCTTCAACAAAATTATAGAAGAAAACTTCCCTAACCTAAAGAAAGAGATGCCCATGAACATACAAGAAGCCTACAGAACTTCAAATAGACTAGACCAGAAAAAGAAATTCCTCCCGTCACACAATAATCAAAACACCAAATGCACTAAAAAAAGAAAGAATATTAAAAGTAGTAAGGAGCCAGACGGTGGTGGCGCACGCCTGTAATCCCAGCACTTTGGGAGGCAGAGGCAGGCGGATTTCTGAGTTCGAGGCCAGCCTGGTCTACAGAGTGAGTTCCAGGACAGCCAGGGTTATACAGAGAAACCCTGTCTCGAAAAAACCAAATCCAAAAAAAAAAAAAAAAGTAGTAAGGGAGAAAGGTCAAGTAACATATAAAGGAAAGCCTAACAGAATTACACTAGACTTTTCGCAAGAGACTATGAAGCTAGAAGATCCTGGGCAGACCTCACACAGACCCTAAGAAACCACAAATGCCAGTCCAGGCTACTATACCCAGCAAAACTCTTAATTACCACAGACGGAGAAAACAAGATATTCCATGACAAAACCAAATTAACACTCTTATCTTTCCACAAACCTAGCCCTACAAAGGATAACAGATGGAAAACAAGGAGGGAAACTACACCCTAGAAAAAGCAAGAAAGTAATCTTTCAACAAACCCACACAAACATAATTCCACTTCTAACAATAAAAACAACAGAAAGTAACAATCACTTTTCCTTAATATCTCTTAATATGAAAATTAATATTATCAAATATCCTATTTCTAATTAAAAAATATGAGGAATTAGAAATTTGTTGGCTGTCACCCAATGGTCTCTCTAATTTGGTAATTGGAGAGGTATGTCCAATATTGTACAATCCATATACACTCTCTGCTTGTTTGTACATGACAGTGTCTTGCTGTGTACCACATAAGGGTCTTGAAAACATGCTTCTTCTATCTCAGCCTCTCTATTAGTAGGATTGTTTATTTGATGTTTTTATGCTATAGTATTGTTTTCAGAACAGCTTACATATTTCAAAATTATTTATACAGCCAAAAGGAACATAGACAATTAATTTGGGAGGTGCCTTGTAAGAGAACAACAGAGAGTGAGACTGAATGTTTTGCTTGATATTTATAATTATTATATCAATTTTGAAGATGACCTTATATGTTACTCTTTTTCTGAGATGAATGCTTTTCAAAATCATCACAGCCAATGAAGTAGAATCTTACCCTCACCTAATGTCTGTGCTAACCTCCAAGCAGAGCCATTGTTCACTGAAGCAGTTGATGAATGTCTTCATGGATAGACCATCTTAATACACACACCATTTCTTATATGAATGTAACCTGTTTCCTGTGGGCTGAGAATGATGACAATCACTCAAGTCAAATAGCTTTGACCATGACAGGAAATCTGTATCCAAATAATTGTGCCAACAGTTTATTCCTTGGCACAGCAGAACTGTCAACTCTTAGCTTAGCTACTATGGAGGTAAAATCCTTTGGTGATATGAGGGACATCAAAGTACAGAATTATTACAATGAATTCCAGTGTCTAAAAATTGTTCTTATTTGGGGTTTCTACCACAGTAAGAGCCAAGATTTTAAGTTTTAGTTAAAAAAAAAAAAAAAAAAAACAGAAAAACTTTTATGTTTTTATGTTCATTTAATAACATGTCTATTAAGGGCTAGAGAGATGGCTCAGCCGGTAAGAGCACTGACTATTCTTCCAAAGGTACTGAGTTCGAATCCTGGCACCCACATGGTGGTTCACAACCATCTGTCATGGGATCTGACACCTCTTCTAGTATCTGAAGACAGCTACAGTATACTCACATATCATAAATAAATCTTTAAAAAAATAACATGTCTATTATTTTTATGATTGTTATAAAATATATATTGTATTGAATATAATAAAAAATAAAAATAAAAGATAAACTAAAAAAAAAAACACCTCAAAACCAACTAAAGCCATGCATAGTGGCACACACCTATAATCACAATATTCAGGAACCTAAAACAGGAGGATTGAGAGTCTGAGGCCAGCTTGGGTTATGAGAGCCAAGACTCTTCACCTAACAACAAGACGAAACCAAACCAAAACCCATCCCAAGTCCACCCCACTGCACCTTAACTTGCCAGTCTTTCTAGAGACTCCTAACAGCAGACTTTTCTCCATGTCTAGATCCTTCTAAATAAATGCATGGCTCCCCCGCCCTTTTTTGGAACCAGATCTTGCTATGTAGCCCAAGCTCGCCTTGAATTCTTGATCCTCTTGCCTTACCCTGAGTGCTTGTTTTACAGGAATGTACCCACACCTGACAAATGCACAACTCTAACCAAGAATATTTAGGTTTACTACAGAGTGGTGACAGCCTGGTTACATAATAGTAGTAAATAAATCCCTTATATATTACATGCAACACTCTAGGAACTGTTTCAATCAGTTATTATTTAAATATTATAATAACCTCATAAGGTAGAAAATAAACTCTTCTTTCTTTCAATTTATAGATGAGAAAACTGAGGCTCAGCAAAGTTAACTAATTTGACTAAGATTACACAGTTGGTAGGTGGCAGAGTGGTATTCTAATAGAGACAGGTATTCTTTTTCTTTTTTTAATATTTATTTACTTAATGTGAGTACACTGTAGGTGTCTTAAGATATACCAGAAGAGGGCATCGGATCTCATTACAGATGGTTGTGAGCCACCATGTGGTTTCTGGGATTTGAACTCAGAACCTCTGGAAGAGCAGTCACTGCTCTTAACCACTGAGCCTTCTCTCCAGCCCCAGGGGCAGGTATTCTAATACAATCAGCCTATTTCATAACTGATAGAGTGTTATCTAAATAGGTGAGGAATATGGTCTCATAGAAATGGTCAGTGTCACATACAGAAAGAGTTGAGAGGACACAGAACTCTCCTAGAAGAGCTTTATAAAGGTTATGACAGAACCACTGAGGCAGCAAGGAAGGGGAGCATATTTACAACTTTACTTAATCCCTGGACTTAAAAAGCAGCCATATCAGCACATATAACCCTCATTTTGCAAAGGTTCTGAGGAGTCCAGGACCCGTCCACCTTCCGCGATGGAAAAGCCCCATTTTATTTTTATTTTTTATTTTTGATATATGGATGTAGCTTCTCTGGGCTTGAGTTTTCACACAATCTCTCCCCTAGGTACCAGCGCCATGATAATCTTGTTAACTAAGAGAATTTACTTTAATCCTCATAACAATCTGCAAGGTAGGAAAGAATTATCCCCCTGGCTATAGGCAAGGACACACATGGTCACATAGTCATTTCCTCCAGAAGGCAAGTGAGTAGAGTCAAACGCAAACGCACCACGTAGTAAGGCTCCATCAAGGGCATCCGTTAGGTAGAAACGCCCCTCGCTCTAGCTAAGCGGACGAGCACCCTCCAATTTAACGCGGTTTTCCTCACCAGTCCCAATCCGCTCACAGACAGAAAGACCTCGCCAAAAGACCCATAGAAAAAGCAATAGCAACACAAAATTCTAACTTCAGCCACTCTACGATCCGCAGCATCTACACGCACCTCAAAGAACCGACGTTCGTTGTCATGGGAACACCGTCTTGGCTTCCGGAAGCTGGTTTTAAATTCCGGAAGCAGATTGCAAATTGTCCGCCATGTTAGGGCCTTTGATTTCTCCGGGTCTCCCTGTGGCCGGTTCTTCCATCCTGCATCTGTGAGAGCCTAGCGAGAGGCTGTTAACCCCAGCATTTCTCCTGTCTCGGGACGGAGTCTGTGGTTAGAGACAAGGCTGACAGGACGCAGCGCTCCTAGGAATCGGACCAGAAACCGCTCAGGAACGCGCCCCTTAGCTTGCAAACCCCATTACCCAGACGCCCTAGCTTGCCACCGGAAGTGTCCTAGACTATAAAAGCTTAGGTAGCGCCCTCTGTAGCGGATCCCGTGGTCTGCAGGTTTGCTGGAAAGTCAGTTCTCCGACGTCCAGGAGGACCCTAGGGAGCGGCAGCTCCCGCGGACCGGCGGGTCGCAGAGACCTGCCCGCAAGGTGTCCCACTGTGTGGCTAAGGGTGGGATAGAACCCGGGCTGGGAGAGCCGGGTTATGGGTTCCAGTAGAGGTTCCGCCGCTTCCTTGCTTCGCTCTGTCTTAACTCGGCATTCAGCCTAATTTTCCTTTTAAGAATTGGACACTTCCGTTCCCCTTCCACACCGCAGGTGGTGTTTGTAGAGGCTCTCACGCTTTTCAAAAGGCGTCTCATCTAAGACTTGCTAGAACCAACCTGACTAAAGGAGCCAACGTCATACCCACCTTGCACCTGGAATAGATCTGACTGTCCGAAGGATGAAGGACAAAAACACTTTGTGCTAAGGTGGACTTTATTCACACTCCTGAGTGGGATATTATTTGGCACTCACTCCTGAGTCCTGCCGTTTGGAGTGACTGCCTTTGGAAATGATTCCTGGGATCTGAACACAGGAACTGGGTGTCTGTACTAGGCTTGCCATTTGCCGGAGCAAGTTACTCTTGTTTGGATCCAGTGCTGCAGTACACTGCATTTGAATTGTAAGATGTGGGTTTATAGGATTTGCACTCTAAATCTGGTCCCCAGGATTCTTAGTGTCCCCCAGTCTTTGAGGAGGGAGCAACAAACTGTGCCCCTTGGACTGTTTGTTTGTAGTGCTAACTTCTAAAAGTCACTGTGTTTGGAGTACAGCCTTTTCCTGGGAGTAATGGAAGGTTCATTTCATAACCCTGGGACTGTTTCTGTTTTAGCTCAGCCTGTGAGAATCCTTTAGCTGAGAATTGAGGAAAATATTAAGTAGAGGTTAGGTATACTTCTTAAATCAGGATAGATAAACTATGCCCCATAGGCCACATTTAAACTATTGGGGCAGGGGGATCATATTATGTGAAGTGTGAAAATTACTTAAAACTTAGATATCAGTGTCTATAGTGTTAATGAGGCACAGTCGTGTTCAATTGTTAAGATGCCCTTCCTGGCTGCTCTTACACTACACCAGCCAAGAATGAGTATAATTGTGACAGGGGCTACAAGCCCTACAGAACCTAAAGAGTCTGTGGACTCCCTTCCAGAGCATGGGGCTCAGCCAGAGACCCAGCAGTGGTGAGCATGTCAGGAAGTCTTAGTCCAGACTGTTCTCTCAGTGCAAGTGAGCGCATAGACTCAGCCTCTGCCTGCGTTCTTTCCCTTGCTTTTGCTATTTTAGGAAAAGAGAGTGCTTATTTGTGAACTGTAGACAGCAATGTAACTAACTTTCCTGCCTTCTGTCAGAAAAGTGTTCCATCTGTTCTAAGTCTGCTGCAGAGTGCTAGTCCAGGACTTATAACTAGAGTGATGCAGGTTGGTTTGGAATGTTTTGCCTTTCCTTTTCCTCAAATGTGTCTGTGAATGTTGTGGGTATGCAGGTTCCTGTGGAGACTAGAAGTAGGTTATTTGGTCCCTTGGAGCTGTGAGCTGATGTAGGAGCTGGGAATTCAACTGTGGTGTGCTGCAAGACCAATATGTACTCTCTTAACTTCTTAACTGCAGAGCCTTCTCTCTTCATATGCCACTCCCACACCCCTGCTTTTTTGGGGGGCGGTAGGGTCTTATTTAGCCTAAGCTAGGCTCAGTTATATACATGTAGCTGAGGATGACCTCGAACTTCTGATTCTTCTGATTTTTACCTCTGGAATTCTGGGAGTATAGGCATGTACCACCACTCCCAGTTGTAAGTTTTAAGACAGAAGATATGTAGAGTTTACTACAAGGTGAAGGTGAGGCACGCTCCAGAAATGAAGCAGAGAGTGTTCGGAGAGAACATTGCATAGAACTCACCCTCAAGGGGTGAGACCGATGGCTCCCTTTTCCTTTTGTAAAAAATAAACTGCAGAAATCAACCTTGTCAGATGACTGGAGCTCCTCACAGGACAAGCAAAGGCTGTGTTAGGCGGCGGACACTTGATAATCCCCAACCTTTTTTGCTCTTGCATGAATCAAGGAAGCAGCTCTGAGGCTGGGATAAATCCCTGGACCCAGCTGGGTGGTGGTGGCGCACACCTGTAATCCCAGCTCTCTGGTAGGCAGAGGCAGGCAGATTTCTGAGTTCAAAGCCAGCCTGGTCTACAGAGTGAGTTCCAGGACAGCCAGGGCTATACAGCCTGTCTCGAAAAAAACAAAATCAAAAAAAAAAAAAAAAAAAAAAAAATCCCTGGACCCAGTAGCTCAGTCATGAAACTTGGTTTTCCCCTTAGTCCTCAGCTCTTTCTCAGAGATTGCTACTAACTAGAGTCACCTGTGAGAGCCCAGTATCTACTGCTGGTTGAATGAGCATCTGGCATGTCATGAGATATAATCAGGCTACAGAGAGGCCTGGGCAGGCGTGGGATCCATGAGTGGCAGGTTTTTGTTTGTTGGGGGAGCTGGTCTCTGTTGCTCAAGTTAATGTTGAACTCCTGTACTCAAATAATCCTTCTGATTCAGCCTCTCAAGTAGCTCGTGGCATAGATACCACCTTGCCTAGCTAGCTTGAGGTTTTGTTAGTAGTTAGGATAAAATCCTATAATAGGGGCTAAAGCGATGGCTCGGTGGTTAAGAATGCTTGCTGCTCTTTCACAGGACCTAGATTTGGTTTCCTGCACTCCAGTTGGTTGGTACACAACTGACTGTAACTCTAGCTCCAGAGAACTGAACATACCTTCACACACACACACACATTTTCTTTCTCTCAAATACTACAGTAACACATGTGAAGTTCTAATACTTGATTCTCAATAGTGTCCTTGCATTTTTTGTTGTGATCTTATAGCCTGTGGATAAGGAAAAAGATCTAAGACCTTGAAGCTAAGTAGACAAGGGTTTGAAACTGTTGTGGACTTGCTGGGTTCTGGTGATAGTTACTGTGCATCTGAACTTTAGTTTCCTCATGTATAGGATTGGGGTGATAGTCCACACAGTTAAAAGAGGAGGCACTGGGACTGTATGTCAGTTTCTAGTGCTTAGAGTTGATGTGCAGTTAACAACTTTTATTTCCATGCTTTTCTTTCAGAGGACAAGTTGTGCAGTGTTAAGTGTTTTCCTCGGGGTGCTCAGGCGGTGAAAATAGAGATCAGGCCACCTTTCTGTAGCCTTCTGCGGGTCTAAAGGTGAGGATTTGGCTATTATCCCTCCTTGGGTATTATTGGCTATTCTTCCTTTTAGATGGTCCAGAGAGATGGCCCTCAACATCAGGAAGACACATTATTACCCTCTTGGTGTGTATTTACTGGAGGCAGGGCTAGGTCTTTTCCACTTGCCTGGCAGTCATTGAAATACAAATATAGTCCCTCACCTGGATTTTTGGATTTGGTTTTTTGGATTTTTTTTTTTTTTTGAGACAGGGTTTCTCTGTATAGCCCTGGCTGTCCTGGAGCTCTCACTTTGTAGACCAGGCTGGCCTCGAACTCAGAAATCTGCCTGCCTCTGCCTCCCAGAGTGCTGGGATTACAGGCGTGCGCCACCACCGCCTGGCTCCTCACCTGGATTTTTAAGAATAACTTCTTGTGACATAAATACTCACCAGACCCTATCTCGGGGGAAAAAAAACAAAACAAAAACAAACAAACAAAAAGAGAATACTCACCAGAGAAAACCTGAAAGCTGAGTTGGTGGAAATCTAAAAATAATCACTTTCTAGACCTTGAGTTCTTGCTTCCTCTTTTTCTCCTTTGGACTTTCCCCAGAGAAAAGAAAGCAGAAGTAAGTCTCAGGTGTACAAACAGACAAGGGACACCCTCAGTTCATGGAGAGGAGTGGACGGTTCTGGCATCAAAGTCTGACCCCATGGAATTCATCCTTTGAAGGAAGACCTTTTTCATGCTCCAGAAATGGGAGCACATAGAGCTTTTTCACAGGTTACAAAATGGAAGGGATTGAGTATCCCTAGCTAAAAGTCCAGAAGATTCTAAAACTTAAAACTTGGTATATATATATATATAAAGATTTATTATATGTAAGTACACTCTAGCTGTCTTCAGACACCCAGAAGAAGGCATCAGATCTTGTTCTGGATGGTTGTGAGCCATGTGATTGCTGGGATTTGAACGCAGGACCTTCGGAAGAACAGTCGGTGCTCTTAACCGTGGAGCCATCTCTCCAGCCTCTTGGTGGGTATTTTTTGAGACAGGGTTTCTCTGTGTAGCCCTGGCTGTCCTAGAACTCACTCTGTAGACCAGACTGGTCTTGAACTGAGAGAGATCTGCCTGCCTCTGGTTTTGTTGTTTTGCTTTTGTTTTGTTTTGTTTTGTTTTTATGTTAAGCCAGGGTTGAGATAGGTTCCCTCTGTAGCCCTGGCTGTCCTGGAACGTGCTAGGAACTTGTAGACAAGCTGGCCTTCAGACCCAGACCACAAAGATCCTCTGCCTCTGCCTTCTGAGGGCTCTGCTTAAAGGCTTGCACCACCATGCCTAACCAGACCTAAAACTTTCTGGTCACCAGAATGATCGCTTAAAACACGTAACATTACAACCCTTCCACGCTCAACTATTTAAAACAATTGTATACGTATGGCCAGGTAGTGGTGGCATACACCTTTAATCCCAGCATTCAGGAAGCAAGAGGATCTCTTGAGTTTGAGATCAGCCTGGTCTATAGAGCCCAGGACAGTCAGGGCTACACAGAATAATCTTGTCTCAGAAAACAAAACAGGACAACAACAAAAAATGCTCTTAATGCCGAGCTGCCTCTCCAGTCCCCGTGCCCAGTCGTTTTGTTCAAGGCATACCCAGCCTTGTTTACTCCATTAGATTGTGGCTTTGCTGCCTTATGTTGGAACCCATGGACTTGTGGTCTAAGCAGTTAGGGTTTTAATATTTGTCCCTTCACCGGGTGGGGTGTGGCAGTCATTTTTTTTATCTTCTGGTTCTGTGTGGGGAGACTAATCAGTACCAAGGCTCTGAGTCCAGGGCTTTGTTTTCCCACCAGAATGCTATCCTTGGTCTGTGCCCTGCCAGGTGCAGGGGTGGAGCTTCACTCATTATAAGTTTACCTCAGCATTGAGGCCATCTGGGGACAGGGGAACTGAAGCAAAAGATTCCACACCACAGGCAGAAAGAGCGGTCAGGGTTACTTCCTTTAGCTGCTATGTGGCTACACCATGGTCATCCAGGACATCTGATTTCTGCTTCTTCTAGGAGTTCTTGATCAGAATGGCTTCAGGATGGTTCTACCTGTCCTGCATGGTGCTGGGATCCCTGGGATCCATGTGCATCCTCTTCACTACATATTGGATGCAGTACTGGCGCGGTGGCTTTGCCTGGGATGGTACTGTGTGCATGTTTAACTGGCACCCCGTGCTCATGGTTTCCGGCATGGTGGTGCTCTATGGAGCTGGTGAGTAGTAAGTTCAGTGTGGGAGGCATGCGATGGCCTCGGCCTGGGCCTAGCACCACTTACCCTCTCTAAGAGGGTTGAGTTTGAGGCTCCCATGGCAGGATGAGTTGGGTTGTCCCTGGGACCAGCTATCATTTGGAGGAAGGAGTGGAAAGTGTAGGGAAGGCTTCACAGATACTCAGACAAGGTCAGCAAAACTTTGTGTAAAGGACTAGAGCTTAATTTTATCAAGCTTTGTAATGGTATGATTGTAATCTGTATTGAAGCTACTCATCTCTGCTTCTATATTATTTATTATTGGTGTGGTGGTGATGGTAGTGGTGTGTGTATGTTTGTGTGTGTGTGTGTGTGTGTGAGAGAGAGAGAGAGAGAGAGAGAGAGAGAGAGAAGGAGGGAGGGAGAGGGCGCGGGCATCACATCATGGGAGCAGCCATGGAAAGTATGTAAAACGCATGACTGTGTCTCAGTGAAGTTTTATTCAGGGAATTAGGAAGCAGGCTAGATATGGCCTGTCTCTGTAGTTTGGTCTCTGATCTGGAGAAAAAGAAGTTAAAGCCTCTTATATTACTGTTGGGTCAAGGATCCATCTTTGCCTCATGCATCTAAATGTGTGTGAACCCCATTTCCCATGGGATGGGAATGATGATAGCATTGCCAAAAGCCGCTCACTGTGCATGCTTCACAAATCATCCCCCCTGGATCTTGACTGGTTTCTTATGATGTATATAATGCATGCATATGCACATGCACATGTGTATAAATATGTAACTCTACCAGGTTGGCCTTGAATTCACAGTACCCACCTGCCTCTGCTTCCCAAGTGCTGGGGTTAAAGGCGTGTGCTACTATGCTCAGTCCTAAATTCTTTGTTGTGTTTTTTATCATTGGTATGGTGGTGATGGGTGTGTGTGTGTGTGTATGTGTGTGTACATGGGCATGGGCTCACCATAGCATGCATGTGGAAATCAGAGGACAACTTTTAAGAGTTAGGTCTTTCTTTAATTGTGGGTTCCAGGGGTCAAACTGAAGTTTTTTGACTATGTGGCAGGTGCTTTACCTGCTGAGCCATCTAGTGAGCCCAACTTTGTTTGTTGAGACAGGGTCTCTTCACAAGCTGCAGCCTCAGCTTTCACGCCTGTTGTTAAGCAACCGTGGCTGGATGGGTTCATTGTGATGAGACCTGGAGAGGCAGTGCCCCTCAGCCCACAAAGCTGCATTCAGGACCAAGCCAGGGCAGGTCAAAAAACTCCACCTATAACGGGCCCTTCCTGCCTCCTTCCTGGCCAACTGCCTCCTGCAATAACAGGAGGGGGAAGGTGCTGAGCAGGCCTGGCTAGGGCTTCTGTTGCTGTAATAAAACATCACTCACAGCAACTTGGGGAGGAAAGGATTTATTCCACCTTACACTTGCAGTGCAGCCTGAAAGAGTCGGCAGGGGCTGAGTCAGAAGCTGTGGGGCGGGGCTTACTGGTGGGGCTTACTCCTTACAGCTCCTTCAGCTGCTTGCTTCCCCCGCCCCCCCCCCCCACTTTCTTTCTTTCAATCTTTTTAATCGTTTTTTGAGTCTAAGGCTGTTTTGCTTGCATATATGTCTCTGTACCATGTGCATCCAGTGCCTTCGGAGACCAGAAAAGGGTGTGGGATCCCCCTGGAGTTACAGATGGCTGTGAGCCATCACGTGGATTAAACTCAAGTCCTCTGGCAGAGCAACTAGTGTTGTTAACCACTGAGCCACCTCTCCAGCCCTGCTCTCTTATACCATCTAGGACCACCAGCCCAGGGATGGTATCACCTAAAGTGGGCTTGGCCCTCCCATAGTCATCTTTGTTTGTTTGTTTGTTTGTTTGTTTGTTTCTGGTTTTTCAAGACAGGGTTTCTCTGTATAGCCCTGGCTGTCCTGGAATTCATTCTGTAGACCAGGTTGGTCTCGAACTCAGAAATCTGCCTGCCTCTGCCTCCCAAGTGCTGGGATTAAAGGCGTGTGCCACCTTTGCACGGCCCCAATATTAATCATTAATCAAGAAAATGCTCTACAGACTTGCCTATAGGCAATTTGATGAGGGGGATTTTTCAACTAGATTTCCTCTTCTCAGATAACTAGTTTGTATCAAGTTGACAAGAAACCAATCAGGACAGGAATCAGTGTACTGGCACTTCTTCCTGTTGACAGGTTGTGTGGTGTCACATGGGGGAGTGTAAGGTATTGTGGCTAAGCTCCGGGACTGTTCTCTCTGCAGCCTCTCTGGTGTACCGACTGCCTTCATCGTGGGCGGGGCCCAGGCTGCCCTGGAAAGTTCTCCACGCAGCACTGCACCTGCTGGCCTTCGCCTTCTCTGTTCTGGGGCTGGTTGCCGTCTTTCGGTTTCACAGCCATTCGAACATCACACACCTCTACTCCCTGCATAGCTGGCTGGGCATCATCACTGTCACCCTCTTCGCCTTCCAGGTAGGTGCCCTCCGCCTCTTCCTTCTGAGTCCCTGTGGGTACTGTGTGCTTTGGGTGCCTCAGCTCTCAGTGTTCTCTCTGCCCCTTGCCTGGAGAGGGCCGTATAATCTGTAGACTGGCTATTTAAGTCCTGTGGGAGTGGGAGTTGGACTTTTCTCTTGCTCCGTATACCTGTCACACTGCTCGTGTGTCCTGACTGCATCTCACAAGCCGTGCTGACTCCAGCTCAGCCTCTCTTCTGCTTTTTCTACTCTTCCCTCTTTGAACCAAGAGCAATTCTGAAAGGGCTTTCAGTGTCCAGTGCCAGGACTGTGCTTGGATTGTCTATTGCCTGGGCCGGCCAGGCCAGCTAAGCTTGCCAAGTGTTTGCTACAAGCCTGCCACACATTTGTTGCTTGTGTAATAGAAATAGGCAGACTGCAGTGATGTGTGCTATGTGGTCAGGGCTGTGTACAGTGGGAATATTTGAGTTGGAAAAGAGGGGCACTAGGATAGTAACCAGCAGGAGGCACTGTAGGCAGCGATTGGGCACAATTGTCTTCCCTTGTGTTCACAGTGGTTCCTGGGCTTTGCCGTCTTTCTCCTGCCCTGGGCATCCCAGTGGCTGCGAAGCCTCCTGAAACCTGTGCATATCTTCTTTGGAGCCTGCATCCTTTCCCTGTCCATCACATCTGTTATTTCCGGCATCAATGAGAAGCTTTTCTTTGTTTTGTAAGTTTCAAGGGGCCTCTAACACTAAGGCATATGGGAGGGAGTAGGGGCTTCAGGAGATGCATCCCATAATCACAGGACAGCCAGTGGAGGGCTTGAGTCCAATTCTTGATTTGGAAGGTACCAGAATTAACTGGTCTTTAGGTTGAAATTGGTAAACTGGCAATACTAAGCACCAAGTGATACAGCACTTTTGTTTGTCAGAAACTGCTCAAAGCACCTCACCTTTAATCCCCCCTTTTTTTTGGGGGGGGGGGTTTGAGACAGGGTTTCTCTGGGTAGCCCTGGCTGTCCCGGAACTCATTCTGTAGACCAGGCTGGCCTGGAACTCAGAAATCCATCTCTCCAGTCCCGTTCCTCTTAAGCACACTACATCATCTGGTGCTGTTAGCATGAGAGAATGTAATGAGCTAGGTAGGCATAGTGGCTACCTGCCTTTAATGCTAACAGCACAGGCAGGCAGGTCTCTGAGGTCAAGGCCAGTTTCCTCTACATAGTGAGTTCCAAGCCTGGCAGTGCTATGTACTGAGACTTTGTCAAAAATACCGAGGCACAGAGTAACTTACCTCAGAACACAGAGCCAGTAAACAGCAGAAGTGGGAACTGAGTTAGGCTGTCTGCCTCCAGAGCCTGCATGTCTAGCCACTGTTGTCCTGGGTTTTAAGGCAGTTTGGTAGAGTGAACAGCAAATAAGATTGGAAATCAGCCCTGGGGTTCAGAGCTTGGTTGTACTATGTACTAGTTATATAAAGGTGAGCATGTTCATTTCACTAGCAGCCTCATTTTTCCTATGGTAAAACATTACACAGTTCCTGCCTGTCATTATGATAGGGACTTAGTATGTTAATTCCAGGTTGAAATAACACCCATATTATTTTGTCATTTCTAGGAAAAATGCCACCAAGCCCTACTCCAGCCTGCCTGGTGAGGCTGTCTTTGCCAACAGCACAGGACTCTTGGTGGTGACTTTTGGCTTGCTGGTTCTTTATGTTCTTCTGGCTTCATCATGGAAGCGTCCAGATTCAGGAGCTCTGACTGATAGACAGGTATAACTGCTTGTCTCCCATTCTAGGTGGGGTAAGGCCAGGTGTAGAGAAGGACCCAAGAAGGGCTTGCACCTTGCTAAGATCAATCCTGTAGCCAGGTGGGAACCAAGCAGCTTGAAGGTGCAGATCGAGGGGTCGATGGGGACTCTGGTGTCAGAGCAGCCAAACCTGGGAGTGACTTCCCAAAGTCCCCCCTCCCCTGCAAGATTCCTTGGCTCTGTGAGATGACATGTGTAAGGGCTTGAGCCTGGCAAGGTTCTGCCAGCTCTGTGGCAAGAACAGTGGGACAAGTGCTTAGTGATACATCAGGTACCTAAAGCAGGTCTTGCCTGTTCTTGTCAACAGATGTGGGAAGATATGCTATGGACCAATCTCAGGAACTTTTGGGCTTCCCTGAAAGATCTGGTGGCTTGACTGGGTTCGCCCTACTGGTTGAGGGTCTGTCTGAGCAGCTCGGCCTGGGGTCACCCTGCTGGTTGAGGGTCTGTCTGAGCAGCTCAGGCCTGGTGAGCCTCCTGAAGCTCAGGCTCTTCTGAGGTCATGTCTTTAACCCCTGTGCTCTTCCTTCTTTCCAGCCCCTGTTGCATGACAGGGAATGAAGCGTGCGGGGGCTCCTGGGAACAGTCGGCACCGCAGTCTCTGCTTCCTGAGAAGCTCTGCTGTATGGGGCTCCTGGCTGGTTTCAGCAACAGACTCTCTTAGGCCAAAGACCAAACTTGCTACTCCAGTTCCAGGCTTGCTCTCTCCAGCCACTTGCTGTTCATCTGCTTTTCTTGATGGCTTTGACTTGTTGCGATTTTTTTCAGGTCTTCCATTTGCACAAGGACCTCCTGGCCTTGGTCACTCCAGTCTCTTCTGCTGGTCTGCAGATTTCGGGCTGCTTTCTTTCCCACTCCTTGGGATGTGGTAGAAGCCTTACCACTCCTAGGGATGTGGGGTTCAAATGTAGTCTACATGTATAAAATCTAAAGTCTGCTCTCTGTGGGAGCATTTGTCTCAGTTACACAGGCTTCCTCCTCCTCTGCTTGTCCTGGATGTTCATTTGGGTGGGCAGTGGCAGCCGGAGAAGCCTTTGGTTTAAAGTCAGGGCCTGATACTCTGCTCTTCTCACTTTGATGCACTGTATTGTGTTTATTGTGACCGTGTGATTCTCCCTCTTCCAGTTGCTGCTCCAGCTGCTTCCTGGATCCCGCCCTTTCCCTGTGACTTACATGCCTGTCCCCCTCAGGTAGCCCTACAAGCCCTGTTAAACAGTTCTCCCAAGAACAGATGTCCTGTCCCTAGTGATAAGTGAGACACTTTTGGCCTTCCTTTTCTGTCCCCTTGTGAGTGTGGGCTTTCCTGCGGCCTCCAGCTATTCTCTCCCCTGACAGGGCCCCAGCCCACAATGAAATTGAAAGCAGCATGATGAAGCAATTTGCTGGGCAGAGTTCTGGGAGCCATTCACTGCTGCTGCTTTCAGAGGTGTTCCTTATTGAGTAGTGGGTGCTTCTGTTCCCCGAAAGGTCACCCAGCTACCTGCCATGGTATACCAGAATGTGAGCTTTGTTCTTCTGAATAGAACTGGGTAGAGAGGGAGGAGTCTTGCCCCATTCCTTTGTGTTAGCCTGTGGCACTTCATGCCTTCATAGACATGTCCTGCCAGGTCCCTCAGCAGGCAGGTTGAAAGAGTTGGGTTCCTGCACTCTCTGCAGATAGTGACCAGGCTGAACTTGAACCAGGCTGCCAGGAGTTGGGAGGCGGGCTGGCCTGGACTTACTAAGTGAAGCCTGAGCAGCACTGGGATGACTGCTTAGCACCCGCACCAACGTCCTCCTGCTTCACTCATGAAGGGGGTATTTTACTTCATGAATCTGATTTTTATTAAATGTGTTTTTAAACATGAAAGGTCTCTTTTGTTTAGACTTTTTTGTTCGTTTGTTTTTCAAGACAGGGTTTCTCTGTGTAGCCCTGGCTGTCCTGGAACTCAACTCTGTAGGCCAGGATGGTCTCAAACTCAGAAATTTGCCTGCTTCTGCCTCCCAAGTGCTGGGATTAAAGGCGTGTGCCACCAATGCCTGGCCAGACTTTTTAAAAACTAATTTTAGGGGCTGGGGAGATAGCTCAGTGATTAAGATGCACTGGCTGTTCTTCCAGAGGTCCTGAGTTCAATCCCAGCACCCACATGGTGGCTCAGAAGCATCTGTAATGAGATCTGACGCCCTCTTCTACATTCATACTTAAAAAAGTATTGCCAGGCAGTGGTGGCGCACGCCTGTAATCCCAGCACTCTGGGAGGCAGAGGCAGGAGGATTTCTGAGTTCAAGGCCAGCCTGGTCTTCAGAGTGAGTTCCAGGACAGCCAGAGCTATACAGAGAAACCCTGCTTCAACAAAATCCAAAAATCAAAAAAAAAAAAAAGTATTTAAACAATTCATTTTAAACAAAAACACTTTCTCATACTTGTGGAGGCTAGATGTCAAAGATCAAGGAAATGACATGTGTCTGGTAAGGGCCATTTCCCCTACCATCTTTGTACTGTGGCGTCACATGGTACAGAGTACAAGTTGTGCCCAGACCCTTATAAATGATGACTACATCCCATTTAGAAGGGCCTAATCACTAATCACTTTTTTTTGTTGTTTGTTTGTTTGTTTGTTTGTTTTTTTTTTGAGACAGGGTTTCTCCGTGCAGCCCTGGCTGTCCTGGAACTAACTCACTTGGCCTCCAACTCAGAAATCTGCCTGCCTCTGCCTCCCAAGTGCTGCGATTAAAGGCGTGTACCACCACCTCGGCCGGGCTGACCACTAATCACTTAACAAAGGTCTTTTTTGTTATTTTTGAGACAGTATCTCACTGTGGAGCTCGAACTTCCTATGTAGACCAGACTGGCCTTGAACTCCCAGAGATCTGCTGCTAGATTGCTCATACTAAAGGTGTGAGCCACCAGCCCGGGCTCCAGGCCCTACCACTTAATTTCATCACATTAGGGATAACGTTTTATGAATAGGAGTTCTGTTGGAACACAAACATTCTTTGCTGACACTGCATTGTGGTTAAATGAGAGTTTTGACAATTTACAAAGGCCTCAGGACAGGTTTGACCCTTACAGAAGCAGAGAGGGCCAACCAGAAATCCATGATTATGTTCCTGGAATTGCATCCTTTTTAAATCTCGGTGGTTGTCCTTCATAATGAATGGCGGTAGGATACTTCATAGGAAAGGAGTGTTCTCTGCCTTAAAGTCTGGAAAACAAGACTCCAAAAGGAGTAGAGTGGGGCAGGCAGGCAGAGGCAAGTAGCGTTACCTGATGTCACTCTGCTGGGTGACAGAGTTGGGATCCACAGGTTAGTGTTCGACACCAGTCATTTCCTTTGCTGGGCACATTATCTGCATACACTGACACCCAGTTTTGAAGCCAGGGATTTTTTTTTTTTTCTTTTAATGGAGCAGATTAGGAGGAGACTCTAGGCCCAGAGGCCAAGGAATCCCAGTGCCTAATATGAGTAACACAGATGATGGGGTCCCTTTCTTAGCATGACCAATTAGAGATGGTCACACAGTGGGAGTGAGTGTGCCTGACACCAATGTTTCACCTGTTCTGGTGACAGCACTACAGGAATCATCTCTGCAGCTTAGTTTTTATATCTCTGAGATGTTTACCATTCTGGTCTTTTTTCCTTTTTTTTTTTTTTTTTTTTTTTTTTTTTGGATTTGGTTTTTTTCGAGACAGGGTTTCTCTGTGTAGCCCTGGCTGTCCTGGAACTAACTCTGTAGACCAGGCTGGCCTCGAACTCAGAAATCCACCTGCCTCTGCCTCCCAGAGTGCTGGGATTACAGGCATGCGCCACCACCACGTGGCTTTTTGGCTTTTTTTTTTTTTTTTAGATTTATTTTATGTATGAGTACATTGTCACTGTCTTCAGACACACCAGAAGAGGGCATGAGATCCCATTACAGATGGTTGTGAGCCAACATGTGGTTGCTGGGAATTGATCTTAGGACCTCTGGAAGAGCAGCCAGTGCTCTTAACCACTAAGCCATCTCTCCAGCCCCGAAGATGTTTACCATTCTGAAAACCAAAATCTTATTTTGTGTGTATAGGCACATTCATGCCACAGCATATGTGGAGGCCAGAAGGCAACTTTACCTCCTGGCACCTAATGGGATCAGATGATCAAATCCCAAGTTGTTAGGCCTTCAGGCTACTAACCAGTGAGCTGCCTTGGTGTCTTGAGATGGGTATCATTCAGTTTTACAGATCTTTACTGGCCAGATATGGCCACGAGTTCCCATAGCTAGCTTAAGACAGAACCAGTGATGTTTTAAGATGTGCCTTGCATCACACCCCTACACTGAGATCTCATGCCCGGTGTGAGCTGTATGTATGGTGTCCCACCAGGCTCCAGTCACCTGTCTTTTAGCTGGTCAGGGCGTAGGCAATAATTGCTCTAGAGAGACCTTGGCCCTGACATGACCACAGCTTCTGAGCTACACCAGAGCCTCGAAACATAGTAAGTCTGTGTCGTCTGGGAACTTGATGCCCATGTGATTTCTGAAAATCAGTTGTTGACCTGGTGCAGAGAAAGGCCTCTTTGCCACTCTGCTATACACTGGTGAGCTGTGTGCTAGGGAAGGAAAGGGCAGCCAGGGAAGCAGCCCCTAGGGAAGCAACCCAGCTGAGCAGAACTTGTATGGCGCACCGGTGATGAACTGCCTGCAAGAGATGGGTCATGGTCACTGTAACCAGGGGTAAAGTCCTATGGCTTCAATGGATTTTATTAGCTTTCTGTCATACACTGACTGGGTATAGGAGGCCTTCCAGAGGAAGGGGCCTGGAATCTTGAAACCAAATGGGTATGCCCCGTTAGAGCTGTGTTGTACTCAGGAAAAGCCAAATCATTACATCCAGAGCTGGTTAGGGTGGGGCGGACAAGATCTGAGGGACTCCTCTTCCTGAGGAGGAAAGATGGGTGCTGCCCAGGCATGTGGCCCACCCGACCAGATCCTATCTTCATGGAACAGCTCTGGAGGTATGGATGTCCTGCTCCATGCAGAGAATGGGTGTTAGGGGGAGGGGGAGGCGACCATCTGAAGGCAAGAGGAAGTCACATACAGGAGCAGAGGAGGAGAAAAGCAGTCATGCTCCCTGCGTCTGCAAGACCTCCAGGATGGCGCGGAAGATGGCAGCAGCTGCGACCGCTCCAGGGTCTGGCTGATCTAGTCGTGCAGAGCTGATGTAACTAGCTCTCCCAGCACCCGCTTCCATGCTCTTGGTGGCCTCGGCTGCAGCTTCAGCACTCTGAGGAACAGTGGACTTTGGCTCCAGAACATGATACTAGGCCCCTGGGCCCTGAAGTCTAAGCCTAGATCCTTTGTCCCATTCTGCCAGCAATCTGTACCACCAAGTGGAAAGGTCACCTCTTGTCTGCTTCTAGCAAGGAAAGGATCCCATATTTGCTGCGCCTCAGCCAAGTACTAGGCTAGGCTCAATTTATCTTCCTAGCAACATAAGTAGTTTCTGAGATAGGCACTCACCCCCACTTTATAAAGGTAGAAATGACAGTGAAAAGAGACCATCAACTTGCTTAAGACCACCTAGAGATTGGAGCTTGGTGGCTCCTTGATTGTCCAGCTGAGTGTCACTCACCTTGACTGCTTGAGTCAGGACTGGGAGGAGACTGGCCCCTGGGCTCTTCCAGGCATGGAGCTCCTGTGCTGCTGCCCACAGGGAATCCAGCTGGACCAGTTCAGAGAAAGTGAGTCAAGAAGCCCTGACATTGAGGGGGCAGCTTTAGGGCTTGTGGGCTTAAAAGGGGAAAGCGCAACACCCTGAGTACTTACCATTGTCCTGTCTCCTGGTGCAGCCTTTCCATACCTGACAGAATGAGCAAGATGGTTACTTTAGGTAAGGACAGGGCCTAGGGAGCAGAACTGTCTGTCACCTCCCCAGCACACCCCTGGCGTTAAGACATGGGGTGCTGGCTCACTTCTGCATGGCCTCTAGGCCGGCATCCATGGCAGCAGACCAGGTTGGGAGGTCAGTCTTGGCCTTGAGAGGCTGGGCAGCTGCAGTCAGGAACAGGCCATAGAGCTGGGGAGGACCAAAATGCTGATTACACGGAGCTGGCCAAGCCTGCCAGGCCTGCATCCCTTCCCATCAGTCTGTCCCTTCAGGATCTGTTTCTACTCACCGCCCCAGATGAGCCTCCCATCCTCTCCAGCAGCAGGACAGCCAATTTGGAGAGTACCTGGGCAGGGCTGGTTAGAGTTGGGCTTTCCTTTAGCCAGCCCTGAATGGCTGCAAGTAGAGACAGGTGGCCCTTCAGAGGTGCTATCCACTTCCTTTTCTCTCCCTAGTCTTTGCTGGTGTTTTCCTGATTGGTCTTATTTCCTTAAGAATATGTTTTCTGCCTGCTTGTTTGCTTCCCTCTCTTTCCTAAAAGTCCTTATGAGCCACCATTGCCTGGCTTCATTCACTTTTGTAACCATGGAGATGAGGTAGGAGTGCTGCTTGGCTTCAGGTAGATGCTGATTTTTTTTTCGAGACAGGGTTTCTCTGTGTAGCCCTGGCTGTCATGGAACTCAACTCTGTAGACCAGGCTGGCCTTGAACTCAGAGATCCACTGGCCTTTGCCTCCTGACTGCTGGGATTAAAGTTGTGTGCCACCATTTCCCAGCTGAATACATCTTTCTTGGACAGCTGGACAAACAGGTGTGGTGGTGTGGGCAATTGAATGTTAAGGGCAGCAGAATGGAGTTTCAGGAAAACAAGGTGTGGCAAATGGTCTCACTTGGTGAAGGAAAGCAGCAACTCCATGAAAGCTCCTAAATGTTCTTGAAATTGTTTCCTGGAATGTCCAAATCTAAGAGCTAGTGTGCCATGTTAGCCTGAGTATTCCAAAGAGGCCGACCTTTGGCAGCACGGCTATGGGTAGAGCCGCAGTCCCCATCACCAGCAGCCCTATCCAAGGCGTTCAGGTGCTCCTCCAGACCGACGAGGGTGGTGCATACCCGATCCAGCACGCGTATAATCTGCTCTGATGTTACACCTAGAAAGTGAGGATAGTATGCTAAACTTCGCCAGTGCGCGAGTTTGGGTGCCAAGGGTGCTACACAAGGCAAAATCTTGACCACCAAGGGTGATTGCCTCTCCTCCTCAACAGGACCCAGTACCTCCTGCTGCGGTGGCTTCAGGGATCTCTGGAGGTTCTGTGGGAGCTGCCCGAATCCGCTTCCTTCCAGTCACGGAGACCTTGGCCACGTGAGGCCAGGCTTTTGCAGTAGTTTCAGCATCTAGAGGCAGCCACATAACTTTTTCAGACAAGATCAAGTAGAGCATAGACTCCCCACCTGGCCCCGAAGACCAGTTCTCTAAGCTGTCTACAAGAAGTGGGTCCAAACTGATCAGGATATATATCCTGAGGTATATACTGAGGTGACGGTATGCCCTGGAGATGGGGAGGGCAGATGTGAGGAAGACACGAACACCAACTTTCCAGAGTTGGGTGGGAGCTGAAGGCTCAAAGCCAGAGAAGGCCTCCTGATAGGTCTAGAGCCCAGACTGTCACCATCAGTTAAGGTGGCCTCCAGGATGGAACCTGTGGATGGATGATGACTCCTTCTAGCAGTGCTTCCAGGGTCTGGCTCTCACCTATTAGCTTCAGCAGGGCCTCATCCACAAGCATCAGAGTGAGGGAAACACCACGCATCTCAAGCGCTGACATGAAGGTGCCCACCAGGGCACGCTCAACCTTCACCCCACGGCCCTCTGCAAGGTCAAGCAAAGAATCCAGTGAGCGGGGAAGGGAACTACCCTGAGCATCTTAAAAGGAAACTAAACATCAAGACAGGGACCTGAAAGGTTGAAGTCTTTGATGAGTAGGGAAATGGCCTGGTTTCCTTAGGGCATCTCTCAATGACAGCCCATTACCACATTCCTTGGATGTATCTCCATTGAGGGGGCTGATGAGTTGTAGCTGTCATTTACTGAGTTCTTAGAAGGTGTTGGTGTCTACCCATACTTAATCTCATTTAATTCTCATACTACTGATAAGTCAGGTGTTGCTATGATTACTTCCAGACTTGGTACCCCAACCTTTTAGTGGCAAAAATGACAATTTAACTCAAGCTTGTATGACTGACCATTCAGCTGATATTCTGGGCCCTGACAGGACACTGCCTCAGCTGCTTTTCGTAGGCCCAGTTTCAAACCAGGTTCAAAGAGTTAAGGGAATTGGGCATGGAGACAAAGTTAAGAGGCTGCTTGTGAGTTTAACACCAGTCTGGTCTATATAGTAAGCTCAGGACAGCCAGGGCTACATAGTGAAACACTGTTTCAAGGATAAACAAAGGGCTAAAGGTCCTCTTGTAGGGCAGGCTCACCCAGCAAGCGTATGGCAGCTTCAGCTAGGATGCCCAGTTCCAGGAAAGACAGGCCACCCAGATTGTTGACTATCAGCACCACTGAAGAGCCTGTTGATAGATGGAACACCCTCAGTGATACCCTTCTGAAAGGTGGCTTCTGTGAAAGGGGGCAGGAAAGGCTTGGAGAATGGGAACAACAGGCTACTCACCTGATGGTACAGACACATGGGATATATTGGAGGTGTTTGTCATGTGGTCAAGCATGAGAGTGACAATCTGATCAACAGGTGCTATCTGTCAGAAGAAGCAGTGGTGAGCCATCTCTGGGAGTCCTTGGGGCTGGGCTGGGCTGAGCAGGGTGTCTATTTACCTTTATCCGACGAACACCAGCTTCCCCATGGATCCCTGTGAAGAGATGTGGTCATTACTGGCTGGCTCACAGCCTGCTAATTTGTTTTTCCATGCTTTTATCAATGGCACAGTGTTCAGCACTAGACTAGGTTCAATGGGTGTGGACAGTGGGTAGAAAAAGGGTAATGAAGCACAGCGGCAGATGGTGTGGCAGAAGAGCCAGCTGAGACGTCACAGAGGCTGGGGGACACTAATACCTATTGTGTTAGAAACACATGGGAAGAAGTGGAACATGTCAGTCACAGGAGAGGTGTCCTTTGGACCAAAAGGGGCCTGTGCATTGGGGTTGGAGCAGGAGAACATTGAATGATATGGGTAAAAGTGAGATAGGAGAGCCGGGCGATAGTGGTGCACGCCTGTAATCCCAGCACTCTGGGAGGCAGAGGCAGGCGGATTTCTGAGTTCGAGGCCAGCCTGGTCTACAGAGTGAGCTCCAGGACAGCCAGGGCTATACAGAGAAACTCTGTCTCGGAAAAAAAAAAGTGAGATAGGAGGAACATGACTCTCTCTGCGTCCAGAGCCTGGGCACAGGTGGCAAACTAGATAAAGTCAGGCAGGAAAAAGACTAGGCTAACCCTCAAGTGCACACCTCTGAGTCCAGAGACCACCTGAGGGACATCAAAAAAGCAGGGAGGACTAGTTATACAACTCTGAGACCTCTGAGGCAGGCAAAACTCAAGGTGAAGAGCAGTCATGGCAGGGGCATGGTGGCCACAGTCTTACCCAGGCCTAGCTCCATTTCATCAGCTGCAAGCTCAAAGGTGCGTGTGGCACCAGGGACACTGCAGGAAGACAAGCTCACCCCCAGGGTACCTAGGGAAAATGAAGCATGAAAGAGATGGTGGTTCTGTTGTTGGCAGCAGGTGACAGGATGTCAACAGCGATGCCAAGGATGCCCTGGCCATGGGCATCCTCTTCTCTAAGCAGGCTGCCCAACTCTTCATTAGAGTTGGATTAGAGTCTAAACTCTGGTACCCAAGGCTGCCAGGGTCTCTCCAGAGGACCTTCCCCTAGCCTCCAGGGAATACCTTGGAAAGGCTCCAGGTACAGCTGATAGGAGCCTGCTCTGAGTCCCCATGGCTGCCACAATCCTCCCATCCCTGGGCTGGCACTCACCCATGGTCTTGGCGATCACGCTCACCCTCTTTGTGATCTCCTCCAGCCCCATACCTTCCTCAGCCAGAGCACCTGCCACCTGTAGCCACCCAGAGAGAGGGGATGGTGGATGGAGGAGTCACTGGATCAGTGGGGGCAGAAGAGAGGCTGGGAAGAACTTTCTTGTTGGGAGAATCTCAGGATTTCTACATTAAACCTGGTTCATCACGTTTAAGGTAGAAGGATGCTCTCTCCTTATTCACAACGTACCTGCTTAGAGGAGTCTTCAAGAGTTTCTGTTTGGGAATGGGTGTGTGGCTCCATGGCAGAAGGCTTGCCTAGCATGCATTAAACCCATTTCCGATAAACGCTCCCCCCCCACACACTTTCATTTGTTCTCTCCCCTTCCACCCCTCCCTTTTCTCCTTCCCTCTAGTCTAGTAGAGCTGGAATGGACTTTTAGAAGGAGAATGGGTCTAGAGAAGGGACTATTTGTTCAGTGTCGCAGAGCCCATTTCTGGTCATTTTCCTGATTTGGGGAGCTTTCGCCCATAGCTCAGTTTACTCTTATTCCATTCTTTTATTTAACCTGTTATTCCATTCCCCCAAGAATCTCCTGAGCTGGAAAGGAAAAAGGATGACTGAATTACGGTCCTGCTTCCAAAGAACTCAGTCTGAGGAAGAGAAGCAAAGACACAAACTGAAAATTACTGCAAGGTAGCACAGGTAACAGGAGCAGCTCAGGGTGCCGAGGCCCAGGCAGAGCACGTGGAGTACTATCAACCTCGACAGAATGTCAGGGTGAGCCAGGCCACAGAAGGCTGGCCAAAGAAAGGATTGTGCAGGGCACAGATATGACATACATGCAGCCCAACAGGTCCAGGAGGGAGCTGATGTTTACAGAGCATTAAGAGAAGGAAAGGAACTATGCAGTGAAGCCAGGAGTCAGTGAGGTGGACAGAGTGTGGTGGTGGAGTGGCTGGAGAGGTGGCTCGGCAGGTAAGAGCACTGGCTGCTCTTGTACAGGACCCAGGTTCGGTTCCCAGCCCCCACACGGCAGCTCACGACTGTCTCTAACTCCAGTTCCAGGGGAGCCTGTACCTTTTCCTGGCCTCCCTCGGAGTTACAGACAATGGTGACCTACCATATAGGTGATAGGAACTGACCCCAGGTTATCTGCAAGAGCAGCCAGTGATCAGTGATCGTAAGTGCTGGACCACTTCCCCAGCCCACAAATAAATAAAAAGAGTGTAGTGGGCATCCCAACCACGGGGCTTGAGCTATGGGAACCCGAGGCATTCTCAGGGAGGTGAGAACTGGGCAGATAGAGCGTTTTTGTTGTTTTGACATGGTCTCACTATGCTGCCCAAGCTAGTTTCAAATTCAAAACCCTCTAGTCTCAGCCTCCTGTATTTTATAAAGATACCTCTGGGGTTAGTGTGGACACCTGACTGGCAAGGCAGGAGTGCAGGAAGCAAATGCGGTGCTCTAGGGAGAGGAAAGTAAGTGCAGTTGTGACCCAACGTGAAGGCAGTTAGGGCAGGATATGAGGACCTGTCCTGCACTGGAAGAAGTGCTAGAAGGGGCAAGTTACTACATATCCCATATGAAGGGAAGGGAAGGGAACTGGTTTAGGAGGATGCCTGCATTCTGGGGCTAATGGCTGTAGGAATGGTGGAGACTTGGTGGGTTAGGGCAAAGAAATGGCTGGTGACTCAGTGTCTCAGCCAGGGTGGGAAGGCTAACCTTGTGGATAAGCACTGTGCCGCACAGGCCACGCCGGCCTGCCTTCTTCAGGACAGTGAAGGCGCTGTCATCCTCAACTACCACCATCTCCACAGAGATGGCCTCGGCCTTCGCCTGCTCCATGGCGAGTCCAAAGTTGAGCCGATCCCCAGTGTAGTTCTTCACAATGAGGAGGGTGCCAGCTGCAGGAGCGGGAGCGGGGGCGGGGTATCAGCGAGCCTGGCCCTGACCCACCCCACAGGGCCCACCCACAGCATTCTCTCCTACACACAAGCCTAACCTGTGCCTGCCTGGGCCACAGCTCTAATGGCTGCCAGGATGCTGCCCACAGGAGGAGAGGCAAACACAGACCCCGCGATGACACCAGTCAGCATTCCTTTCCCGATAAAACCTGGACAAAGAGAAATAAAGACGCTGGGAAGAATCTAGGTCTGTTGTCCCTGGGACTTCCCACATCTACTCCCACCATTTTATGTTCTTCCTCCTGTTCTTCTTTTACATAAAGCTTTTGAGAAAAGATTTGTTTTATTTTACTTGAGTGTTTTGCAAGTGTGTGTGTGTGTGTGTGTGTGTGTGTGTATGTGTGCCATGGTACTTAGTGCCTGTGGAGGTCAGAGAGGGCAGTGGTTCCCCTGAAACTGGAGTTACAGATGGTTGTGAGCTGCTATGTAGGTGCTGGGAACTGAACCCAGGTCTTCTGCAAGAACAAGTACTTTTAAGTACTGAGTCGTCTCTCCTGCTCCTCACTGTTGATTCTAGTGTCTGTTATAACCTGAAGGCTCTCTGAACTGCTCTTATTCACATCTGTTTCCCAGAGTGGGACATAAAAGTTCCATAGGGGAGGTTCTTGCCTGATTTATGTGTGTGCTCTATACAGGGTCAAATATACCGTGGGCTCACTAGAATGCGGTGAAGGAATAAACAGGATACTGAGGGTGGACAGGAAAAGTAAACTGACATAAAGTCCGAGGTCTGCTGTAGGAACTCCTAATGAGGATCATATCCCTGGCCTAAAACAGGAAACCTGCTAGGATGATCCAGCTGTGGGAAAAGGCATGATAGGGTTGCAGAAGGGTCCTAATTTGTGCTTGCAGGATCCAGAAAGTTTCAAGGAGGTGTTGGGTCAGCTGAACTGGAAAAAACAGGCCAGGAAGACTTTTGAAATTACGAACTCTAGAGGCTGGGAAAGCCTCAGGGGGTTATCTGGCTCAACCCTGCATTTCTAGACCTGTAAGAATCAAGGTGCAGTGACAGGCTGAGACTGGGCATGGAGTAGCTGGAGGCAGTGAGAGGTGGAGCCTGGGCCCATTCCTAACTCAGGCCCCAGCATTGATTGTCTGGTACCTCACACTAGCACTGAGGACCTCCCAGGATCCCTTCTCTGCTCCGGCCGGCACCCCTTACAATTAACACAAAATACTCACCGGCATGGGCAGGCTCATGGCCTGAGCCTCCACCTGACAGAAGTGCTACTCGGCCCTTGAGGCTGTCCAGGTCAGAACGCAGGGCCACACGGTGCCCTTGCAGGAGCTGCAGGTCAGGGTTCGAGGCCACTAACCCAGCCAGGGCATCATCAGCACACCCTTCCACAGAATTCACCATCTTCTTGGAAATCTGTGGAGGAAGAACAAGAAGCGAGGTTTAGAGTGTGGTCAGCAGGGACCCCATTCTGCCTGCCCAGCAACATTACTGTGCCAAATTTCCCCAGGAAGTTCATGCCAAGGAAAGGAATTACAGAAGCCACCTAGGGATTCTAAGGATACAGTGGTGCCTTGAGTTGTGTCATTACCAGGTGCAGGTGACCGTGAAGTCTCAACTTTCAACTTTTTATTCAGTGTTTATTTAACTAATAGGCCTTTATATCGTGATTTCTATGTCCTGAAAAACAGCTTCATTGTAAAGCAAATGGGGGAGTTGGTGTCCTCACTAGGAAAAAAAAAATGAAATTGGGGCCCCGTCTGGTCTCTGTTAGAGGAGGTAGGTTTTAGGTTGAGGCTTCTATGATGGTGCACAGTCTGAGGAGGCCCCACACACACCCATTTGGTACCACGACTAGTTTTCATGGGCTACAGCTAGATAGCTCATGCAGGGTGGCACGGCCCAGTGCTAGGCCCTGCGTTCCTGCCCTCCATGGGAACACAGAAACTATTCTTACATGCTATGTGAGAGGGACATACATGTGCACGGCAGCACAGAAGAAAAGGACCCCAGTCTCCTGAGGGCCCTGGGAAGTTCTTATGAAGAACAAGAGATAACAGTGTAGGCATTGGGACGGGGTGGGAGGTGTTCTGAGCGGAAGGAAGCAGAAGGCGAGATATGGGGTATAGAATAGAATAGAGGCTCCCAGAAGCATCAGGGACAGTGTCGCAAGCAACGAGCCTGGCAAGAAGAGGTAGGCAGGGGCCTCACAAGCCACAGAAAGAATCTTGTTAAAAGGAATTTTAAGCCGGGTGGAGGTGGCGCACGCCTTTAATCCCAGCACTTGGGAGGCAGAGACAGGCGGATTTCTGAGTTCGAGGCCAGCCTGGTCTACAGAGTGAGTTCCAGGACAGCCAGGGCTACACAGAGAAACCCTGTCTCAAAAAAACCAAATCCAAAACAAAAAAAAACAAAAAAACAAAAAAACAAAAAACCCAACACCCCCCCAAAGGAATTGTTAGGTTCAAAGGCTCAGTTCTAGGAGTTTAATAAACTATTCTTCAGATGCATGTCTTCAACAGGCCAATTACAGAAACAACAGTAAAAAGCAGAGAAAAGATTTATCAATTTACTTATAATTTATGTTTTATAATAATTTATCAAATTGTTTATTATTTATTAAGTCATCAATATGTTCTCATTGGGAAGAGGAACAAATGAAGAGGTCCAGGAGTACTCCCCATGTCCAAGTCTGTCTTAGGGCACTGATATGAGATTTAGGTTTAAATAGAGAGAGCGAGGTATGTACAGTCTAGTAGTTCTAGCTGGGTGTGGTAGCTGGGTGTGGTAGCGAGGGCTTTAGGAGATGGAGGGTGGGGAGTTCAAGGTTAGCATCAGCTACACAGAGAGTTGGAGGCCCCTGAGCTATAGGAGACCCATCTGTCTCAAACTGAACATAAGAACTTGGGAGGCAGAGGCAAGTAGATTTCTAGTTCGAGGTCCACCTGGTCTACAGAGTGAGTTCCAGGACAGTCAGGGCTATACAGAGAAACCCTGTCTCAGAAAAAAAAAAAAAAAAACAACAACCAAAAATAAACAAAAAAAATTGGAACAAGCCAGGTTGTGGTGGTGTATTCCTTTAATTCCAGAACTCAGGAGATAGAAACAAAACAAAACAAACAAAGAAATATTTTAAAAAATTCCACTGAAACTGGGTATTGGTGGCACAGGCCTTTAATCCCAGTACTTGGGAGGCAGAGGAAGGCGGATTCTGAGTTTGAGGCCAGCCTGGTCTACAGAGTGAGTTCCAGGATAGCCAGGGCTATACAGAAACTTTGTCTCGAAAACACCAAAAAAAAAAAAAAAAAAAAAAAAAGGCACTGAAACAAATCAAAAGCCTCGTCAGTCGGCCTGGTCCGCCACTGACTCATCCCCCTTGCAGGCGGCTGAACCGTTGTCAAAAACATGGGAAATCTCTTCCTGGCTGTTTGTCCTGGCTAGTGTAGGGCTCCTCTTCTGTCTTTACCTCCCCTGGGAAAATTCCAGTTTCTTGCAGGCATTGTTTCAGCAGTCTGATAGTTAACAGGAAGGGGTGAGATTTCTCTTCAGAATGTCAGCGCAGTTACTGGGAGTTACGGGCCTACTTAGAAGAGAGGGTGTGCGAAGGCTGGCCTAAGAACCCTGGAGAATACCTCTGGGTTCAGCTAAGTCTTTACAGGGTGTGGTAAGAGGGGAGCTATGTGGGACCAGGGTAGTTGCGAGCCTGGGCTCTAGAGTCAGTGGGACTTGGTATCAAACACCATGCCTGCCTGTCGTCAGCTGGGAGAACTCAGGGAACAAACATCTGTTTTGGGCTTAATTCTTCCTCTGGCAAACAGTGATTTACTAGAGCTTATACCAGTGTTACAGGAAAAGCTCACTAACAAGGTGCTACACGATCCCTTTTGTGAACAGGCTTTGAAAAGCTGGAGCTTCTAGCTAAATAACTGTCAAGGACTGGGATGCAGCTGGCCGCCTTTGTCCTCAGGAGGCAGGAAGAGTGAACCTCAAAGTGGATCCAGAGGAGATTGATGGCGCCACCTAGTGGTCGCAGCTGACCCAGGTCTCTGCAAAATACACACTTCCTGCCTCTTTTCTGAGCCTTTATGCAAAATGAAGCGCTGTTGTCTTCCTACCGGGCATTCCTTCATTTATCAAGGGCCAAGGCCATAACACCTGCTTAAGGACGAGGGTAGCCCTGGTCAACGGACAACAAGCAGGATAAGATGAGCTCTATTTCTTAAGCACTAAGAGCCAGACCCATTTCTAAGTACTTACGAACTTGTCTAATTTAATTTTCCCAGTAACCCTTTGGAGGTAAGATTAGTACAAACAACAGAAAACTGAAGCACAACAAATGACTGTGCACAAAGTTACACGGAGCCAGCCAGTGCCTAGACCCGCCAGGTTCATCCCAGCCACGTGCTGTTCTCCCAAGTGGCTGAAGCCACAGGCACGGGGTGGGGAAAGCAGGATCCCTGCGTGGTGTTGGTGTCGATTCCAAGCCTAGCCTCCCTGCAAGAGATTCCCAACCATTCCTGCACCAGAGCCATGCCTGTTTCCCTGTAACACAAGGGGAAGGAAAGGCAAGAAAGGGGAGGTACTATGTGAGGCTGCTAGGATTCTAGTCTGATCAACACCGCCTGGCCACATGCTAGCAGGTCTTAAGTCTGCCATACTGCAGGTGGGGGTGGGGAGGGGAGAGGCTCAGAGAAGTCAAGTCTTGGGTGTAGTAGTAACACAGTGGTGGGGGAGAGGCTGAAATGGAGCCCAGATCTGTCCGAGATCAGTTTTAAAGCAAAGGCCGGAACACGGAGGGCCTCCCACACTGCAGCTCCCTGCTCTGGGAGCAGCCCACGCCTCCCTAGGCCAAGGAGCAAGCGTCAGATCATTCTTCCCGGTTTCCTCCTTGACTAGCAAAGTGACTTATTACCCAGCAAGTGACTTGTTGTGATCTAAATGCACGTCTGAGATCCTAGCCATAGGGGGTTTCAGAGTGCCTCAGGTCAACCTCAGACCAGGCCTGGCCCAGTGCCCCACCTACAGGAAAGGGAACAGGGGTCAAGCCTGGAGACACAAAATGAAACTCTTGTCTTCTGAACCCCAGGAGTCAGCAGATGGGGAATAGAGAGATTCCGGGGGTTCAGAGTGGAGGATCCCCATGGTGGATCCTCCCTCTATTGTGGTCCCCACAGGACTCACCATGGTGGGAAAGCTCTGGAACAAGCTGAGTTCACACTTCTGCTCCGAGAGGCCGCCGGGTGGACAGTCCTGACTGCGACCTGGTCTCAAGTGGAGGCGGCAGCAGCACCTGCGGGGGTGGAAAGGACTTGAGCTGCTGAGGATACAGGCGACCGACTGGCAATGTCATGCCTCCTGTGCCTTAAGAATTAGGGAGCTGCCTCAGACTTTGATCCAAGTCCAAACTCTAGTTCGTGGGCCAGGAATGGAGAGGAGCGTGGGGCTGACCAAAGTTCACACCCACACTTGGCCAGAAGGCAGTGTCTGGAATCACGTCCAGCTTAAAGCTGGGAAGGAGAAAATGGACAAAGATCTTTACCTTTCTGGCTGGCCACACTAGTAATGAGTCAGCCCTGTGATCCTGCTTGGCTTCTGGAAAACAGACTGAAAGCTCTAGTGGGTTGTCTAAGATTGTGTTGGTAAGAGTCAGGACTTGAGCCCAATGTCTAGTCTTGCTACAAAGCCTAACGTTCCCATTAGTCAACCAGTTCTCCAGAGTTAAGCAGAGTCCCAGCAGGGAAGGTATAAATCATTCTTCAGACCTGGTTTAGACCCAGCTCCACCGACCTCTGCCTCAGCTTACCAGGGAAACTTTTAGTTAAACTGACCCCCTTAGACCTCAGCCTCATTTGTAAAATTGGGAGTTAGCTCTCCTCTGGCATTCATGAGTTGCTTCAGGCTGCAACTTCTGCTGCCCCTTTCCCCCTCTGGGGTTGGTGGCATGGAGGCTGTCTGATAAAGCTTGGGGCCTGGATCTGCAAGGCCGACTGCACTCGCCACCTGGGTGTTAACAGGCTCTTTCTGTAAAATTCCAGCGTTGTAGGGGCACTAGTAGTAGCTAGCCCTTCCATATTTGGAGAAATTAAGAGGGGAGCAATCAGACCCTCAGGTGATGTGTGAGGCTAGAATGATTGTCCTAAAGGCAGCTGAGGGCATTCGATGGATCAGGAGCTCCCAGAGTTAAGCAAAGGAAAGCTGATTCTACTTTGGGATGTGCACAGATGGCCACTCCAGTCCTCAGCAGCCCTTCCTGTTCTTCAAGAGGGAAAACCCCGAGGATGCCTGGAGCTATGGAGGAGGGAAGGAGGCCGAGTCTGAGGAAGGAGGGGCGCGGATCGGGTCAGGGGAGCCGGCAGGCGGCCTCTTGGGACGTATTTGGACCAAAGAGGAGGTTCTATCTGCGTACCCGTACTCTCGCTCTCATCCGGGTACTGCGACCTCTGGCGGTTAGGAAAAGGCGGGGCCTCAGGGGGCGGGGCCTCGCTTGGTTGGCCGCCTCGGGCTCCGTAAGTCCTCCGAGAGGCCAGGTGAGGCCGTCCCGTGATCCTCTGCGCCTGGCCTCTCTGGCCTGCAACGTGTCTTAGGGGCGGAGGCTGCAGCCACGGAGTTGGTTGCGTGCGGGTGGGGGTTCTCAGTCTCTTCGCTCGCGCCCATCTCTCTCTCTCTCGTCGCTCTAGTCGCCCCACGGGCCGGCCCAAGGCCTCAATATGTCGTACAACTACGTCGTAACGGCGCAGAAGCCTACCGCAGTGAACGGCTGTGTGACCGGTGAGATTGCCCCGGCCGGAGACCCGGGCAAGGGAGGGATTCCAGGCCTAGGGAGGCCAGCGGCCCCAGGGGCGGCAGGAGCAAAAACTTGGGCTCCGGGAATGGAAGGCGCTGGCAGCCGCGGAACGTCCCCCTCAGCTCGCGATCTCGAAGGAGCTGTTCCACCACGCGCCTTTTGGGCAGCGGAAGCTTGCTATTCAGGGTCCTTTTTTGCTCATAGGAGGTCACTTGGTATTGAGGATTGGTCAGGCCTGGTGGGACGGAGCGAAGTATGAGTTGTGTGCGTGGTTGATTGAGTCCCTAAACTGGCCCCATGTGGTCAGGGGAAACGGGAGATGATAATGGGGCGAGTTTAGGGGGTCATAATTTTCCGGTGGGTGTCCAGGAGGTTGAGGAATTTGAGCAATGTCTGCACCCCCCCACCCGCCGCCCCGCCGCCCTCTCCAGACCCACCCTTTTGCCTGGGGCTGTTGTTTACTCCTGGGCGCTGCTGGAGGAGGAGGTCTGGTTGGTCGATCAGTGTGCAGGCTTTGCCTTGTTTGTGTGCTTGGCTCTTTCTTTATCGGCAGTTACATCCCAAACCAAAGAACGTTCATCTTGAACTCCTGTTTTCAGTTACTTAAACTCGCGTATTTACGTAAATGCTAATCATTTCAGAACAAAAGTTTCTTGTTCAGAGAGAGCTACAAAGGGCTGAGTGGTGTTGGTAGATCGCCTGGGAGGTGCAAGGACAACACAGAAAGCTCTGGGAAATTGTCTTCACTTTATCTTTCTGGTGGAAGTTGTGGGAGGCTTTGGATGGGAACTCAAGGAAACACAGGCTTTGTCCATTAGCATCAATTACAGTCTGCTGTGGTAATTTAGAAAGGAAAACCCAACCACCATGGGAAGAATTTTCGAGGTCATAGTTTGTTGAAGGCCAGGCTGTTGCCCAGTCAACAGTACCATTTTTAAAAGTCTGATTAAGGATATAGCTTTGTTGAAGGGAAACATTGAGGTGCTGCATTTGGCGAGGAGGCAAGGCCTTTAGGGAGCTTTATTAGAGGTACCTGCAAGGCCCATCCTCCAGCTTCAAAAGTTAGAGGCTCTCTTCTTTCAGGTCATTTTACCTCAGCAGAAGATCTGAACCTGTTGATTGCTAAGAACACAAGATTGGAGATCTATGTGGTCACTGCGGAGGGCCTCCGGCCAGTCAAAGAGGTGGGGATGTATGGGAAGATTGCAGTCATGGAGCTCTTCCGGCCCAAGGTAAGGGACAGGCACTGACAGGACCCTTGGCTGGCTGCATGGTTTATATGGACCGGGTGAAGGTTTAAGTAGAGAAACACTGCTTTAGGAATGGCAGTCTGTAACAAGTTTTCCAGAAGGGAGAGGAGTTTGTGGGTTAGTGATGCAGAGGGTAGGTTGTAGTGATAGTCCTACCTTCACATCTTAATCATCTCACTTAAAGCAGCTTTGAAAGCCTTGATTAACCCTGTTTATAGATGGCCAGAACGGTGCCCACTCTCACACAGAACTTCGAATGTAATGAGCACATCCTCTTATCTTTACACTCTCACCATTACAGTTAGGACAGTGGCAATTCAGCTGTATCCAAAAAAACCCCACCATGTTTTTGAGGACTGCTAGTAAGATTAAAGATCTATTGTAGTTTTCATTGTTGTTACTACAGATTATTTTCTCTCCACATACTTAGGTGAAGGAGAAACATTTCATTCTTTTCAAAACTTTAAAAGAATGAGGTGAATTTAAGAGGATTCTGCATGTGGAGCAGAGAGAGAACTGTGATTGCAAGGCCTAGATGTTGATCAGCCTCAGTCCTGGCCTTTTGTACATCCCCTTAGGGTCTTGTGTGAGCTTAGTACGTGTTATAAGCTCGCTTAGTATTTCCTCTGTGTGGAGAGTGGAACTTTGAAGATTCTTTAAAAGCTTAGCATACTTAAAGAATGATGTTTAAAAGGCTGAACAGGTTGGTTGTGTTTTTGAAAGAACCTCTTGATAATATGTTGGATTCCAGGGGGAGAGCAAAGACCTGCTGTTCATCTTGACTGCTAAGTACAATGCCTGTATCCTGGAGTATAAGCAGAGTGGTGAAAGCATTGACATCATTACAAGAGCCCATGGCAATGTCCAGGTGAGGTGGCTGCTTCAGGCTGATCAGTTTTCTGGGAAAGCTGTTGTCATGATGCAGTGATGAGCAGTGAACTGTCGGGGCAGCAGTCTGTAATCAGAGAAGTGGAGAAAGCCCACGTGGCTTGAATTGTTTTGATATTTCAAGGGACAGTGACTAATTCACTCATGGGGAGGGTGGGGGTGAATGTGCTCTTGTCTGGGTTCCTGACGTGTTGGGTGGTCTTAATAATTCTTGCCTGGGAATGTACCTGGGATCTTCTGCTTTGAATGAGCTTCTTCCCTAATCCCAGTTTTCCCCCCTCAGGACCGTATTGGTCGCCCCTCAGAGACTGGCATCATTGGCATCATTGACCCTGAGTGCCGTATGATTGGCCTTCGACTCTACGACGGCCTTTTCAAGGTCATTCCACTAGACCGAGACAATAAAGAGCTCAAGGCCTTTAACATCCGCCTGGAGGAATTGCATGTCATTGATGTCAAGTTCCTGTATGGTTGTCAAGCGCCTACCATTTGCTTTGTCTACCAGGTACATGATCTGAGAAGAGAGGAGAGGGAGGAGCTGGTTTGGAATGATGGGACTGGGATTTTTGCCAAAGGAATGAATGTCTCTCTAGATTTGGTAGCAGGCTAGGGAGAAGTGTTGACTATTTCTAAAACATTTTGAAGAAAACAGTTAATAAGGGTCAGATCCTCCCTCCCCACCCTCCACTTTTTTGGGTGTACTATACTTGTTTGGGGGCAACAAATGCTGTCAGGTTTATAGCAGATTTTAATCCTGAGATTATACACCAGTAGTAGACTTTGGGGGATTTTATAGGGTGACCTAGTTTATCCTTTGTTTGAGTCTCTTACTAGCATGCCTAGAGGATTATAAAAACTTAGCTGTAGAGAAATGATTCAGAACTTGCCTTTACAAGCCAAGAGAAAACATCTTGGTAGTGCTTTACTTTAGTCTTTGAAAAGCTGTCCGTGTTTTGTCTCGCACTCACTTTCTGGTAACTTGCTGGCTCTTGACTTCTATTTTAGTCTGTGCCTAAAATTTTAGCAGAGCTGATCCTGGGCAGCTGTTCTCTGATTCAGATTTGTTAAGTGGGGGTGGGGCACAGAGATGCAGACTGATATGCCAGCAACATCTTGGTAAAATCTCAGCCTTTAACAAAGGGCAGACTGTATGAGGTCAGGTTACCTGCCTGTAGTCAAATAAATGACGGTCCTTTTCTGCATCAAACGATAGAGTGTAGGCCTGGGAATACTTACATAGCTATGCAGAGTAATGGAAATGTGTGTGGTGTTTTTTTGTGTATTTTCTGGTTAACATAAGGTTAAATAAAGCCAAAACTAGTTGAGGATGATTTTATTTGATCTTATTAGCTATCAGAACTGGAATAAAGAACTTGGAATTTCTTTCCTTCAGTTTTTGTAAATATCAGATCATTAAAACAAGGTTGTTGACTACTCGTGGCTGGCCTGGCTCTGTCTGACCCAGACCAGGGCTGCCAGTTGTGATTGTTTTCATTTCTGTGTGGGCCCCAGAGACCCACATCACTGTTCACTGAACTTTCTGTGAAGATGGGTCTTTTCTCTTACTCATTGATGAAAAAGTTTTTATCAACTGCAAGTGACTGTTTTATGCCAACAGTTTAATTTGATGATTATCAGTCAGCTCGTATGTGAAAGGTGTTCCAGCTAAGCACTTCTTGGGCTGTCACAGTGGCTGAGATGTGCTTCTTGAAACCCGTGACTAAATTCCTTCCGTGATGTCTTAGACTCTGGTCTGAGCTTGATTGGAGCCATCTTCTGTTGGCTGAATGTCGTTTTCTCCCCTGCTCTTTAGCCTCTTAAAGGTGACTATGGCAGCCCCAAGACTGATGTGAGTCATGATTCCAAAAAAGGAGGGGAAGAGTCACGATTCAGAAAAAGGAGAGGAAGATGGAGTTGACAGTGGCGGGACTGGAGCATTTTTGACTACCTTTAAGGGAGCAATAAGTTGTATTGTCTCTGCGGTCACGTCTTCAGAGTACTCTTGAGAATTGTGTCAAACAGGGTCTGGGTAGATGGCTCAGTGGTTAAAGAGCTTGCTGTGGAAGCATGAAGACTAGAGTTCTTATCCCCAGACCCCACTTAAAGGACTGGTGGGTGTGGCGATCTGCCTATAATTCCAGCCTTAGAAGGCAGAGTCAGGCTCCCAGAAGCAAGCTGGCTAGCTAGAGTAGCCACATAGGCACAGTGTGGGTTCTATTGAGAAACCCTGGAATTGAGGCTGTTTCCCAGCATCAGCCTTGAGCCTCCACATGCTCTTGAACACATGTGTATGTGCATCCTCTCCCCCACATGCTCTTGCACATATGTGTATGTGCCCCCCTCCACACACATAGAAAATGAGGGAAAAGGAATTGTCAAAACAATTCTTCCTGTTCTTTTAGATTTACCTTCAGTGTCTCTCCCTCTTTAGTTATTTGGTTATTTGATACATTCCTTGAGGTCAAGAGAAGAGCATACAGGATATATATCTCAGTTGTATGCTATAGTGTGACAGGTTCACTTTTCTATTTAAACTTTGCTGGTTGTTTGAATTATTAGAAACAGTGCATCTTAGACCCTGCAGTCTACTCAGAAAGTAATCACAGGCGCAGCAGGTGACTATTGGTATTCAGAAAAATAAGGACAGGAAAGTTGGTGTGACAGGATTGTGAAATCTTGGGTGGTGGTGGTTTGTCCCTTACAGGACCCCTACAGTCTGGGCCACCTTAGCTAATCACTCCACTCTTTGTACCCAAGGACCCACAGGGGCGGCACGTGAAAACCTATGAGGTGTCTCTTCGCGAGAAGGAGTTCAACAAGGGCCCATGGAAACAGGAGAACGTGGAAGCTGAGGCGTCCATGGTGATCGCAGGTGGGTGGGGAGTCGTGCTCCCTGTGCTCCTCCTCTTCATCCTCCATTTTCAGTGCACAGTATTAAGCTTGTGTGGTTTTGTCTTACCTAAGTCTCCTTTTTGAATGGCTTTTTTGATTGTTTTGACTTTGGGATTTTCTGGTTTGTTCCTTCCCCCAAAAGTATAACTTTACTTTTGGGGTGCAGTCATTGACAACTAAAACATTGTGATGAATTTGCAGTTTCATGTAAAAACGTCTCATTTTTACATTTGGCAAGTAAAGGGAGCTTATTTAATCTGACTTCTGTCATAGATTAGAAATAGGTCAGTGGGACACTCTTCCCCCTTGTGTTACATTGTCCATCTCATCCAACAGGAAAGTTTAAAGTCCCAAAACAATATTAACTCTTCTTAAAAGGGGCCTTGATGTAGGGAGTATTTGGAATCAAGCTAAGAAACAAGTGTAGAGACAAGGAAGGAAGTAACAGCCTTTTGTTAGAAAAGGTCAGAAGTGTAGGAGAGAGGCTGGGCAGGGCGGGCTGCATGTGGAAGAGCAGTGAGAATATCCCTGTCCTCCAACTACAAAGCACCAAGAATGAGGGAAATACCAAGTGCCTGTAGATCCCTTACTCAGACTGAGGCAGGAGGATCACCTGAACCTAGGTGTTTGGACAAGACTGGGCAGTGGAGTAAGATTCCCAGCTCAAAACAAACAAACAAACAAAGAGTTCCAAGAATAGGAATGTAGTTCAGAGGCAGTTTGAAAGTGTTGATCCTGCTGATGGTGCTGCTTTTCCTCTGCAGTCCCAGAGCCTTTTGGAGGTGCCATCATCATTGGACAGGAATCAATCACCTATCATAACGGTGATAAATACCTGGCAATTGCTCCCCCTATCATTAAGGTGAGCAAGTGTTTTGTCTTTTTCTTCCTTGTATCTTTACTTCCTTGTTCTTGACTGTGCTCCTTCCCTTTTCTTCATGTGTCAGCAAGAGGTTTACACATGCCACACTGGTCGCTGTACATAAGATGTTGATTACTCTGGGAAATCTAGTAGGAAAGTAGCTTGGTTTTGCTTAGCTTGCTTGCTAACTAGGAGAAATACTGTTTACTCTTTTGAAACATGGCAACTTTAAGAAGGAAAGTTTGAGGTCCAGAGTGATGAGTGGTAGAATGCATACCTAGCATGCATGAAGCTGTGTAATCCCAGCTACAAGGAAAAGCAAAAAGAATTGTAGCAAATTCTACCGAGTGTAGCATTTTCGGGCTCAAATAAAGGGGGCTGGAGACATGGCTCAGTGGTTTAAGAGCACTAGCCACTATTCCAGAAGAGCCAGGTTTTCATTCCCAGAACACACATGGCAGTTTACAATTGTTTATAATTCCAGTTCAGGAGATCTGATGCCTCTTCCTGCTTTTTTGGGGTACAGCACATATGTGCTGACATGCATGTTGGCGAAATAGCCATACACATAAAATTAAAAACTCAAATTATAAAAATTTAGGTCTTACTACTTTAAGCCACAAAAAGCATGAAAGCTTAATTTTATTTACTTTTGAGTAATCCGTATCAGTATTTGTAGTGAGTACTTGTAACTGTTTGTTAGTGTATCTTTCTATGGACATATCTGAGGTTTTTTGTTTGTGTCTTTTTTCCTCTTGTGTGCTAGGGGTTGAACCAGTATACCTTACATATCCTAGCTGCACTGAGCTGTACCTTCAGTTCTGTTCCAGGTCTAGAGAGTACTTAATGCTAGTTTTTGTTCTTCATAAAATGTCTGAGTAAAGTTTAAGGTGTATTGACTGAACTCTTTAGAGAATTATCTTCAAAGGCTGCCTGTTTTATAATCTGATTCTTGGGGATTAAGTGTCTGAGTTTGGATAACACAGTGGCCCAGCAGATTTGGAAGGCATATTAAGTAAGGGCTTCTGGTTTAGAAGACTCTGACTAATGGCTACTTCCTCTGCTTTGCAGCAAAGCACTATTGTGTGCCATAACCGGGTGGATCCTAATGGCTCACGCTACCTTCTGGGAGACATGGAGGGACGGCTATTCATGCTGCTCTTAGAGAAGGAGGAGCAGATGGATGGCACTGTCACCCTCAAGGACCTTAGAGTGGAACTTCTCGGAGAGGTAGGACTTGTCCCTGCTCTTATTTTCCTAGGTGCTTAGCCCAGATGTGCATGGTTCTGCACTTCTACTTTGGGAATTAGTATGCACAACACCTTTAGAATGGGGTTGTCAGTTCTACTGAGGAAATCGGTTTTGTTGTTTTTGAGAGGGATTTTTCCACGTTGCCTTGGCTGTCTTAGAAATACTCTATAGACCAGGCTGGCCTTAACTCACAGATACCTGCCTGCTTCTGCCTCCTGAGTGCTGGGACCACTAGCAAGAAATTGGTTTCTGAATGAGTTAGCTATTGGAGAATTTCACATGTTGATATCTGAAGCATAAAAAGAAAATTAAACAGCTGGATGTGGTGTTGTACCCTGAGATCCTTGCACTTAGGCTAAGGCAGGGTAGTGGCAAATTGAAGGCTCAGCCTGAGCTACATCTCTTAGACCCTTTACCCTGAAAAAAAAACAAAACAAACAAACAAAAACAAAAAAACCCAAAACACCAAGAGCACAAAAGGAGGAAAGGAAACCAAAGACTACAAGACAAGGACTACAGACCAATGTTGAAAATGAAATCTGGGGAGAGCTCCTAAAAGACTTGATGCTTCTGAAAATGTAGCTTCCATCTTTATTATTTGTAATGACTGACATTTTTGTGTGCTGTTGCACCTTGCCATTCAGCCTCTCACCTCTTCTGGCAGGTTTTTAATTAAATTATACTGACTAGATGTATTGAGTTAAAGTTACTGTTTGGAACTAGCACCCTACAAAATGAGTTGTGGGGTTTTGGGGGGGCGGATCATGTGAAAAGCAGACAATCGCAACGTTCAGGGATGGAAAGGTGTGATTCATGTGTCCTGGGGATACTGAACAATTTAGTAATTGTTTGCCAAATTGTGACTTGAGGGGAAGGTTTTAGGTGTCCTTGGTTGTGTTGGGCAATATTAACCCTAACAGGTTAATCCTAATTTCTTCAATCTGCTCACTTTCTTCTAGACCTCCATTGCAGAGTGTCTAACATATCTTGATAATGGTGTTGTATTTGTCGGGTCTCGTCTAGGTGACTCCCAGCTCGTAAAGGTGAGAAAACATCATCTTCCTGGTTTTCTTTTCACTGTGCTTGTTATTTTCCTAATTAAATTTGCTTGTTGTCTGGATGGACTTTTTTTTGTTTCTTCATATCTCTGCTATCCACCTCTCTGCTTTATTAACTTCTTACCTGTGTCTTGATGTTTCTTTAGTAAAGATGTGTGGCAGAGTGAAGGACCCTGTACATTTAATGATGAACAAGACCCAGCTTTCACCCTAAAGTGGGTCATGGTGTAATGTAATAGATTGTTCCCTTCTGTCATGTATAAAGACATTCCTCCTAGGAAAATTCTTTTAAATATTCTAATTTAATTAATTTATATGCATGTTTGTTTTTGTTTTATTTTGTTTGTTTTCTTGAGATAGGGTCTCTAGGCTGTCCTGGAACTCACTCTGTAGACCAGGCTACGTCGAACTCAAGAGGTCTGCCTCCTGAGTGCTGGGATTAAAACCTGGCCTAAACTATCATCAAACCTGGCCTAAACGTTTATGCATGGGATTCTAGGTTCAAAGCTTTGTTTGGCAGCAGTCCTGTTCTAGAAGTAACGTTTGGAATACAAAAGCAGGATTGAGAGTTTGTTTTGGATAAAGTGGACCTAATAGAGATGTTCTGGGACTAACATTGTTCTTTCTTCCTTTTAGCTCAATGTCGACAGCAATGAACAAGGCTCCTATGTAGTGGCCATGGAAACCTTTACCAATTTAGGACCCATTGTGGATATGTGTGTGGTGGACCTGGAGAGGCAGGGACAGGGTCAGGTAAGGGGGAGTCCTGGGAATAGAGGCCTGCTTGCCTCTTCAGCTGTTCTCTCTTGCTTGCCTATCTAGACTGAGAAGTGTGTACTCAAGATAATATTAAGAACTTCAGTACTATCCTGGTGAGGGAAGGATACCTACCATTATAGTGCTTGGTGTTCTGGACACATATATTCCAGTAATTTCATTAGCACCTTGTTAGATGTATTCCTGGTCATCCCAAAGTGAGGGAATTTAGGACTGAGAAAGATGGATTAATTTGTCAGAGGTCACCTTGTAAGTAGCAAGTTCTGACTTTCTAGTAAACTAGGTTCCAGGATCTAAGCAAGCTTGCTAGGAAGAGTGATTATGAAAGTTTTTTCCTTTTTGGACTAGGATATCTTATCTGCTTAGTAAATTTGTGAGTGCTGGAGATCAAATAAGTTTGCAGCCACAAATCTGATTCCACAGTATGGGTCATGGGATTTAGAGCTGGCATGGTATAACTGCCCAAGTCTTGAAGGGTTCTTGAGAAACCTTTTCTCTACTTGCAGCTGGTCACTTGCTCTGGAGCTTTCAAGGAAGGTTCCTTGCGGATCATCCGGAACGGAATTGGAATCCATGAGCATGCCAGCATTGACTTGCCAGGCATCAAAGGTAGCCTCTGGTGGACAAAGGATGCAGCTCTTACTTGAGTGACTTTGACCTTTGGCTTCATTACATGTTGTGAAGGCATTTTGGTGAGAGCTAGAAGAAAACATCAAATGAGGAGGAGTAAGAAAAGCCGTAATGACATAACATGCATAGAAGTGCATGTTTAAAGGACTAATAAAAACAACTGTAAAATATTGATCAAAATTGAGTACTAGTTTAGAGGAATGTGGAAGCAGACACTAAATGTAAGGGAAAATGATGGAAAAGGGGAAAGCTATATATATATAGTGAGCCTTTGTAAATATAAACAAGTTGGGCATAGTGATGCACGCCTTTAATTATAGCATTTGAGAGGCAGAGGCAGGTGGATCTGTGTTCAAGGTCAGTTTGCTCTCCAAAGAGAGTTCAGGACAGCCCGGGCTATGAAGAGAAACCCTCTACATAGACAAAGACTATAACCTAAAACCATGACAGAAAAGATAGTAAACAGCTGTCTCATCAGCAGGTGTGAGGGAGCTAACTTCACTTGTTCTGAAGGAAAATGGCCACACTAAACTGTACAGCAAAACCAACTTAGATTTGTGTGCAGGAGACAGAGCTTTAGAAAAGCAAGTCAGTCTCTAAACAGCCATATGGATTAAAAGAGAATGTTTAAACTGCAGAACTCAAGAATCAACTGAAACACTATCAACAATTCAAATGCATTAAAGAAGTAGGCTATAAGAGGAACAGGCAGATAACAACTTTTATGTGAGCACAGTGAATTAGAAATCGAATGGAGAGAGAGAAGGGTAGTGCAATAACAAAATGCTTCTTCTTCTCCCACATCCCCAGCAAAAACACCCCAAACCCAAGGAACATGTTGATTCTATTACAAGGGGAACTTTAAAATACTCCTAAAGGATTGAAAAGTAGATTGATCAAAGGGCTGGGTAGATGACTCAGTGGATAAAGCATTTGTCCTACATATGTGAGGACTAGGGTTCAGATCCTCAGGACCCATGTGAAAGGCAGGTGTGACAGGAAATAGTCAGGATTACCAGAGCAAGCTGGCTAGTAGAATACCTGGAATTAGCCAGCTCCAGGCTCACCAAGAAAATTAGCTGGAGAGCTGTTTTTGGTTTTTTTTTGGTTTTGGTTTTGGTTTTTTTGTTTTTTCGAGACAGGGTTTCTCTGTCTAGCCCTGGCTGTCCTGGAACTCACTCTGTAGATCAGGCTGGCCTCAAACTCAGAAATCCGCCTGCCTCTGCCTCCCAGAGTGCTGGGATTACAGGTGTGTGCCACCACCGCCCGGCAGCTGGAGAGCTGTTAAAGATATTAATGTCATCTTCAGTCCTCCAAAGGCATAAGGATGCACAAGTACCCTTTTTTTAAAGTTTTAAAAGAAGATTTTATTATTATATGTAAGTTCACTGTCCCTGTCTTCAGACACACCAGGAGAGGGCGTCAGATCTCATTATGGATGGGTGCCAGCCACTATGTGGTTGCTGAGATTTGAACTCAAGACCTTAGGAAGAGCAGTCAGTGCTAACCGCTGAGCCATCTCTCCAGCCCCACACAAGCCCTACTCTTGTTGACTGCACACACACACACACACATACTTAAAAAGGAGTGATCAAATAAAAAGACATGCCAAGTCGACAAATAAAAATTTTAATTTTTTTTTTAAGATTTATTTTATGTGAGTACACTGTTGCTCCCTTCAGACACACCAGAAGAGAGCATCAGATCCCATTACGGCTGGTGGTGAGCTACCATGTGGTTGCTGGTAATTGAATTCAGGATCTCTGGAAGAGTAGTCAGTATTCCTAACCACTGACCCGTCTCTCTAGCTCCAAAAAATGTTTTTTTGACTCAAGTTTTTTTTTCTTAATGTATCTCAATAGAGATATCTATAGCTTTTTTTTTTTTTTACCTAAATTAGTCCACATAGAGAAAGAATATTGAGGAAAAACTTTAAATAGGCCACACATTAAAACATGTTGCTAAGCCTCAATTGAAAGTGTAGTTGGAGCCGGGCAGTGGTAGCACATGCCTTTAATCCCAGAACTTGGGAGGCAGAGACCGGCGAATTTCTGAGTTTGACTTGTTCAGAAGCAGAATAAAAACATTTGCGAAGATAGAAATGACAGTCTAGGTAAAAGAGTTGAACTTCACCTTAGAAGTCCTGTCTCCCTGATTTAAAACCTGCAATAAAGAACATCAAAATCTTGTCTCCAGATTGGATAAAGGTTGCTGACGGGCTTCACTCACAGTCAAAGAAAAAGATAAAAGTAAATGAGTGAGGTGTGGCAGAATGTGCAGAACGTGAGGCCAGCCTGGGCTCCACTGTAAGATCTTGTCCCTGGTCTGCCCAGGTTCTTCCCAAAAGAAACAGCAGTAGTAAATAAATAAACATGCTCCTGCGCTCAAACTGAAGGGTGATGTTCCCACTGCTTCTCTGTGACCTTCCCATACATAAAGTGAGAAGTGCAAACCTACTACTTACCGACACATCTGCCCACCTAAATAGTCTGTGCGTGCAGAAAATTTGTCTTTTGGTAGAGTTGTAGCAAGCATTGCATATATTGTTAAAAGCCAAATACAATTTCACATTTGTGTTTCAAGTAATAAAATAGAAACAGTTTGAACAATAACTTCTGCTGATCACTAGTTTGGGGGATAGGTCAGAAGAGGTATAAAGTGAGACTGCATGAATACTTGAAAATTATTGCTGCTGGGGGTTTAACTGGGGCTTCATAGTCTAGATAAATGCTCTACCAATGAGCTTCATTTCACAGCCTGAAATATAAAATTTTAATTTTTAGCCATGAAAATAATACTCTTAAGAGTCAAGGTAAAAATAGAAAACTTCAGTCTCAAACAAATTCTAAAATCTGACTTCTTCAGAGTGTAAATATCAGGCAGGAACAGAAGGGATTTCAACCCAAGCATCTCTGCCGTCTCCTGGCGTAGGGTGAGAGCATGGCTGGTGCTGGTGCGAGGTGAGCTTCTTCATGCTTTACTCTTGTTCCAGGTTTATGGCCACTTCGGTCTGACCCCAGTCGGGAGACTGATGACACCTTGGTGCTCTCTTTTGTGGGCCAGACAAGGTAAGGGCAGGTCTGGTCCTTGCTTATGGGATGAAGGTGCAAGGTGGGGAAGCTGGTCCCAGGCTGACCTGAACCTTCCTTTTATTCTGCTATAGAGTTCTCATGCTAAATGGAGAGGAAGTGGAAGAAACCGAACTGATGGGCTTTGTGGACGATCAGCAGACTTTCTTCTGTGGCAATGTGGCTCATCAGCAACTTATCCAGGTAAAGGGTTAGAGGGACAAATGACCATGACTTCACTTTGACCCAGAATGCAGAAGTAGCTGCTACTAGGTTTTAAATTAATCCATTTTCATGGCACTAAAAATAATGTAGAAATTCTTGGGGGTGGGTCCTGGTTTCTTTATTTTCCTTTCATCAGAACCTGGATACAAATTTACATTTTTTTCTATATACTGGGGTTATGATAAATATAATTTATGGGACTGGAGAGACGGCTTAGCGATTACGAGTGCTGGCTGTTCTTGCAGAGGTCCTGAGTTCAATTCCCAGCTACCACATGCTGCCTTATGACCATCTATAATGGGATCTGATGCTCTCTTCTGGTGTGTCTGAAAACAGTGACTATCTTTAAAAAGCCACAGGCTGCTACAACACTGCTCAAATATTTTAAAAAATACATAATTTTGTGGCATTAATTATATCGTGTCTTTTGACAAATTGTTTATCCTTTTTATTTTAATACTAACACAAAATAGTTTTCTTTGTTTGAGATAGTCTCTCTACATAGCCCTGGCTATCCTGGAACTAAGTATGTAGGCCTTGAATTCACAGAGATCCATCTGCCTCTACTTCTGCCTCTCAAGTGCTAGGATTAAAGTCCACCATGCCCATACACAAGAATATTGGGGGAAAAAATTGGGAAATACAAAAACATTAGTCATACATTAACACCCACTTGGTCTATGCTGGTCCTTGCTTGATATAGGTCTTTAGAAGGCTGATCTGTACTCTCTCATTTTCCATGAGAATTTGGTTTCTGACCACTTCCTAACATTCATCTATCTTTTCAAGTTTGTGGTGACCTAATGCCCTTCCAAGTTTTATACTCTCCTCTTTGCCATTCTCAGGGGTCATCTTTCCATTGGTAGACAAGATGTTTGAAGGCCTTAGTATTAAACAGCTGTTCATCTTTACCCACTGGTCTTCCTTAGCCAGCTGGCAGTAGTAGATTGGTAAAAAATCTAGAGCAGGGCTATGGTGGTACGCTCCTTTAATCACAGGGATCTCTGTGAGTTCAGGACCAGCCTATTCTACAGAGAGAGTTCAGGGCTACACAAAGAGAAATTGTCTCAAAAAAAGGCTTTTGGGGGCTGGAGAGATGGCTCAGCGGTTAAGAGCACTGACTGCTCTCCCGAAGGTGCTGAGTTCAAATCCCAGCAACCACATGGTGGCTCACAGCCATCCGTAATGAGATCTGATGCCCTCTTCTGGAGTGTCCGAAGACAGCTACAGTGTACTTACATATAATAAATAAATAAATCTTTTTTAAAAAAGGCTTTTATTCCTAGACATGGGTAAGGTGAATTAATGGTAGTAGTATCATCTTGCTTTTGTTTCAGTAGTAGGATAAGTTTACAAAACATTTTAGGGATTACTGTGTAGATCAGCATTCTCAAGACCCAAGCACCAAAACAAACATGTTATATAGTACAACCTTGCAGCCATCGCTAAGGACTTTAAATACTTCAGTGACTCACAAGCAGTAAAGAACATGGATATTAGAGATCTGATTTTAGGGTTAAGAAAAACTGAGCATGGTGGTCCCTGTATCTGAGCCCATTGATACCTTGTGAGGGTTGCAGTTATCATTGCCGTAGCAAGCTTGTGAAATAGGCACACATGCAAAAGCATATTAAGTAGCTTTAAGCCAACTTCCTTCAGTAGAAATGATGTCTATTGTAGTTAATTTTTGAGAGACTTTGGGGAAAAGTACATGGATTTTGCTCTCCATGTCCATGAGTCATATGTATTGAACCAAATATGGATTAAACAATTGTGAATTGCATTTATACCAAATGTGTGTAGGGGTTCAGGGGTGATGGTATCATTCCCTAAACAATGTAGTATAGCAGCTATTTATATTGGATTTACATAAGTCTTAGGTCTTCTAAAGTAATCTAAAGGTCTGAGGAAGGAACACAGTTCAGTGGCAGAACATGTAAGGCCCTGGGTTTAATCCTCAGCTCCATAACAAGTATTTCAGAGATGATATGTAGATTATAGAAAGATATACATAGGTTATATGCAAATATTATACCATTATATGAGGGATTTGAGCATCTGCAGATTTTGGTATTCTTGGGAGTCCAGGAACCGGAGGCTTGACTATATGGTAGAACTGTAGTTTATTTGTGTTCTAATTGGGGGAGGGAAGGGGGAGCACTTTTGCATTTCTGAAAAGATCCTTGCAGTTGCATTGAGACATCTATTCTTTCTGTAGATCACCTCCGCATCTGTGAGGTTGGTCTCTCAAGAGCCCAAAGCTTTGGTCAGTGAGTGGAAGGAGCCTCAGGGCAAGAACATCAGCGTGGCCTCCTGTAACAGCAGCCAGGTGGTTGTTGCTGTGGGAAGGGCACTATACTACCTTCAGATCCATCCTCAGGAGCTCCGGCAAATCAGGTACATGAGTGTCTTTATTTATGTCTGCTTAGTGTCCTCTGTTCTGTGGGACGTCTTTAGTTCCTGGGTTTCTTCCTCTGCCATAATCATTCCTCTTTGTTCAGCCACACAGAGATGGAACATGAAGTGGCTTGCTTGGATATCACCCCATTAGGGGACAGCAATGGCATGTCCCCACTTTGTGCCATTGGTCTCTGGACAGACATCTCCGCTCGTATCTTGAAGCTCCCATCCTTTGAACTGCTGCACAAGGAGATGCTGGGTGGAGGTATGTGCTGTTGGTATTTTGGGTTAGGATTCCAGTGAGGATGTGGAACAAGAATTTAAAGCCGCTCTCTCCCACAGAGATCATTCCTCGATCCATCCTGATGACCACTTTTGAGAGTAGCCACTACCTCCTTTGTGCCTTAGGAGATGGGGCTCTTTTCTACTTTGGGCTCAACATCGAGACAGGTGAGGAAAACAGTTGAGTGTGGATTCTTTCAGAAATAGGTAGGGTGTGTTTGTGGCTTTGAGCCTTAATCAGGCAGCTGTTATCCTGTTTTCTTTCCTTCTTCTCATGCCTTTCTTTCTGCAGGTTTATTGAGTGACCGTAAAAAGGTGACTTTGGGCACCCAGCCCACGGTATTGAGGACATTTCGTTCTCTTTCTACCACCAATGTCTTTGCTTGCTCTGACCGGCCCACTGTCATCTATAGCAGCAACCACAAGTTGGTGTTCTCCAATGTCAACCTCAAGGAGGTGAACTATATGTGTCCTCTCAACTCAGATGGCTATCCTGACAGGTGAGCCTGTTTTCTTTCTTAAGCAGGAGTCACTAACTGGGGACATCATATCCCTTCTCCTACTCTTCCTCAACTCTTTCCCCCACCCCATCCCACCTACTAGCCTAGGTTCCCCCTCCCCCCAGTGTCTAAGTCAGTAAATTGCTGTGATTTAATTAGGAACATCTGAAAGCGTTTGCAGGGCTGAAAGTTGATGAGTGAGATAGGTATTCTGAAAAGAACAGCATAGTTTTTGATTCCTCCTATTCTGAGGTTATTATGTTCTAGAATCTGTATTTCAAGGATTTTTTAGGTGAATCACATGAGTAGTTAAGTTTTAGGCAGGGTCTTTTTGTGGGTATAGTGTAGGGTATGAAAAACTTTCACTCTGTAGCATTGGCTGGCAGGGAACTCATAGAAAGCCACCTGCTTCTACCTCCGAAATGCTGGGCTTAAAAGGTGTGTGCCATTGGCATTTTAATTTAGAACCTCAGATTTAGTGATTATTATGTACTGCCTAGTTCTACTTCAGCAGCTGTAGGGGAAGGTGCTTGATAGAAACGTATTGCTAAAAAAATGAAGAGTTGGGCCAGCCAGTGAGTCCTTGGTGTGTTAGATTCATTCTCCTACCCAGAGTTGTGATTCTCAACCTTGGCTGCACCTTAACAAAAGCTGTTGGGCCTACCCAGACCAGTTATACAAGACTATGGTCATTGGTGGATCCTGACATCAGAGGTTAGGTCTTCCCAGATGATGTTTGCTATGAGATGGGGTTGAAACTCTGCTTTGGAGCAAGCTGGTGTCATTGTGTCTTGGGAGAGCCCTCCTTTGTTAAGTCACTCTAAACTGCAGCCCTTCTTTTCAGTCTGGCATTGGCCAATAACAGCACTCTCACCATTGGCACCATTGATGAGATCCAGAAACTCCATATTCGCACAGTTCCCCTCTATGAATCTCCCAGGTGAGTGCAGGCAAGAGAAGCCACAGAGGGGGCTAGTAGATAGTATCTTAGACTTTTCCGAGTGGAACCCATTGTTTTTGTGCTTGCTTTGCAGGAAGATCTGCTATCAGGAAGTGTCTCAGTGCTTTGGGGTCCTTTCCAGCCGCATTGAAGTCCAAGATACCAGTGGAGGCACGACTGCTTTGAGGCCCAGTGCCAGCACCCAGGTGAGGACAGTGAGCGAAGGCAGGTGGCCATAGGGGTGAGCAAGCTTTCTTCATAGGGTGAAACAGGAAGTAAATCTGCTTTGCAGGCTGCATGGACTCTGTCCCAATCACCATCTTTGCCACTGTAGCCTCAAAGCGTGCGCTTACAGTAAAACTTTACAGAGAGAGATGGGCATGGAATTCAGTGGTAGTTACTGGACTACATTAAACAGATAGTGCCTTCTGTGCCAGCGCTACATAACTAGAAACAACCTCATCCCAAACTTAACGACTGTTACTTGGGGACCTCACAGCCTCAGCAGTTTCTTCTTTTATGGGTTTGAATGCTCTGTACAATGTGTGTAGTTGACAGTAGAAAAGTTTAATAAACAATAGTAGGATAATTGAAACCCAATAGAATTGGTTTTATGGTTTATTGCTAATCATTTGACCTTAGCTGGGCAAAACTAGCCTTCAGGGGTTTTTTGTTTGTTTCTGTTTTGTTTTGTTGTGCTTGGTCTGTGAAACAAGGGTTATACTGTAACCTTCAGAGGTACATAATTAATTCCATGGAGATAGGGTGTGGATCATTTTCTTTCATCTTGCTATACACATCTGATAGAATTAGCTCCCTTAATCCACAGTACAGAGGTCTTTACTCTGTGTATAATTGTTTGCCTAAACTTAGATGTGCGTGCTGTGTTCCTGTAGTGCCTGAGGAGGCCAGACAAATATGTCAGATCCCCGGAACTGGAGTGGTAGGCAGCTATGAGCCTCTGTGTGGGTACTGGATCCTCTGTAAGAGCAAGGATCCTTACCTACTTAGCTATGTCTCCAGCCTCTAAACTCTGTTTTTTTAGATGACTGTTGATGGTGGAGTCTATCACTGTGCAGGTGCTTGAGTTCATGTTTTTAGTTTTGCTTGATTGACTTGTAACATTGCCATGGTCTTTAGATTTTGGCCAGCGTGCCATGTGCCTGAGTGACCTTCAGGTCCCAGTGTGCTTCGTTCATCACGTGGTGCTCTGCCAGCTTCAGCCTTGTGCATTCACACTCAGCCTTACGCACATCCAGTCCCTGTTCTGCTCTAAGAGGAATGGCATGCCTTTGCTCTGTCTGCAGGCCCTGTCCAGCAGCGTCAGCTCCAGCAAGCTATTCTCTAGCAGTACGGCTCCTCATGAGACCTCCTTTGGAGAAGAGGTGGAGGTGCACAACCTCCTCATCATTGACCAGCATACCTTTGAAGGTGCAGACAAGCTCTTCTGTCCTTTTTGCTTATATCCTAGCCTATTCTGAGGTCCAGTTGTTCTGGAGCCTGACAGGGTGGTAGGCTTTCCTAAGAGGAAAAGCCAGATTGGGGTTGGAACAGAGAAAGCACCCCTGACACCTGTCAGTTGCAGTAAATCTAGAGCATTGGGCATCTTCTTAGCACAGGCTGGTGGGGAGCCTTCCTCACAGAAGCATGGGATTGTGAGGGGGATGGAGGCAAGTATCTTTAATCAGTCGTCTCTCTCCTAGTTCTTCACGCCCATCAGTTTCTACAAAATGAGTATGCCCTCAGCCTGGTCTCCTGCAAGTTGGGTAAAGACCCCAACACATACTTCATTGTGGGCACAGCTATGGTATATCCTGAAGAGGCGGAGCCCAAGCAGGGTCGTATCGTGGTCTTCCAGTACTCAGATGGTGAGTGGACAGTCTTTGGATTATGAAGGGTATGAAATCCTGGGAAAGCAGTTACTCTCTTACGATCTCAGATCCTAAACAAGATGACTATGAGCAGGAGGCAGATCTTGGAACCATTAGAAGCACGCCTGTCATTAGCTTGGGACTTGTGCTTCACCTCACTATATGCTGACTCTCTTTTTTTTTTTTTTTAACTTTTATTCTTCTCTCATACATTACATCCTGACTGCAGTTTACCTTCTTTCTACTCCTCCCAGTTCCTCTTGGTTTTTCCAGAGGGTTAGGAGCAAAATTTAAGTCGGAGGTGGGGGTGGGGGTAACCAGGAGATGCTCTTGACTAGATGAAGTGTGGGCTTATATATAAAAAAAACCCTAAACAGTATCTCTCCTTTCTCCCCCAGGAAAACTGCAGACTGTGGCTGAGAAGGAAGTAAAGGGGGCTGTGTATTCTATGGTGGAGTTCAACGGGAAGCTACTTGCCAGCATCAACAGCACGGTGAGGCCTATGGGGCGTGCGTGTTTGTAAAATGTCCGTCCCTTAATGATGCTGGGGGCTTAGTTGTAGGAATAACAGAATAGTGGGAGTAGAGAATGGACTCGAAGCTGGAATTTGGGGAGCTGAAGTTGAACTAGACTTTGGATGGACTTGGTTTTGGAACCCCCAAAGTTTGGCTTCATGTTGGATTTCTTTTAAGAATTTTTTTTTGAGACAGTCTCTGCTGTGTGTAGCTCATGCTGTCCTGGAACTCACTATGTAGACCAGGCTGGTCTTGAACTCTCAGATCTGTCTCCCTTCTCCAGAGCCTTTGAATTAAAGGCATGTATTAGATATTTTTTTGAGTGCTGTGGAGGTTAAGCAGAGGGTACAGGCTGTGGTCTCTGTAGTAAGGTGTGTCCATGTCAAAAGAATATTTTATTTGAACAAAATGAACCAAACCATATTTTCCTTAGCATTTTTTAAATACTAGTATATAATTAGGAAATATATGTAGCTTGGTGGTAAGTATTGGAAGGACCTTTTTTATGAATATTAAAGTCATCGAGAATTATAGCCCTGTTGTATAGGGTTGGGGGAGGGTTTAGGTAACTGTTTTAAAGTAAGTCAGAGGATGTCAGTGAGGGTCAGCACTGGGAGCACGTCTGAACAAGCAGCTGAGGGACAGCACGGAAGGCGGTCCTTCAGTACTAATAAGGAAGGAAGGAGGGCCTCGTCTTGGTTGGGGGAGGGGGAGAGAGAGGTGAAGGGGGGGTGCAGTTAGTGATGTGACTGGTGTGGGGGTGCTGGTCACTGACTTCTTTAAAGAGTCTTAAGAGAGCAGGTGCAGGAGATCTAGGGCTCTTTGAAAATTCCTTAAGAGATCATGGCCAAGGAGTCTGTAGATAGGCAGGTGCTCTGGTGAGATACCTGGATCATGAAGGATCTGCTAGGAAAGCCTGTCACCTCAGCTAAGGCTCTCCTATGCAGTCTGGGCCATGCTGAATACTCATTGGGGTCATACAAAAAAACTCAAGAGTGAAAAAGTTTAAGAAGGGTTCAGAAAAAGGCAGTTTGTTGATAGGTAATATTTTTTTCCTTTCTGATTATGAAATTATGTAGATCGCTTTTTTTCTTCCTAGGGGGATATTTCTGATTTAGACCTTACCCACAAAAGACATAGTATAGTATTATATTTAAGCCGTTGTCTCCTTGACTTGACCTCCTCTTATGTTTGAAAGGGATTCCATTCCTTATTTTATATTTTCTAATTCAGTAGTGTGTAACACTGAAATAACTGTTCACTCTTGATACCATATAGATAGCTTTCCAACCCACTGTGCTCTGTAGCGAGTGGAGGATTGAATGGGGGGGGACATTTCCTCAGAGGCTGGGCCCCCAGCCTTACACACTGTGCCTTTTCAGGTGCGGCTCTATGAATGGACCACAGAAAAGGAACTTCGCACTGAGTGTAATCATTATAACAACATCATGGCCCTGTACCTGAAGACCAAGGGTGACTTCATCCTGGTGGGCGACCTCATGCGTTCAGTTCTGCTGCTTGCCTACAAGCCTATGGAAGGAAACTTTGAAGAGGTAATGCAGGGACTTGGGTGCAAACTGGTATGCAGTGTAACCCCTTGCTGGTGGTGAGGGTCTTCCCTGAGTCACATCTGTGCCCACTAAGTTTTTTAGAGATTTTCCTCCCCTCCCCCCACTTTGCCCTTTCCACTTCCATAGAGTGGAGTGGAATGGGATAAGGAAGGGTGGGACTGAGATGTAGTCTCTAAGGTGGCCATTATTACACACGGGGCTGCACCTTTGCAGGTGAGATCTTGGCTTCTGACCAAAAGCTTGAGTAATTTCAGAACTGGATTCCACACTGCAGACTACACTTGTTGATTGTCTGTTTTCAGATTGCCCGAGACTTTAATCCCAATTGGATGAGTGCAGTGGAGATCTTGGATGATGACAATTTTCTGGGAGCTGAAAATGCCTTTAACTTGTTTGTGTGTCAGAAGGACAGGTGAGTGAGTAGCTTCTGCAGCAATGTGCCTAGGGCTAGACCTCTGGGTCTGGGGTTGAGTGTGTGGAGTGCTGTTGTGGGTTATGCAAGCCCCCGATGGGTAGAGGTTGCTTTTGTAAGATTGAGAGGATTGTAGACTGACCTCCAGATAGTCTTCCCAGGACACTCTGCACGTTGTCCTGTGTTGAGGCCTCCTTAGGGAGATGGTTCAAAAAGTGCCATTTCCTGTCTTTCAGTGCTGCCACCACTGATGAGGAGCGGCAGCACCTACAGGAGGTCGGTCTCTTCCACCTGGGCGAGTTTGTCAATGTGTTCTGCCACGGCTCCCTAGTGATGCAGAACCTGGGCGAGACGTCTACCCCTACCCAGGGCTCGGTGCTCTTTGGCACAGTCAATGGCATGATAGGTAAGGTCACTCCTGTAGGGCACACCCAGCTGCAGCAAGCTCCTCCCTGCTTGGCTAGGTTTTGAAGTACTCTCTAACTGCCCCTTTCCTCCTCCAGGGCTGGTGACCTCACTGTCAGAGAGCTGGTATAACCTCCTGTTGGACATGCAGAACCGACTCAATAAGGTCATCAAAAGTGTGGGCAAGATTGAGCACTCCTTATATCCTTCCTTCTCAGAGCATCTGTCTGCTGGGAAGCTCATTCCAGCACATGCAGAGAGCTTTGTTTATTATGTGAAGAAGCTGAAGCTCCAAAAATTAAAGGGTTAGCCGTCCATTTCTGTGCAGGAGCAGTTGAAGCTCTCCCAGGCAAGGCCTGGAAAAGCTCCTGCCTGTGTGACTGTCCCAGGAAGAGCACTCTGAGATCTTTGCTCACTCTCGGGGCTTTGGGTAACGTGCTCGCTCTCTAAGCATTAGTTTACTTAGAGCTCTGAGGCTAGACTTGATGGATATGGGCATCAAATTTGCCTAGAACCCTTTTTAAAGGTTACCCTAATTGAGAACCATTGGATTAAGCAGAACGTTCTTTCAATTCTAAAACTGTCCAAAAGTAGTATGAGTTTTAGTAGAAACAGATTGTTTCCTGTTTTACTTCTGACTCCGTCTTGCTCAGAGGTGGGGGTGAAGGAGAGCAGGGGTGTTTGCAGATAAGCTGTGTTCTTTGACTCACTTGTCCACCTGGAGATCCTTTCACACTGAGCGAAAGACAGAACCAGCCACAGGCTTCATCGATGGAGATCTGATCGAAAGTTTCTTAGATATCAGCCGCCCCAAGATGCAGGAGGTTGTGGCAAACTTGCAGGTGAGCTATGCTATGTTCGTGCTAGGCCTTTTAAAATAGATGTCATTCCCAGAGACTTGACTCCAGGTTTTCTCTAGAACTCATGGGGCCAGTGGCCCTTTGTGGCCTTCCATAATGCTTACCACATAAAGAGGGATCTACGGGAAAGGGTGTAGGTGAGGCTTGAGGGTACTTTCTAGATATCTGTGTGTTGGGAACTGTTCCCAAGTTAGTACCTTCACTTTAGTAAAGATGGCTAGGTTCTCTAGCAAGACTAGAAGGTAGAATCAGGTTCCTACAGAAGGTAACCTTCCCCAGTTCTGAGGTTTAGGAGTCTGCAGTGGGAAGGTACTCCTGGGAGGGAATAGTCAGCAGTGACAGACTCCATTCTAGCTTGACTGGCTAGATCCCTAAGGCCTATGGCCAGGTTTTTGGTGAAATCTTTTCCTTGCTGCAGCAGTGGTGGGCAGTAGGTGTCTCTCACCCTGAGGTGAGAGCACCTTCCTGTCTCCATGGCTCTTCTCCCTGTCTTGTTTCAGTATGATGATGGCAGTGGTATGAAGCGGGAGGCAACTGCAGATGACCTCATCAAAGTCGTGGAGGAGCTAACTCGGATCCATTAGCCAAGGACAGGATCTCTCTTCCTGACCCTCCCTAAAGGCGCTGCCCTCCTCTCCTCCCCTCCCTTTCCCACCCTTGTTTTCTTGGCATGGGAGGCTTTTTCCCTAAGCCGCCTGCTCCTAGAGCCACAGCTGACCCGTGTGGAAACAGGGCTTTTTATAACTAAAACCAGTTCACTAGAGACCTAGAAATGGGCTGAAAGTGGAATATTTTCTCCCTGGATTTTTACCAGCCATCACCTTGGACCACCAAGCCTTGAATGGTGTTGCCAGTTGGCTCCTCCTGGGGAGGACTTTTGTCACTCTTCAGGCAAGAAGCAGCTCTGTGCACCTGTGTGTGTGACACCTCACACTCATGATTTGTCCTCTACTGTTGATGGTGTGGGGAGGTTGAGGTAGGGGAAGAGGGTCGAGAGGGTTTTGTTGTCCTGAGAGCTTCCTTTTGCTTTCTTCCCTTGCCTCTGAGAACATCAGCCTGGAGGCCTGTCAGGCTATGGGCTGCCTGAGTGGAAACCTGGGATGGTGGATAATTCCCAAGCCACAGCCCTTTTGTCTCGGGGAACTCCCTTCTTCACAGAGAAGGAGGTGAGGGCTGTGAATTGGTGTTAGTTTCTGAATTTTACCAAATAAAGTAGAATCTAAGAAGAAACTTGTATTTGTCTCGGCTTTTCTCCCTCCGACAGCTGTCCAGCATCCCTCATACACTCTGCATTGGGTGCAAACTGAAGTGGTAGCTGCAGTCACAGATCTTGCTTCTCAGATGTTTTCCGCCTCCTTAATTCATGATTGGTTTGAGTGGGATTCTAGAAGCACAACAGTTATTATGGTTGTTTCTGCTAGCAGTGAGGCAGTCTTGAAGCCACTTGGTCTGCCTTTACTGTCTTCATTGTACAGATCACTTTGTATAATGGACAATCAGCCCCAGATGCTATTTTCTGACCTAGTGCACCCTACTTCCTGTTGCGTTTTAATGAGACAGGTTTTACCATGTAGCTCTGGCTGGCTTTGAATTCACAGAGATCCACCTGCCATTGTCTCCCAAATGTTGCTATAAAGGCACGCTCTACCACAGACAGCTTTTATTTTAACCTCTATGTATGTGTGTATATGTCTGACCATATGTGGGTTTGTACATATTAGTGCAGGTGTCTATGAAGGCCAGAAGAGGGTGTCAGATTGTGAGTTGTCAGGTTGTAAGGTCTGAGAGGACCAGAACCAAACTGGTCCTCTGCAAAAGCAATGTATGCTCTTAACAGCTGAGTATATCTCCAGCTCCTTATGTTGGATCTTATTTTATTTCTCTGGTCGGTTGAATAGAGCCTGTACTGCTTTTGACCTCTCTGTATAGGAATGGTACATGTTTGAGAGTCACCCTTTGGTACTGTATGGAGTCTCTGTTCTTTTTTTTTCCTTTTTCTTTTTCTTCTTTTTTTTTTTTTCCCCTGAGGCAAGGTTTCTCTGTGTAGCCTTGGCTGTCCTGGAACTCTGAAGACTAGGCTGGCCTCAGAAATCCACCTGCCTCTGCCTCTTCCTCCCAGGTACTGGGATTAAAGGCGTGTGCCATCACTGCCCGGCAAATCTCTGTTCTTCCTTTGGGAATAAGGAATGTTCTATCCCAGTAGTAGAGGCTTGATCCTACACATACTCCGTGGCTCCTTTAAGACCAGCCTATGAGCTAGGCTGCATTGGCACAAATCTCAACAGTGGCACTTGGATCTCAAGTTCGAGGCCACCCTGATCTACATAGTTCCAGGGCTATACAGAGAAATCCTTTCTTGAAAAGCAAAAACAAAAGACCAAGCTTTGATAAGATGTTTGGAGAATTGGGGATTTAAGCTATAATTTTGAGAGGTTCTACCTTACAAAGGGCAAACATCTATCTCAGCCAGCATTGGGCATGCTGTCAAGTGTCTGTCCCTAAAGTCATTGCTTCATTGCTGCTTTGTTTTCTACAGTCACCTGCTCAGGTTCTGGATCCTTAGACTGGATTGCTACCACTGTATCTTCATGCAGTCAAACTCACTCCAGCAAGGCTTCACAGTCAGTTCTGAGTCATAGGCTGTCTGTCCTATTTGTGAACACTTCTGTCCCTTACAGAGAGAAGAGAGGAGGTGGTAAAAATGATTTATTTGGGGATGAGAATGGACTAAACATGGCTACAATATGATACATGAAAGTCTGTCTCGTTTATTTGTATGTATTTATTGTATATATTTACTTGAGACTGAATTCCAGAAACCTTCAGTTGCTGGACACTCCCCAAATCCCCCCTCCTTTTTTTTAAGATTTATTTATTATATGTAAGTATGCTGTAGCTGTCTTTAGTCACTCCAGAAAAGGGTGTCAGATCTCATTATGGATGGTTGTGAGCCACCCTGTGGTTGCTGGGATTTGAACTCGGGACCTTTGGAAGAGCAGTCAGTGCTCTTAACTGGTGTGCCATCTCTCCAGCCCTCCCCGCCCCCCAAATCCCCTCTTAAATACCATTTATCACTTCTCAGCATGAAAGGTCATCGCCAGAGATCTCCAACCAACTGGACAGGCAGGCCCTTCCATGCAGGCACTGATACTTTACTCCCAGGCCTCCAAAGAAGGAGTCCTTGGAGAGAGTACTAGAAACTAATTCATATCACATGGCCGTTTGGAAGGGCCTCAAACAAAGCCTGAGTCCTGCAGCTAACGTCTTGGATCATTTACTCAGTGAAGGGTAAGCCACAGAAATGAGGAGGAAGCACAGGACAAGCAGCAGTCCTTGAAGATGAGCAGATACACGAAAGACTCAAGCCCCAGGACTGAGCAGGGCAAGGAAGAGCAAATGAAGCTGGAGGATCGAACAGCTGATTGGATGGGAAGGTCCATGCCAGGAGATGAAGACAGCAGCGGGAGAGGAAATGCTGGGCCGGCTCAGAGGAGGGTTCAGGGGCCTCTAGCTGGAATTTCCTGCTTTTTATATCCAGAAATCTATACGAGGGAGATGAGGATTTTGATCTCCACCTGCTAGGGAGTGAGTTCTGCAGAGGACTGTGGGGTGGCAGAGGTATGCTGGGTGGTAAGCAACAAATGTCTGGTGAGCCATGAAGGCTGCAGTAAGGGGATTTATCCTGTGTGTAGTGGTTTCAGAGGTAGCCTCCCAGGGGAGGAAGGATGCCTGTCTTGTGACAGTAGCAAGCGTAGCCTCTGCCTTCTCCAGGCAAGAAAGACCCCAAGGAGTCTAAAGGAGTCTGAAGGTCCTTAGGACTCTGAATGTGTAGTTACAGAGAAGTCGCATTCGTCTTCAGCAGTATGTGTGCTGTGAACGTGACTAGATAATAGAACGGGCCCAAACAAGATGAGATACAGGACCAACGGTAAGTTTGGGTTCAGCCACATGGGTTAAGTAGAGAGATGGCTGGCAGTTTGTTATGCCAACAGCTAGTTACTTGTTATGGCAGAGTAACCCCCATAAAAACAAGCAAGGGAGGAAGGGTTATGTGCTCACAGGTGCAGCCATCATGGCTGGAAAGCATGGCGCTGCAGTGGAGAAACATGAATGTTGGCTCTCAGTTTACGGTTGGCCCAGCCCACGTGACAATGCCACTCCCACTTAGGATGGGTCTTTACAAGTCAGATAAACTGTAATGGAAACAGCTCCGACACACACAAAGGTTTATTTCCTAGATGCTTCTAAATCCGTTCAAGTTGAAAATAATGATTAGCCATGACACCTCAACATCCAAGAGTACTTGAAGTTTTCCTCTTACTGCAAATTAAGGGTCGGGGACCAACAAGCATCAAACACCCAAGTTAACATTTGCTCAGAAATGGAAAGGAAAATGTCTGTGGGATGACACCTAGCATCCAGGTCATAATGTTCACCAGTGGCCACCAATTTGGATAAACTTTTTGTTGTTGTTGTTTTGGATTTGGTTTTTTTCAAGATATGGTTTCTCTGTATAGCCCTGGCTGTCCTGGAACTCACTCTGTAGACCAGGCTGGCCTCGAACTCAGAAATCTGCCTGCCTCTGCCTCCCAGAGTGCTGGGATTACAGGTGTGCGCCACCACTGCCGGGCTCAATTTGGATAATCTTGGGATTAGCCTGAGGCAGAACAAAAGGATTTAGGCTCATTTGGGAAGTACAGACATTTTCTGAAAATGTGGTTTTTAAAAACTAGCTTAGCTGATTTTTAAAGGCAGTGAGGTTCTTATTCCTAGGAGTCTTTACACCAAAGCTTGACTAATCCAGTCTGGGTAGAGTTAGGCAGGGCCCATGCCACCAGAACAAGGTAAAACTCCACCCTTCTTTTAGCTCCTCTTCCCAGCTAGATCTTTCTCAGTTCTGTCATTTTGCTCTATATTATTCAGCCTAAACCTCTTTCTAGCCTAGGCCAATTTCGAAGGGGCCAGTTCGGTGCTCCTGGTTCCCTTGCCAACTGCCCACTGCTTTCTTACTTCCAGTTGATCTAGGAAGCTGTGCACTCAACCATTTGACTTCCACCAGGTAGGCTGTGGGTTCAAAACAGACAAATGTCCTTTGGCAAGGAAGCAGACTAAACCGCCAATACACTATCCTGACCATCTGGTAGGTTTGGAGAGAGTCAAAACTGCCTAGTTTCAGTGCCCTGGGTTTGAGAGCCCACACGTCTCACCTACTGAGAATACAGACTGGATTCTATGGAAACCCAAAAACCTTGTTCCTGAAGTTTCTTTCCAACTTGGTGTGAAGCCTTCAGTCATTCTGTGGAAAGCGACTCCCAAACCCAGGCTGGGGGTGTGGGCCGAGGGTGAAACCCCGCCCTCGGGGTCCCTGATCTTTGCTCCCGCCCCAGGCTCCACGCCTCCCGGAGAGGCACCGGCAGCGGCGCTCCTTTTGTGTGTTTCTTTCCAAGGTGCAAGGACCCCCCACCCCCACCCGCCTAGGCAGTCCTCCACTAAACACCAGCCCTCTTCTCGTCGTTCTCAGCCCCTGCCAGCTGTGGGGGAATCAGATCGCTTCCAGGAGGAGGGACAAGGTCGGTAGCCCCCTCCCCGGTGCGGGGCCTGAGCGCAGTAGAGTCCAGGACCTCTGCTGCCAGTCATGTGGGCTAGACTGTTGTTCCATGTTGCCTACATCTTGATCCCGTTGCTGGGGTCTTCGGCCCGAGGCTACACCGGGAGGAAGGCGACTGGGCACTACTCTGCGGAGAGGTAAGAGCCCGGTGTCTCTCAGCGGCCCAGCCTTCGAGCGCCACGGTGTGGAGCTGTAAGGCACTGGCAGAGGGCAGCTGCTGGACCTGTATCCTCTGTGGCGTGGGCACACCAGGGGTCTGGACAAAGAGATAGTAGTTTGTGCCAATTGGGTGGCCCTGGCTGGGAACTGCTCTGACTACAGAATCTGGGAGATGGAGATCCCGGCTCCAAGTGAATCTTGTACTAAGGCTGACCCTCTGCTAGGGGACCCCAGCACATGCCATTTGTTCTCAACTGTCTGGCTTTCTTCCTTGGCGGAGCGGGCCCTCCTCTGCTTCTGCACACGTTGCCTTGTGGTTGGGGGTTTTCTCAGTGTCTCTTGCTCTCTGCACCCGGTGGACCTTGGAGCCACCGGTGGCTCAGGGTTACGTTTTGGTATCTGCGCATGTGTGCACAGGCTGGGGAGGCGGGAGGCTGCAGGCGGGGAGGAGTGTCTTTCCAAACCCAGCCAGTTTCCCTAAGTGTGTCTAAGTTCTCTACCACCAAGAGGTGACGAGGGAGTGGGGATTGTGTGTGCGTGGTGCTTAGAGCAAGGGAACACGTTGTCAGCGGGTGGCCTGGCCCTCGGCCACATCTTCCCAGGGGCGCACAGCAGGGGCAGCCCTGAAGGAAGGGCTCACTGCTCAGCACGTGGGTTCTGCAACTCTTGCAGTTCCTACAGATCTCCCACCACCTGTCTTCCTGGCATCACTATGCCACACACAAAAAGTTCCTTGGGGCTTTGTGGTGGGCACCCTAGCCCTGCCTATCTCAGGTGGGACTCCACCAGCTTCCACAGGCACCTTACCATTTACCACCTCGATGGCACCTCACGCCCCTTTCAGAGCCCCCTTCGGCTTAGCTATTTAGTTGTCCTGTGGATCTCCGCCGCCAGACTCTCCTCAGCTGTGGCTACCATCGTTTCTATGTGTGACAGCACTGTCGGTCTGGTTTGTCTTCACTGGTTTTGACTAATGAGAGGGAAAAGGACTTGGCCCCAGGACGGTCCCCAGCAAACTTTTCTATACTGTCATGGTTCCCCTTAGGTTTCCACAGTTGACACCGAGTATTAACCCTAAGAGCCAGGCAACTTTGTCTTATCCTGTATCATCTGTGTCTGACACATGGACCGGCACAGAGGTGTTCTGGTGGGTGGGATGAAATTTCCATCAGCTCTGAGTATGTGGGGAAAGGCATCTGGTGCTTATTGCTGTGCCTGGATTCATTGCTCCATGGCTCCAGGAGTTCGAACCCTTGTTAATCTCCCCTCTAGCCTATGCTCGGGCTGTCCCACCTGTCTGTATTGGCTTCTCCTTCCTCCTTTTCATACCAAATCTCTGGTCTTCTTTCTCATGCGGCAGGGGAGCTGTCCTTCCAGTGACCCTCCCCTGACTCTCTTCAAGGCTCCAGAAGCCCTCCCAGAGTCCCCATGGAGCTCCTGGGTCTTGGCTGTCCTATAAAAGCGAGGGCAATATCATATTCATGGCTTTACTGCCTGACATTTTGACATTTTAGACACTGGCTCCGGGTCACCTGAAGCCCCAGTGGGTAGGGCCAAGCCTTAGGTACCTCGTTCGCATCCTAGGGAAATGCCTCTCAGACCTGATTTCTTCCTTTACCAATTGAACAGTTATGAGGTGCTTTAGATGTAGAACTGAACAGATAAGAAGCCCTTGTCACCAGAGAGTGAAGAGGGTATGGACAGTGAAGATGCCATGAAATTAATAAATAAGCAAGTGTCCTGGAAAGGATGGTGGAGAACAGTAGACAAGCTAAGGTCAGCGAGAGGGCTTTGGGGAAGAAGATGTGAACAAAAGACCCGAGTGAGGGATAAGAATGAGTGTGTTAGATGTTTTATTTCTGGGTGCGGTGTACACACCCTCAATCCCAACACTCAGAAAAGTGCAGGTGAATCCCTGTGAGTTCCAGACCAGCCTGGTCTATATAGCAAGTCTCAGACCAGCAAACCAAAACAACAGCAACAAAAACCATATAGTTCAAGATGGCTCTGAGCACATTAGGTAGCCCAGACAGGCCTCAAACTTGTGATCCTCCTGTCTCAGCCACCTGAGTGATGAGAAGACAGGTTCCAAAGCAGCCACCCCGATGCTGCACTGGGCTGGGGGGAGATTGTGGGTCATTTAGACCAGTGGATGAGTTGGGAGCGTCTCTTGCTCTCATCATACAAATTGTGGAGAGTGCTCTCTTTTTTTTGCAGACGTCGTTTGGGGCCCCATGTCTGCCTCTCTGGCTTTGGGAGTGGCTGCTGCCCTGGCTGGGCCCCTTCCATGGGCAGCGGGCATTGTACCTTGCGTAAGTACCCACCCACCCCCCCTGGCTGGGCCCCTTCCATGGGCAGTGGGCATTGTACCCTGTGAAAGTACCCACCCACCCCCGTGACCCAAGCCTTCTCAGTACACACAGGGGCTGCGCATTGCCAGTGCCTGCTCTCTCTCTCAGTTACGTCTTTCCTCTCAGCCCTCTGCTCCTTTGGCTGTGGGAGTGGCATCTGCATCGCCCCCAATGTCTGCTCCTGCCAGGATGGAGAGCAAGGGGCCACTTGCCCAGGTAACTGGGATGGACAATGGCGGCTGGGGGACTAAGAAAATAATATGAAGATTCTGTTCCTGGCATTGGGGACTTGAGATAGGTTCTAGCTTGGCATCTTCAAGACACCTTGTTTGGTAGGCATTTCCATACCTATCTGACCACTGAGACAAAGAAGTTTTGCCTTTCCTGGGTCCCAGGATATATTAGCTACATTTGTTGCGACTGTGATGAAATAATTGATAGAAGCAACCTGATGGAGGAAAGGTTAATTTTGGCTCAGAGTTCAAGTGAACAGTGTATCCGGGTGGAGAAGGCATGGTGCCAGAAGAGTGAGGCAGCTGTTCACACTGCACAGGCAAGAAGCAGAAAGATTTGAACCCCGGTGCTGGCTCTCTTTCTCATTAGTTCGGTAGGCTCCCAACCTTCCACAGTTAGTGTGTCTCCCCATCTCAGCCCAGTCTAGAACTCCTTCAGAGACATGACCAGAGGCTCTCTCCTAGTTGATTCAAGATCTTGTGAAGTTGAATTAGCCATCAACAAGGCTAGTGCCTAGTAAAGGTGGCTGGGAAGCCCCACCCTGCCACAGAATGCTGAGAAGCCCGAGACATCAGGTTGACACTGGCCATGCTGCTGTGTTGACACACACCCCTGTGCTGTTTGTTTTAGAAGCCCACGAATCCTGCGGAGAGTATGGCTGTGATCTCACCTGTAACCACGGTGGCTGTCGGGAGGTAGCCCGAGTGTGCCCTGTGGGTTTCTTGATGACTGAGACGGCTGTTGGTGTTCGGTGTGCCGGTGAGAGAAGTGGGGGGAGGGCAAGGGGAAGGTGGAATGGTATCTTCTCCCCGCCCCCAGCCAGCTAGAGTCCAGGACCTGGAAGAGAGACTGAGGAGGCATGCAACGGGAGGATATATTTCTCCTGTTATCACACATGTACTCGTGGACAGGAGCAGAGCCGGGATTGAGGCGACAGGTGATCAAACTGTGGCTGCTATCAGGGAGCTTCCAGATATGGGGCTGGGAGACAAGGACAAAGACAGCTCCGATATAATAGGGGCATTGAGTAAGAAAGTCCACGGTGCTGGCTCGGAACCAGGACTGGAGTCAGCTGGCATTTCAAAGCGAAGGGAACTAAAACTCAGTAATTATTTTTGCCAAAGCATTATTTGTTTTGTCTTTTTAAATATTGGGATGGTTTAAATTTTTAAAAGTTATTTTATGTGTATTGGTGTTTTATCTACATGTACATGTACCATATGTGTGTAGTGAGTGTCCTAAGAGGCCAGAAGTCATCAGATCCCTTGGAACTGATGCTGCCATGTGGGAGGTGGGAATCGAACCCGGATCCTCTGCAAGAACAAGTACTCTAAGCGGCTGAACCATCTTCCCAGCCCCTATGATTTCTTTTCTTGATTTTTTTTTTTGTTTGTTTTTTGAGAGAGGGTTTCTCTGTATAGTCCTGGATGTCCTGGAACTCACTCTGTAGACCAGGCTGGCCTTGAACTCAGAAATCCACCTGCCTGCCTCTGCTTCCCAAGTGCTGGGATTAAAGGCGTGTGCCACCACTGCCCTGCTCTTTTCTTGGTTTTAAAAGTCATTATAGGCAGAGTGTGTGACTTTTGCCAGAGGTGATTGGTTACTGTGACCAGTTTCTTGTCCATCTCTTAAGAGACAAAAGCCTGGCTGTAGGTGGCTTTGGTTTTTCTGTTTGTTTTTGTATGTGTGGTGTGTCTGAGTGCCTGTGTGTGTGACCTGAGGCATGTGGAGCCAGAATTAACACTGCCTGCCTCCATCGCCTTCTACCTTAGTTTGGGAATCATTAAACCTAGAGCTCATTCATTTGGCTGGGCCGGCTAATAAGTTCTGAGGGCTCAGCTGTCTCGGTGCCCTGAATCCTCCAGCATTTATGTGCATGCTGGGGTGTCTGAGGTGTAAGGCTGCTCCCACAGTAGCCGCCTTATCAACTGAACCTCCCTTCCCCCTTTGGAGGTTTGTCGGTTCTGGTTTGGTTTGGTTTGGTTTGATTTGGTTTGGTTTGGTTTGAGAGATGAAACTCTGCAGACCAGGTTGGTCTCATACTCACAGATCCACCTGCCTCTGCCTCCCAAGTCCTGGGGTTTAAAGGAGTGCTCCACTCCACCACCCCAGATGCCCTTTTTGAAGTTTTAACAGTAACATTTACTGTTCTTTCAGTGAATAGTAAAGTAACTGAGAATTCATTTGGAAGCATTTGAAAGTAAGTGGGACGTTGAAAATGAATGCTTTGTGGAGTCCTAACCTGAGCATTACTAATACAATGAAATGCTCTCTCTGTTCCTTTATTGGGCATGTAATGCTCTTATGTATAAATGTGTATGTAAGGCTTATATGTGTGCTCTATAAAACAAGGTAAAAACTCCTTATAGCTGTCTTTGCTACGGTGTAGTTCTTCTTTTTTCCCACCCTTTATCCCTGGTTTCATCCTGTAACACTAGATAGGAGACAAAGAAGAAGAAAGAAGAGAGAGAGAGAGAGAGAGAGAGAGAGAGAGAGAGACAGAGAGCCCTGGAGCCCTGAATCCAATTTCTTGCACTGTAACAACTGTTCTCTCTGCTTAGGGTCACTCCCCCTGGGTCAACTGTCTCCACACTGTATTTTCTGCCCCAGCCGCCTGTTCTCACTGACCGACTCTCTCCCAGCTGCCTTTGTTTCTCACTCAGGGTGTTTGCTGAGGCTGTTGGGACATGCCCCACATGGTTGTCAGCAGCAAATGTTGAAAAATTGGCTGGGCAACTGGAAAAAAAAATACAGGTGGAAATGGAGAAACTTGGGAATCAAAAAGTGGAAGAAAAATGTCAAGAAAAGGGAGAACAAATAGGTTCATCCCCAGGGACTGCACCAGAGAGACAAAGTATCACCTGGAGTTAGAGCTGGCCCAGAAATGATTCTTGTTCAAAACTGTTGGAGGGAGATCTGGAGGGGAATTGCTCTAGCAGAGAGGAGGCGATTGGTGCCGATGCGGTTAGGAGACAGTAGGAGCTGAGCTGAGCAGAGGCTGGCACAGCTGTTACAGTGAGGAGCTGCTAGTGTGGGGGAGACTGGGAGGAGGGACTATTGAGGCAGGCGCTGGGGAACGGTGGGAGGAACAGTTGGGAGAAATGTTCGAAGGGACTAGGCTGTATACTGGGAGGAATGGCGGAATGGCGGGGAAAGAAATTAGATCCAAAGGTTCTCCTCTCCTCTCCTCCCCTCCCCTCTCCTCTTCTTCTTTGTCTCCTGTCGAGTGTTAGGGGATGAAACCTAAAGGGTGGGAAAAAGAAGAACCCACAAAGAAACAAAGACCAGCTACAGTTCCTAGAGTTTAAAACTAAATTTTAGCTTAGTATTCAAAGGTAAATGTGTTTCATCATGGCAACCCCCTCCCCATTTATTTATATGTAGCGTGCCTGCCGTGAAGTGCGTGTGGGATGGAGCCCAGCTGCTATCCCCTAAACTCTCAAATCCTTCCCCACCCACACAGGCCTCTGTTGATGCTCCTGGTTCTCCTAGCCCCACACTCTTTCTCTCAGGATGCACCTGTTGTGGCAGCTCATTTCTGAGCAGTGCATATGTCACCCTCACTGGGTCTGACAGTCAGTGGCCCCTCTCTGAACGTCCTGCTCACACCTGGTGTTTGGTGAGCATCCATCAGAATGACATTGTTCGCTGGACCCTGGACCCTGTCATTTGGTTCCGCCTCAGTCCTGTTCCCCGCCCCCCGCCCCCCCAGCTGACTTGTCTGCATAGGTTAAGAGTAAGGGCCAGTCCCTCTGTCTTCTTGTCCCCTCTTTCTGGGGCTCCATGGCTTATGGCCACGGCACTCTGCAGATTGATGCTGCATCTTCCACATATAAGTTTCATGTGGGGTCACAGGGTCACTTTTCCCGGAATCATGGTCATGGTTAGAATGGGCTGTGCAAGGGTTGTCTTTTCCCAGACATTGACGAGTGTTTAAGCTCATCTTGTGAGGGCCACTGCGTGAACACAGAAGGTGGCTTCGTGTGTGAATGTGGGCCAGGCATGCAACTGTCTGCTGATCGTCACAGCTGCCAAGGTGAGTGGGGAGAGGTGTTGGGAGTGGTTTCTAAGCCCTGCCAGGTCCCTTAAGATGCATTTCCAGCCATGGTCCTCTGGGAAGGATGCTGTGCCACTCTCACTATACTGGGGAACAAAGGTTCTCTTGCAGCCATTCTTTTAGGAAGAGATGGAGTTAGGCTTTGAGTAGTGGATGTCCCACTATGCCCACGCCCAGCATTCATGGTGGACTCGCTCTGAACTGAGACACTCTACACTCTTCTGCTTTTGTCATAGGGAAAGATGGGAATGAAGGAATGGTCTTAGGGAGAACAAGGGGCAGATGCACCCAGGGCAAGAGGTACCAAGATGGAGGGGGGGGGCAGCAGGCTGAGAGTGTTTCCATAGGAACTGTGAGAGGAGCCTGTGATAGTCTCTGTCACACAGTGTGTTTGTAGTGTCTTTCTGCCCTGGTACTGGTCCGGGCTCTGTGGGTATCTGTAGGACCCACCCTCCAGTCTGGGGGTTTGGGAAAGAGAATGATCGGGACAAGGTACTAGGGCTGCGGGTGCCCAGGGAGAAGGTGTCTTCCTTTGCTTTCTCTTCTGCAGACTGAGTGTTATTGTGCAGCCCAGTCTGACTTCCACCTGTCACTCTCTTGCCCCTCTCTCCCGAGTACGAGGATTCTATGTATACCCCGGCACACCCGACAGAGAGGGTGAGATCTTTGACAACAGTCATTCTTTCCAAGCGACTTTGATTTGCATAAATACGTGAGGATGCTTCTCATCACAATCTCACGGAATGAGGCAGAGGAGACGAAATAAGCCCCTTCATTTTTATTGTCTCTGCACGGGAAGTTTCACAAAACACAAGAAGCTTGAGCGCTATGGTGGGACTCTCGGGTCCCTCTCCCCTCACCGTTCCCTGCCCGCCCTAGAGAACCCTGGTTCCTAGTCCTACCCTAATACAACGCTGCTTAGGCCACGGGGATTTGTTCTCTCAGTCCCTGGACAGCAGAGTCCAAGGTCAAGGTACCGACTGGCTTTGCTGTGGATTTCGCTGACTTGAAGAAGATGCTATGTCCTCACAAGATGGCAAGAGAGAGGGACAGAGGGTGCTCTGGTGACTCTTCTGAGGTCATTAATTCATCATTAAAGCCCCATCCTTATGGTATCATCTAATCCTATCTCCCAAAGCCCTACCTCCAACATACCTTGGGAAGTTGGCCTTCAGCATGGATTTTCAGTCTAGATGCCCAGCCTGCCTACCACCCTTAACCACATATGCATATATGCAGACACATCAATTACCAAACTCACAGGCCGGTACCAGGCTAAACACTTTCCATGTGTTTTTGACTCCTATCTGCACAATTATGAAGTTGGTATTGTTTATCTCCATTTTATTGATAGGAACATTGCAGCTTAACAAAATTAAATAATTTACCCACAATCACATTGGAGCTGGGAGTCCGATCCCAGTTTCTTTTCCAATTTTCTTTCCCAAGAACAGTTGGTTGGTCTTAAGGATCTTCCCACATCAGGTAAACAGACCTGATTTGTTATTTTAACTGCTTTTCAGTTCTCTGTAGGGCAAGTGTTCTGTACTTTATGGGTGTGCACTGACAAGTGCTGACAAGTGGGTGGGTTATTTCTAGTTTGCTTGCAGCTTCAAACAACAGCCTAGGCGATTTTATCTTATGTGATTTTCTACACAAGAGGCTCTGAGAAAGAAGTTTTGTTGTTATTGTTGTTTTTTAAGAAAATGTACCAAAGGCTTGCCTAGGCTATTGCAGTGCAGTGGGACATTTTCTTTCTTTCTTCCTTTCTTTCTTTCTTCCTTTCTTTCTTTCTTTCTTTCTTTCTTTCTTTCTTTCTTTCTTTCTTTCTTTCTTTCTTTCTTTCTTTTCTTTTTTTCTTTCTTTCTTTCTTTCTTTCTTTCTTTCTTTCTTTCTTTCTTTCTTTCTTTCTTTCTTTCTTTCTTTCTTTCTTTCTCTCTCTCTCTCTCCCTTCCTTCCTTCCTTCCTTTCTTTCCTTCTTTCTTTTTAGATTTATTTAATTTATATGAGTACACTGTAGCTGTCTTCAGACACACCAGAAGAGGGCACTGGATCCCATTACAGAGGGTTGTGAGCCACCATGTGGTTGCTGGGAATTGAACTCAGGACCTCTGGAAGAGCAGTCAGTGCTCTTAACCACTGAGACATCTCTCCAGCTCCAAGGAAGAAGGTTTTATTTATTTATTTATTTATTTTATTTTGTTTTTTTTGAGACAGGGTTTCTCTGTGTAGCCCTGGCTGTCCTGGAACTCACTCTGTAGACCAGGCTGGCCTCAAACTCAAAAATCCGTCTGCCTCTGTCTCCCAAGTGCTGGGATTAAAGGCGTGCGCCACCCCCCCCCCACTCCCCCCACCCCCCCCCCCCCCCCCGGCGGAAAGAAGGTTTTAAAGTGTGCAGAATATTTCCTTTAGATCCAGACAAGAGAGTATGACATTCAGGGTAGACAGAATGTGAACCCACACGGAGGCCTGCAAGGACAGGGCGTGTCTAGAAGATGTGGGAAACTGAGCAAGAGTGAGGTTTAGGACTGGGAGTGACTGCGCGCACCTTTGCCTCAGTCATTTCTTTATTTTTCTGGCATTTAAGTGTGCATGTGGGGGTCCGAGAACACCTTTCGGGAGCTCTCCCATCACGTGGGTCCCAGCGATCGCACAGAGCTTGAGGGAGGCAGGCACCTTTACCTGCTGAGCCATTTTGCCAGCTCCTCCGGCTATGTTTAAAGGTCCCATGAGTGCTGCTTATTAAGGGAGGGCCCTGAGAGGTTTGGAGCAGAGAGTGGCCCATCACAAGTGGCCTTGGGTGAGGACCTTCTGGAGATCATAGGAAGATGGTTCCAAGGGGACACAGACAGAGGTAGAGGGCTCACAGAGGCTGTGTGTATCTGTTCCTCAGCCTAGAGATAAGGCAGCCTGGGCTAGGGTGAGATGGGGAGGGTGGAGACCATCAGCTGGGATGGGAGTGGCCCTGAATTGGGTGACAGGGATGAGAGGATTTCAAGTCTTGTAAAGAGATGGCGGCCAGCGTTGTCTTCTCCCCTCACAGACACTGACGAGTGCCTGGGAACACCCTGCCAGCAGAGATGTAAGAACAGCATTGGCAGCTATAAGTGCTCTTGCCGCGCTGGCTTCCATCTCCATGGCAACCGACATTCCTGTATAGGTGAGATCTTTGGCTGGTGGGTGGTACACTTAGGATGCCAATCAGGAAGATGGACAGGTTAGTCTGGAACCTAAGAAGACCAACATTTGGACCTTCTGGTCCTGTGGAACCTTTGCTCAGAGCATTCCCATCCCATGATTGGTGTCTTTCTGCCTTTAAGACCCCAAGCCGGGCCTTCCCTGGCCATCTCCTCTTCCAACCTGTTAGAGTCTCTTCGCTGCTGTCCCAGATACATATCAAGGTTTTCTCTCTGCTCACCCATTTTCTTGGCAGCCTTTGCCTCCTGGGGTAAAGAAAGTACTTTATGTTTTGGTTCCTTTGGTTTAGAAGGAAACTTCTGTTTTCTCAGCCCATTAGAAATTTCCAGATGTTTGGTAATCCCTGTAACCAAAAGTGGGGTTCCATAAGCTTGAAAATAAATCTTGCACTAGTGGGTTAAGTATTTGTCTTGAACCTGCTTTGAGCAGCACAGTGAGTACTGAGACACTGTTTACAAAGGAATGGCAGGCAGCAGAAGATTTGGAAATGGGCTTCCCCGCCAGGGCTGAGCTCTTCTTAATAGTCCTGGGACGAGATGCCCACCACGCCCGGATGCATGAAGCTCCCAAGAATACTGTCCATAGACACCAGCCCCACGCCTAGCATTTGGAGTCACATCCTGTGCCCTGGATGGACTCTAGAGTTCTGCAGGTGAACTCTTCCAGTCTTTTGCCTCCAGGAATGGGAGGAGAAAGGTCTCCACGGCCAAAGTAAGGCAGCAAGGCTCTTCCACAGATGTAAACGAGTGCCGGCGGCCGCAGGAGAGGAGAGTTTGTCACCACACCTGCTACAACACTGTGGGCAGCTTCCTGTGTACCTGTAGACCTGGTTTCAGGCTTCAAGCTGACCGTGTGTCCTGTGAAGGTGAGCCCCAGGCCCCACCCTCCAGCTCTTAGTCCCGCCTTCTCAGTACAGGAGCCCGCTCTCACTGTTCCCAGCCATCGCCTACAAATGGTAAAAAGGAAAAACAAAACAAACAACCCCTAAACGGTAATAAGGAGACTCTCCCTCTTTGTGGCAAGGAGCAGTAGATGTTCATCTGTAGGGAAAATGCCTGCTCAGTTTCCAGGTCTTCATGTGGGGGCAGGAGCCTCCTCCCCCAAGGTGCCGACTACAGTGCTGGAGGAAACCCTCTGCTGACCACTCATCCTGAGCCCCAGCTCCCCCGTGGGGAAGCCACAGCTAGGTGGGAAGCAAGGACACACTGAAAGCCCAGCCCATAGCAGCTGGGGAGAGTTGTTCCCAGAATGGACCCTGGAGGGCTGCTAGCCTCAGGAAAACTTGTGTTTCCTTGTAGCTGTTAAGGAAGGGAATCTTGCCGGGCGGTGGTGGCGCACGCCTGTAATCCCGGGCACTCTGGGAGGCAGAGGCAGGCAGATTTCTGAGTTCGAGGCCAGCCTGGTCTACAGAGTGAGTTCCAGGATAGCCAGGGCTATACAGAGAAACCCTGTCTCAAAAAACCCAAAAATTAAAAACAAACAAACAAACAAACAAACAAACAAAAAAACACAGACTGCTCTTCCAGAGAACCACAGTCAATTCCCAAAACTACACAGGGGCTCACAACCTTTTGTAACTACAGTCTGAGCAGGTCCAACACCCTCTTCTAGCCTCTGCAAGCGCTACACATACATGTTGCACAGACATGCGTGCAAAACCCCTATCCATATAAAATAAAAATAAAATAAAATAAAAAAAAAAAAAGGAAGGGAATCTTGGGGCTACTGGACCTCCTTGTCACTGGCTTAGGATCTTTTCTTGCCCATTAGTGCTCTTCCCTTCTTGTGGCTGTCTCCGTGGCCTCAGGAGGTCACAGTCAGTTACATTATGTTGCCTAGGAATCTGGTGGACCTCTTTAGGACTCTCGAACCCCACTTCCTGCCCCTGCTGCCTCCCTCAGGAGACCCTGTGCTTCCATTTCAGCTTTCCCGAAGGCCGTTCTGGCCCCATCTGCCATCCTGCAGCCCCGGCAGCATCCTGCTAAGATGTCCCTGCTCCTCCCTGAGGCAGGCCTGCCTGCCCTGTCCCCAGGACACAGCCCTCCTCCAGGGGCCCCAGGATATCCCACTGGAGTTAGAACAATCAGTCAGCCATCTACCACCCAGGTCCTACCTACATTCTTTCCCACACAGTTGCTATCCACCCCAGCTCCAAGTTCCTCCCCACTGGGGACCCTTGGACGCCCCTCACTCCTCCAGGGGGAGGCTGTAGGGACCCCTTCCTCACCTAGGGGTCCTGAAAGCCCAAAGCCGGGAGTAGGGCCCTCTTCCTGCTGGCACCTGGGAGCCACATATGAATCCGGGAGCCGCTGGGACCAGCCCGGGTGTTCTCAGTGTTCGTGCCAGGTAGGTGTGAAGTCCCCAGGCTGCCCTAGGGGGGTGTCTAGGGTCTGCCCATGGCTGCAACTCCTGCTTGTGCATCCAGGATGGAGAGGTGACCTGTGGAGAAGTAAGGTGTGACTCTACCTGTTCCCATCCAGTTCCCCCGAGCGATGGGGAGTGCTGCCCGTCTTGCACTGGTAAGAGCTGATGGGGAGGAACACAGCCCTGCTCTTTCTTCCTCTAGCCTCTTGCAGCCTGGGGTATATATTAGTCAACTTCTCCCACAATCACCTTGGAGTCACCTGGAGGGCTGATTCTGATTGGAGGTTCGTGGGTGGGGCCTGAGCGCTCACAAGATCCTTGTGCTGTTGCTGCTGCTGCTGCTGAGCGGGAATCTCACTTTGAGAACCATGTGTCTAAGCTGAAGTGCTCTTCAGGGAGAGTCTTTCATCAGGCCCACCCTGCCTCCTATCTGCCTGCTTTCTTTCTTTCTTTCTTTCTTTCTTTCTTTCTTTCTTTCTTTCTTTCTTTCTTTCTTTCTTTCTTTCTTTCTTTCTTTCTTTCTTTCTTTCTTTCTTCTTCCTTCCTTCCTTTCTTCCTTTCTTCCTTTCCTCCTTCCTTCCCCCACTCCCTCCTTCCTTCCTTTCTTCCATTTATCCTTTCCTCTTTCCTCCCTCCCTCCCTCCCTCCCTCCCGGTTTCCTTCCCTTCCCTCCTTCCTTGTCTCCCTCTCCCTTTCTTCCCCCCTCCTTCCTTCCCTCCTTTCTTCCACTGAGCACACATACATTCTGTTAACTGTTTCCTTCTCCTGTCCTACCTGCCCCTACATTGCTGGAGAATAGTCATTTCACCTTCCTCCCACAGGCTGGGGCTGGGGCTGGGGCTTTGTGATTGCCTACAGTGTGTGAGGTAAATCCTAATTCAATCCACAGCACTATAAATCCAAAAAATCTTTTTGCTGAGGCAGTGCCTAAATTGCTCATTTCTGTTTTCTACCATGTTCCCCCTATGTATGGGACCTTGATGGAAAGAGCTGTGTTCTCTCTCTCTCTCTCTCTCTCTCTCTCTCTCTCTCTCTCTCTCTCTCTCTCTCTCTCTCTCTGGTTTTTTGAGACAGGGTTTCTCTGTGTAGCCCTGGCTGTCCTGGAACTCACTCTGTAGACCAGGCTGGCCTCGAACTCAGAAATCCACCTGCCTCTGCCTCCCAGAGTGCTGGGATTAAAGGCATGTGTCACCACTGCCCAGCTGAGTTCTCTTTATAACCAAGATTTTGGAGCCCTTCCAGTCTCTGCTTGGCACAGTGATATATCCATTTTATGGTGAGAATAGCTTAGGGCAGAGAGGGATCTGACTTGGGCAGGGCCACTTGGGTAAACGAAACTAGAATTCTAGGTTTGCAACCTAATGTGTCCTGTGTGATGGGAATGAAATGCCGGTTTCCTCAGGACACTCTTCAAGGAACACCCTCAAGGCCACTGCCGCTAATCTTGCATGTGTCTCCTGTGCTGTTTGCCAGCGGTCCTAAGACCACCCAGTTCAAGGGACCTATGTCTGCCACTGCTGGCCCATCCAGGGTGGTGAGAGAAGGCTCCGGAAGCATTACACATGGAAAAGTAGAGACCTGGTTTCCTCTCCTTTGAGGAGGCTGATGTCCCCACCTGTTTGTCTTTCAAAGGCTGCTTTCACAGTGGTGCTATCCGAGCCGAAGGGGATGTGTTTTCACCTCCTGAGGAGAACTGCACTGTGTGTGTCTGTCTGGTAAGCAACCCGGGATTCGCCACCACATGTTTTCTTAACCTTTGGGGGTTGTCAGGGAGGGGGAACAGACTGGATGTTGAAGATGAGCTTCTCCTTGGAAGGGAGCTTGCTTCAGGGCTTTGGATCTAAAACCATTGAGCTTGAGAAGGTCGTTGGAAGCATCCAAGCTCTGGCCAATGGCCGTGGGAGGCATCTGCTGTGCATACGAGAGCCAGGGCAGAACAGGGTCCATTTGTTTGGGAAGGGGAAGGGTAGAACTCTCTCAGGAACTTCCCCAGGGAGGCTGTTTTTCTCCAGGCAAAAATATTTACTACCACAACAAAGGTGTCCACATCGGGGAGAGAGCAACCTCATTAACCCCTGGCTTCTGGCAAGTTCACACTCTCCAGAGAGTAATCATGAGCATTTACTGTGCCAGATGCTGCCTGGGTGAATCTGATTCTGAGCACCTACTGTGTGTCAGGCACAGGCTTGATGCCCTTCCTCTGTTTCTTAACCAGAGGCTCCCAGCAAATGCAGGGTGGGTGATGCTGTCTCCGCTGTAGATTCAGAGATGGAGGGTGGTAGCCGGCGGAGCTGGGGTTTGAACTGAGGTCTGTTTCAGGCTTGTCCACCAGTCCTTGCTGCCGTGCTCTGGTTACCTTTACACACGGCTTTGGGCTGGCCACAACTGCTGATGGGGTGGTGTATGATCAGGGACACAGAGAATGCCAGTAGCATCCATCTAGCTCTTCCTGTGTGTTAAGCATACAGAGAAGAGGAATTTGTGTGCAGTCTCCCAATTTTATGTAGTAAGACAGGCACTGAATCCACCCATGTTAGAAGTTGCTGGAGGCCGGGCAGTGATGGTGCACACCTGTAATCCTAGCACTCTGGGAGGCAGAGGCAGGCAGATTTCTGAGTTCAAGGCCAGCCTGGTCTACAGGGTGAGTTCTAGGATAGCCAGGGCTATCCAGAGAAACCATGTCTCGAAAACAACAACAACAACAACAAAAAGTTGCTGGAGATGTGATATCCCTTCCTTTGCTTGAAGTCTTGTTAGGAGATGCATAGATAGTGGAACTCAGGTCTAGATGATTCCAATGTTGGACACTTTAAAAATTTTTAACTTAAAAATTACTTTTAAAGATGTATTGTGTACTGGGTATGGTGGCACATGTCTTTAATCTCAGCACTTGGAAGACAGGGCAAGTGTATCACTTGAGTTTGAGGCCAGCCTGGTCTACATGTTGAGTTCCAGGACAGGACAGGTAGGGCTACACAGCGAGACTCCTTCTCAAAAAAAAAAAAGTACTTATTATTTTGACTTTTTAGTTATTTATTTTTAAATTGATATGCTTGCATTTGTATGAGTGTGTTGCCCACATGTGTGTCTATGTACTACTTGTGTGCCTGGTACCCTCAGAGGCCAGAAAAGAGAGTGCCAAATACCCTGAAATTGGAGTTACAGATGGCTGTGAGGTGCCCTGTGGGAGCTGGGAATTGAACCTGATTCTTCTGCAGGAACAAGAATCGCTCTCAACAGCTGAGTCATTTCCCCAGCTAACTTATATGTGGATGTATGAAGAGGTGCTCAGAGAGGACCTCCCTCCCCCTTCTTCTTCTCCCTCTCCTCTCCCTCTCTCTTTCAGATTTATTTATTTTATGTATATGAGTACACTGTTGCTGTCTTCAGACACACCAGAAGAGGACATTGGATCCCATTACAGATGGTTGTGAGCCACCATGTGGTTGCTGGGAATTGACCTCGGGACTCTAGAAGAGCAGTCAGTGCTCTTAACCACTGAACCATCATCTCTCCAGCCCTGGTGTCAGATCTCTAGAGTTATGGGCTATTGTGAGCTGCCTGGTGTGGGTGCTGGGAACCAAACTCCTGTTCCTTCTAGGAGTAGAAAGGGTTTTTAACCACAAATCCATCTCTCTCCAGTTCCTAACTTGACATTTATTTATGTATTTATGTATTTATTTTTGTGAATAAAATCCTATTAGGTAGCCCTGGCTGGCCTGAAATTCGCAATGTAGAGCAGGCTGGCCTCAAGCTTACAGAAACCTGCCTGCCTCTGCCTTCCACGTGCTGGGGTTAAAGGCGTGGTTGGTAGTGAACCTGGCCCCACCCTTGTCCCCATCCCTATCTTTTGCCTCCACAGGCTGGAAATGTTTCTTGTATCTCTCCTGAGTGTCCCCCTGGTTCCTGCAAGGCTTCCCCACAGTCAGATTGCTGTACTTGTGTGCCAGGTAGGTGACTCTTGGGAACGTTTGTTGTTTGGGGTACTGGGGAGAAGTGCTTTTGGAGTGTGTATTGAGGTAGGAGAGGAGAGACCTACTCCTACCTTAGAAAGGTGGTCGAAGGATAGACCTCAATTACTCATTTTTAGTGTCTCCTCTGTGCACCTTAGCCACACTGTGCTCACGGCCTGGCTTTCCCCTGTCCCTGCCTCTACAGTGCATCTTGAGTGTAGGGAGAGGGGCTGTGGGCCCAGTCCTGACATGATCTGCCCCTGTTCTGCGTGTTGAGGAATCTCTTTTAACAGACAGAGACATAAGGACATGCCATTCCATGACTGTTAGGATCCCAGGCCTTTCTGCTAACCAGGGTAACCAGGCCCCACAGGGACAAGGCTGCTGCAGGGTGGAAGCAGCCAGATCCCTGACTCAGCATAGTTACTCACTAACTAAGCCTGCTGCCTTGTGGGGTGGGGCATCCTCCCTTTCCTCAGAATGGACACATTCTTCTTTTCTGAAGAATGGATGCCTCTCTTGGTCTCTCTTTGGAACTCTGCTGCACAGGGGCTGCCCGTTTGCCTGTGGCAATCGTAACTCCCCTAATAAAGCTCTCGGTTGAAGGACCACTTGTCTTAACACCCACCCCTGACCTGGAAAGACAACCTGCCTGTCTTAACATCTCTCCCAATCTTGTCTACTTCCTTCCTTCCCATTTCCAAGTTAAATCTAAGGGTGACCTCATCGGCGAGAGGCGATCTTCCCCACCAGCATGTGCCCCTTCCTGTTTGGGACAGCTGACACCTCTTGGTCTGTTGAATTCTTGAGTTGTCACAGTGGGGGAAATCTGCTCACTGCTGCCTTTTAATGAAAAGACAGATTCAGAGAGGTTAAGCTGCTTTCTAGAGATACACAGCAGCTAGTGATGGCGCCAAACTAGAACTCAAATTTGCCTGATTTCAAAGCAGGCAGTGGGATGGCTTAGCTGGTAAAGGTACCTGTATGGTAGGCGGGAACTGACTTCTACAAGTTGACCTCTTATCTATACACCATGCCCCTCCCCCAACAAATACATGCATTTTAAACTGTTTTTCCACACTACTAGAGGTTGAACCCAGGATCTGTGTACTCTCTCATTTTATACCTTTTCTTTTTTTTTTTTTTTGGATTTAGTTTTTTCAAGACAGGGTTTCTCTGTGAGCCCTGGCTGTCCTGGAACTCACTCTGTAGACCAGGCTGGCCTCAAACTCAGAAATCTGCCTGCCTCTGCCTCCCAGAGTGCTGGGATTACAGGCGTGCGCCACCAACGCCCGGCTTTATACCTTTTCTTTTGAGACAAGGTCTCCTTAAGTTGCCCGAGCTGGCCTAGGACTTCCTTTATTACCTAATTAGGCTGGAGCTTTCCATCTGCGTGCCTCAGCCTCCCCAGTAGCTAGGGATGCAGGCTAACTTGAGACATTACATTATTTTCCCCCCCTTTCTTTTTGTTTTTTTCCAGACAGGATTTCTCCATGTAGCCCTGGTGGTCCTAGAATTCACTCTATAAACCAAACTGGCTTTGAACTTACAGAGATCCACCTGCCTCTGCCTCCTGAGTGTTGGAATTGAAATTGTCAGTACCATCTGGCTGTTATTTTTTCTTTTTTGTCTTGTTTTTGTTTTTTTTTGGGGGGGGGGAAGGGTCTTACTATGTAACTCTGTCTATCCTGGAACTCACTATGTAGACCAGGCTAGCCTCAAACTCAAGAGTTCTAAGTGTCTCCACCTCCCTAGTGCTGGGATAAAAGGCAGGAAATATCATGCTGGGCTTTGGTTGTTTTTGTTTTTGTTTTTCATTTTCTTTTCCTACAGTCAGTGTGAAACCTGTGAGGTGTGAACTGTCAGCTCCCTTGCACAGTGAAGGGCAGGAGCTTCTAGAGAGTCATGCATTTTGCCCTAATCAGCTCTGAGATGTGTAGTGGGACTTGAACCCAAGACAGCCTGGATAGACACTTTTCCAGACTTTGAGGCTGGTTTTACCCTAAGGAAGATCTTCAGATTATCTTTGTCCAGTGCCTGGCACAGTTCCTCTTGAGATTCTTACTCTGAACTTCTTGGGGTGCCCTCTGCCTCTTGGGTAATGACCTCTTTTGTAGGGTTTTAGGTAGTAACTTGTGTAGGGTCTGGGATTTGGAGGTTGACCAGTACTCTGAGTCCTTGCCATCTGTCTACTCTTGTAGCTGCTTCATCTGGAAAGCCCTGAGCCCTTCTGCCTTTGTCTCCTGCAGGGAGATGCTATTTCCATGGCCGGTGGTACACGGACGGGGCTGTGTTCAGTGGGGGGTGGCGACGACTGTACCACCTGTGTCTGCCAGGTAGGGTGTGAGGTTCCTTCACCTGTTGACTCAGTGGAAGATGGGAAAAACGTTGGGTGGGCAGCATAAGCATTTACCCAGGATGCTTTGCTGTGGAGAAGATAACGTTCGGTGTAGCAGAGAGGAGAGATTGAAGCTGGAGTCCCTGTAGGGAACCTCCCTGTCTTACCACAGTCTCCGTGAGGTCTAAGCACTTGCTGTGATCTGAGAACATACATCCTCAGCCCGGAAGAGCACCAGTCCCCTCTGACTGGCAGCCTATGGCCTAGGTGGGTGTGGCTGGTTGAGGGAGAGAGAGAGAGAGAGAGAGAGAGAGAGAGAGAGAGAGAGAGAGAGAGACCCGAGGGATGACTCAGACCAGTCAGGTGAAATTCTGAGGGTTCTGTGCCCTCTGGTTGGAGCACAGAAGGCTAGAGGCAGGTGGGCTTTTCTGGAATGTGTTGTAGGAGGGTGTCCCCGGGGTGCAGGCTGGGAGATGTGTGGTCATTATATAGTAATTTACTAGCTCATGAGTGTCCTCAGGAGAAATAGGAAGTAGTGGAAGGCAGAGAGGATGCTAGGAAGACATCTTTTCAACTCATCCCGTGGACTGCTCTGCACTGTGGAGAGAGTGCTAGTTTAGAGGAAGGAGCTGGGCTCTCACAGCTGTGCATCAGACATGTCTGGGCATAAGGGCCAAGCACTCTTGCTATCTCAGGAGGGTATTGGTGACAGACAGGTAGGAAGGGCTCCCAGGAAACAGACACTGTGGACCAGGCTAAGCTGCTAAGGAGTGGCAGATGACATGAGGAGTTGAGGCCTGGCAGTTTCACAGCTGTGGAGCAGAGGCATGGGAGTGGAGGGAGGGAGGGAGGGAGGAAAGTGTCTCCATGGAGCTAGGTTTAAGAGGGAGGAGGAGAGATGGTAGAGACCCAGCTAGGACAGGAGGAACAATTCTGGGCCTTCGCTCCCCAAAAGGACTCACCCTTCTCTGCTCCTCTGTCTCCCTGGACGTTTCCTGGTCATTTTTACTTGAGGGTTTGGAGGACAGCAGCAGGCCAGCATTCTCTTCAGTCCTCAGTGGCCCAGGGCTGGGGAACCACCTTCCCTGGTGCATGCTTTTTCCTCTCTTCCAGAATGGGGAGGTAGAGTGTTCCTTCACACCATGTCCAGAGCTGGAGTGCCCTCGAGAGGAGTGGTTGCTGGGCCCAGGACAGTGCTGTTTTACATGCCGGGAGCCCACACCCACCACAGGTGAGGTCCGCCTATGTAGCCCCCAACACAGGGCTCAAGTGAGCTTGGACTAATGGTGTGTGTGTGTGTTCATGATATGAGTATATGTGATTTATATAGCACTGTATATGAGTTGTGACTATATAAGTGTATAAGTTTGTGTGTCTGTCTTTGTTTCAATGGGTGTTTTATATGAGTGTATCTGTAGGTATGTATAGCTGTATATACTTTTAAGTGTTGGTGTATGAATGACAACTGTGCATGAATGTGCCTGTGTTTTATGTGATACACCTGCAAAGGCATGTCTCTCTGTGTTTGTGCCAGTTCCCTGTGATGCGTGTGTAATTTAATGTACATGTTTTTTGTGCAAGTGAATGTATGTGTTTGATTGTGTGTGTGCAACTCTGTGGTCTCTGAGTGTATCTGTAAGTATGCCTTTGTGTGTGTGATGTATATATGTGTGTATTCATTTGTATATATGCAGATATACATTTGTATTTTGTGTATGTCTGGGTTTTGTTTTGTCAGCATAAGTTTGTGTGTACCTAAGTATATGACTGAATATAGGTCATTTTTTGGGGAATGTGTATGTTTGTCAGTTATCTTTGTGTAAAAGTTTGCATATATTTATCTTTTGAGCCGGAGCTCACTGTGTAGCACTGGCTGGCCTGGAACTCACTATGTAGACCAGGTTGGACTCTACAGAGATTCTCCTGTCTCCTGTCTCTGCCTCCTAATGTTGGGATTAGAGTGTGCCCTTATACCCACACATACCCAGCTTTAAAAGTATGCACATTATAAGCACACCCTTGTCTGTGTGTTTGTGTGGTGTGTATGCCTATGAACTTGAGGTTTCATCTTCAGAAGTACAATGCTGTAGTTCCTGCCTATTCTGTTTTTTGTTTGCTTGTTTGTTTTTGTGCTGTTGTGGGTCCACTGAGCATGCCTTACCACTGAGCTACATCCTGCCTCTCTGCCAAGTGTCTTTTCCTTTTGCTCTCTCCCACCAGGCTGCTCTCTGGACGACAACGGGGTTGAGTTTCCGATCGGACAGATCTGGTCGCCTGGTGACCCCTGTGAGTTGTGCGTCTGCCAGGTGAATGGCAGCCTGCTCGCCTTCAGCTGCTTTCCGGGCCTGTCCCACCTGCCTCCCTCAGAGGCGGGGCCGCTGGCAGCCTGGCCTCAGTCTCCCTCCTAGGCAGGGTTAGGACCTGCTTGTCCTGCTTTCAGTGGGTGACTGAGAACAGTTGAGCTTGGTGGCTGCCTTAGATACCGTGGGAGACTCTGCTCAGGCAGGGAGCCGCTGCCATGAGGCAGGCCTTCTGGAGCCTCCGAGGGAGCTGGTGTGCCTTTTCTGGGTCATGTGTTGCTTCATTTTGACCTGCACCTTGTCATAGATAAACAAGAGTGTATATTTAAAAGTCAAATATGGGTGCTTATTAAGACACTGGATGCCGGGCACATGCCTGTAATCCCAGCACTTGGGAGGCAAAGGCAGGCGGATTTCTGAGTTCGAGGCCAGCCTGTTCTATAGAGTGAATTTCAGGACAGCCAGGGCTATATCCAGAGAAACCCTGTCTCCAAAAAACAAAAAGCAAACAAAAAGCAAAACAAACAAACAAACAAACAAACAAAAAGAAACTGGATAGTACTTCCCCTCCCACTCTGAGTATTTCGTTCTTGAGAGTTGTATTTATCCTATAAAGCAGGCAGGGATGGGATATCATTAGGGACCCCCTGTCAGTCATACAGGATCTCCAGGCCCCACACCTTGATTGATCTCTAGATGACGGATGTTTAGGGAGCTTTGTGAGACGCCAGCTTGAGGAGCTCGAGTTCGCGGCAGGGAGACGGGAGAGTAAAAGCTACCCTTTGTGACTGGTCCTGGCCCTCATTTTACAAGAGAGTGAAATAAGAGGCCATAAATGCTCAAATTCTTAAGAAGAGGGGGGAGGAAAAGAGAGAGAAACCTTGTATGGCATCTTGGTCTTCTGAACTAGGCATTTCCGGTGGAATAGTTTTCTATAAAAATAGGATTTTATTGTTCTCCATAGGTTTGGGGTGAGCCAGGGTTCCAGGGAAATGCTGAGAAGAATGTGGAGGGGGTGATGATATGGCCTTGGCTGCTGCTGAGGCATAGGATGGGAAGCAGACAAGGCGAATACCCAGCTCTGGCTTCCCTCTCCTGAGACAGTCGAGGCCTTCCTGAGGATTCTGTCACCTGTGTTAAGCAGCTGGTCTTCATTGTCATGGGGGAGGAGTGGGGAGGACCTGCCACACCACAGCCTCACCCTGGCATCCTTGAGGGCAAGCCTTGGATAGCGGGCAGCTTTGGCTTTCCTGTGGTATGGAGAAGCAGGCCCTGTCATCCCAAGTCTTGGTAAAATTTCTTCTTCCTTTAGGCAGATGGCTCCGTGAGCTGCAAGAGGACAGACTGTGTGGACTCTTGCCCACATCCTATCCGGATCCCTGGACAGTGCTGTCCTGACTGTTCAGCAGGTAACCAGGGCTGGGCCGCACCTCACCCTCTGAAGCCATTGTCAGGGCTCCTGGAGTCCCTGCCTGCCTTGCCTCAGGCCCCTTGGCACTGAGCACCACTGGAATCTCATCTCACTCACTCCAGGCCACCAGCACAGCACCCACCGCTTAGAGAAGTGGCTGGCCTGAGGCATGGCCTCTATGCTAGCTCACAGATGCAAATCCAGAGGTCATAGTTCTCATGGTGACATAGAAACCAGGCATGGAAAACTGGGCAGTGAGGGGAAGCACAGTAAGGCTAGACTTTTTCCACAGTAATTTTCACCTTTTCTACAATTTAAAAATTAAGTTTGTGATAGAAAAAGCCATAACTTCCTTGTTAAAAAGGCCCACCCATCTCTGTGTTTGACATGCACAGCTTTGATAAGGGCTGGGCTTGTTACACAAGCCTGAAACCCCAGTGCTTGGGAGAAAGAGGCAGGAGGATCAAGCCTGGGCCAGAGAGCAAGACTCAGTCTCAAAAAATGAGATAAAATAATATCAACTGTATTATGTCAAAGGGCTTGTAGTTCAGTGGGAGTGCACTTGCTTAGAATGCATGAGACTCTGGGTGCCATCCCTGACACCTCAAGTACAGGCAAACAACAACAAAACAGATAAAATAAATGTTAAAATATTTTCCTACTGTCTCTCACTTGATTTTATTATATATATATATAAATAAATAAAAGAATATATACATACATTATATATACATATATATGTGTATATACACATACATATATGTGTGTATACACACACACATATATATACACATATGCATACACACACACACACACACACACACACACACACTTTTTTCCTCTTTGAGTCAAGATTTCACTATGTAACCCAGCATGGACTAGAATCTGCTTTTTAGCCAAAGTAGTTTTGGAATTCCATGCTCCTGCCTCAGCTCTTGAGTACTGGAATTCACAGGCATGTGCCACCATGTGCGTTTGTACTTCCCAGTATGTGAACAATTTCATCAAAGCGGTTTCATTCACAGAGTCTTTAGGGGACATCCGGGCTTAGGGGTATGAGCCATAGCAGGGGCTGGGGCAGGGGCAGGGGTGGTTGCGGTGGGGGGGATGGGACTGGTCTGGACAGATGGACTTTGCTATTGACTAACTGGAGAGGGACAGAAACCTTGTGTTTCTCCAGCACCACCTTGGGCCTCATGGGCCATCTGCCTGTCCTACCCCTAAGTCCTCAGTGACACTCCCACCCCATGGTGGGAAGACACTGAAGCGAGACTCTGCAGTGCTCTTACCCAGTCCAATTCCAGAAAGCAGCCAGCACCCATTCTGAGGCTGCTTATCGCTTACCTAACCTCTGAACAGCCTGGGGAGGTGCTGGGCCTGACCTTTGCTATCCAGATAAACTTTCAACCTTTGCCCTGGTCAGGCCCCTGGCCACTACCAGCCACCCTTCTGGCTGCTGCTCACCATCACATGCTCTGTTTGGCAGGCTGCACCTACACAGGCAGAATCTTCTACAACAACGAAACCTTCCCGTCAGTGCTCGACCCCTGTCTGAGCTGCATCTGCCTGGTATGCACCACCCAACCTCACCCCAATCCACAGCATCCATTCCTGAACTCCAGAAGGATCACCCCTCATCCTGATGGAAACCATCTCCCTACCGCCTGTCTAGCGGGATTCTTTAGCGAGGATCAGGGAATCATTTGAAAACTCTGGCTGATCCAGTCTCTGCTTCTGGGTTGCTGAACTCAATGACTCTCACCATGTCTCATGAGAGGACTAGCCAGCAGAGACCAAGTCATTTGCTCCTACTTCATGACTAGTTAAAGGGCTAGGCATTAAGCCTTAGTATACAAGCTCCTGGATCCACACTTGCACTCCAGAGCCTACCCACTTGTCAGTCTAAAAAGAGTGTTAGGCTAGTGCATACTGAATTTTCATATTTGGAGACTGAAGGATGCAGTCTCATTGCTTGTCACGCTGATATAGTTAATGCTTCATGGGAGCTGCTGTGTATATGCTGTGTATAGTGACGGTGTGTCTTTGGAGTGTCAGTGAGCCTCAGCCCCAGTTTTGTGTGAAAGACAGCAAAGTCAACACATGGATTGGGAAATGTAGGGTAAACATCTCTTTGGCCTCTGAGTGACACGTTGCCACTGGCCCTGTATATTCTCAGTCACGTGCTTTGGGAAATGTTGCTTCTGAGTCCTTTCTCCTTCGTTTCCTCTTTCTTTCTTTCTCTCTTTCTCTCTCTCTCTTTCTTTCTTTCTTTCTTTCTTTCTTTCTTTCTTTCTTTCTTTCTTTCTTTCTTTCTTTCTTTCTTTCTTTCTTTCTTTCTTCCTTCCTTCCTTCCTTCCTTCCTTCCTTCCCTCCCCCTCTCCTCCCCTTCCCCTCCCCCTCTCCTCCCTTCTCCCTCTCCTCCTCTCCTCCTTCCCCTCCCCTCCCCCTCCTCCTTCTCCTTCTTCCTTCTCCTTCTTCTTTAAAAGTTATTTATTTGTTACTTATGTGAGTACATTGTAGCTGTCTTCAGACACACCAGAAGAGGGCATCAGATCTCATTACAGATGGTTGTGAGCCACCATGTGGTTGCTAGGAATTGAACTCAGGACCTCTGGAAGAGCAGTCAGTGCTCTCAACTGCTGAGCCATCTCTCCAACCCTCCTCCTCTTCTTCTTTCCTTTTTTTCTTTTTGTTTTTTCAAGACAGGGTTTCTCTGTGTAGCTGGGGCAGTCCTGGAACTCACTCTGTAAACTAGGCTGGCCTTGAACTCAGAAATCCTCCTGCCTCTGCCTCCCAAGTGCTGGGATTAAAGGTGTGCGCCACCACTGCCTGGCACTTCTTGTTTTCAATGATGCTGGAGATGGAACTGAGGTCAGTGTACCACTGAGCTGCACCTTAGTTCTGTCCCTTGTTTTTCTTGCTGCTGAGATTTTCTGGATAATTCTACATTTGTTCAATGGGTCACTATTGTCAGGTGTCCTCTTGGATAAGGCCAGGCCTTGTTCTTGAGAGGTTAGGAAGGACCCTAACTGAGAAAGTGTTACCCCTTTATCCCCTCCCACCATGGATGGCCAGTGCTGCTGTCTGGATGGGTCTACTTTGTGTTGTGCCTCGTGCCTTCCTTAGCATCGATCTAGCTGTCCTCAGTGAGGGGCCGTGTATGCTCTGTGTCCTGCAGCTGGGCTCGGTGGCCTGTTCACCTGTGGACTGTCCCATCACCTGTACCTACCCCTTCCACCCGGATGGCGAGTGCTGCCCCGTGTGCCATGGTGAGTGGGAGAAGCCACCCGTGCCCCAGTCTCCCAGGTGCACCTGGGTCTCATCGTCCCATCTCTGTCTCTGTAGACTGTAACTTTGAAGGGAGAAAGGTGGTGAATGGTCAGGTGTTCACCTTGGATGATGAGCCTTGTACGCGGTGCATCTGCCAGGTGAGCTAGCCTGAGGGCCTGGTGCTGCCTGCCAGGCTGCATCTCGCACATGGGTCCCCGAGCTAATCTGCCCATCTCTCTGCTGTTCATGTTTCATGAACTGTCCAAGTGCCCTTGTCTCTGTCCACCCATCCCTCTTTGGAAGTTCAGGTGAAGGTGTCTTCTGGCTAGCATTGCCTGTCATCCAGACTAGGGCCCAGGTATTTGGGCCTCTACCCAACAATACTTTTCTGTGGGTCACACTATTGAACAAGGGACCCTGGAGAGTTCTGCTACTGGTTGTTGGGATACTCTGGGTTTCCTCACGGGTGTCTTTCTGCTTCTTTAGCTGGGAGAGGTGAGCTGTGAGACGGTCCCCTGCCAGCCAGTCTGTACTGACCCCTCCTGCCCAGGTAAGCAAGCCTAAGCCTGGGCTTTCCTTGTCATCTTCCACTGCAAAACTTGTCAGAAACACAGGCCTTAGACGGGCTGCCAAGGAGCCCAGGCTCAGACAGTTGCCGATGGTCGCACAGGTATGGTGGGCTGCTGGTTCTGAACTGTTTGTTAGGAAATAACACAATGTGTTGTGTTGTCTGACTCCTCTTTCCACCATCCTCCCTTTTAGCCTGTGTTTGGTGTGATGGGTCAAGTTCAGACTCCTGAACCCAAGGCTAGGCCAGCACTGTGCCCCGAACCATCCCTGGCCTCGTCCATGCCTCACCCCTCTTTTGAGACAGGAGTCTTTTCTTGCTGAGGCTGCCCTTAAACTCTTGATTGAAGCAATTCTCCTGCTTCAGTCTTGTGAGTGCTGAGACTACAGTCATGTGCCACCAGACTTGGCTAGTCCATGTGGTTCTTTGTTGCATAGTTACAAACAGGACCCGGTGATCTGTCGTATAGCTTTGAAGTCTCGGTGTGGACCCCAGCTGGTTATCCACCAAGGACGCTCCCCATTATCTGTGAGACCTCAAATGTGTCTGCAACTGTGGATGGAATTGAACCCTATATGATAGCCCTGTCAAACCAACAACAGAGAGGTTCCTAGGTGACTAACCAAATGGTAGCACAGACATACCAATATATTGGATAAAGCGTGAGTCCCAGCCTGGACAGGACAGGGTGGGATGGTATATATACCATCATGCTACTCATAACGGCACACAATTTAACATATGAGCTGTTATTTTCTGAAAATAGCAATTGATCATGGAAACTGAAATGGCAGAAAACAAAATGTGGATTAAGAGGGAACTCCCCTCTTCTCTTGGGCTAATTTTCCTACCTCAAGCTGCCTCCCTGTCTCTCCATCCCTCCCTTCTTTCTTTCCTCGTCTTCCTGCCTCCCCAGGCCACCTTTTTTTCCTTTCTTTGTCTCTTTCTCTTCCTTCTATACACCTGTACCTGGGAAGATTCTGGGGTAACTTTTATTTTTTCAAATCTGGGGGCTGTGTCAGGACGGTCACCAAAAACTGTTTAGAATTCTAATTTTTCCAGTTTATTCAATACACAGATGTGTTTTCTTTGTATGCTTTCAACATTCAGAAAGATGGCGGGTTTCCCCACTGTCTTATGGCCAACATTGCTTCCTGGGAAGTGTCTGTTTTACATCTTTGGCCTTCCTAGGGCTCTCCAAGATCTGGTCTGCTCTGGGAAAGTATAGAACTGCCAACAGTGCTGGGGACCACAGGGGACTTCGAGGGTCGTGCCTCCTTTGACCCACCCCAGGCTCCTCTCCAATGGACAGATATTATGCCCTCAGGTTTCGGAAACTCTGTGGCCAGCATACCTCACAGCCACTAAGCATCTGCATCGCGCTCACTGAGCAACCCAGCCAGAGTGCTTGGGCTCAGGAGTGTTATCTCTGTTTCCAGATGCGGTCACAGAGCCCGGGGAAGGGAGTGTCTAATGGCGGTACTAGACCCTCTCTTTCCTTATCCTTTGCTCTCTGGCCCTCCCCCATGTGTGAAAACTAAGACCCAAAGTGACCCTGCTGAGCCAACCTCTTTTCCCAGAAACACTGTCTCAGCTCTGCTCATCATCACACCCTGTCCCCCACCCCCCACCCGACTCATAGCTCTCTGTAACAGGAATACTCCAGGCTGGAGAGATGGCTCAGTGGTTCAGAGGTCCTGAGTTCAACCCCTAGCAACCACACCGCAGCTCTCAACCATGTAAATAGGATCTGATGTCCACTCTGGCACGGAGGTCTACATGCGGATCGAGCACTTATACATTAAATAAATAAATCAATCCATCTGATGACTTAAAAACAATACAAAGAAGCTGGGTGGTGGCTGCGTCAGTGATGGTGTACCCTTTAATCCCAAACTCAAAAAAAATACCGTGACCCTCCAAAACCCAGAAGGGACAGGTGAGATAAGGTGCTTGCGTCAAAGCTTGATGATACAAGTTTGGTCTCTGGAACATATATAAAGGTGTGGCTCACAGGGGGAAAGGAAGCTAAGCATAAAGAAAAGAGCTGGTGGAAAGCGAAGGAGAAGTGAACTTTAGGAAAGGGTCACTCAGGGGGGTGGATGCCCTCCCCTCTGGCATCTTGAAATTTGTCCTCTGATTTCCACAAGTATGCTGTGACACACACACACACACACACACACTTGCGAGCGCACAGAGGCACACATACATATGCAATGTAATAAAAATAATTTTCTTCAGACACGATTCATACCACCCAGTGCACATGCTTATAGCCTATACACAGTGGTGTCTGCCTCCCTCAGCTGAGCCTTTCCTAATGTTCATTCCTCCTTTGCTCTCCACCAGCTCATCTCTGTGCTTAGCGTCCGTTTCCCCCTATGCAGCGCACCCTCCCAACGTGAGAGGCGGTAGGCTGGGACTGTTCTTCATTCGTTGCTGGGGGACTGAACCTATTCACTGCACTTGTCTTGTGTACACAAAGCCATGGATCAGTCCCTAGCATCACAAAGACCAAGTCTGCTGGGCTAGGTAGGACAAGCCTTTAATCACAGCAGGCAAGCAGAGCTCTGTGAGTTCAAGGCCAGTCTGGTTAACATACTAAGTTCCGAAAGGACGCTGGCCAGCTTGAGTGTGGCAGGCATGGCTCTCGCAGGCTCCCTCTTTCTCCTTAAGTCCCTCTGTCTTGCTGAAAACCATTCATTAGAGTACATTCCCAAAGCTAGCCACTAAGGTCTATTCCCTTATTTAGCCAATGCCTCCTCCTGAGGCTGACCACCAAGATCCAAAGTAGTGAATTCAGCAATCAAAAGCTCTCTTTGGCCCACCTAATTAACGTGCCCAATTAAAATTAAACATTTCATCCTAACATGGGGTTTCCCATTTCCCTTGTTTGTTTGTTTGTTTGTTTTTGGTTTTTGGTTTTTCGAGACAGGGTTTCTCTGTGTAGCCCTGGCTGTCCTGGAACTCACTCTGTAGACCAGGCTGGCCTCGAACTCAGAAATCTGCCTGCCTCTGCCTCCCAAGTGCTGGGATTAAAGGCATGTGCGCCACCACTGCCCGGCCCCATTTCCCTTTATAAACAGTCATTTTCCTATATGCCAAGACAGTCTCTTATTGCCTGCCCACTGTTCCTCTGGGACAAATGCATCTCCTTTGTGCTGAGAACTTGGTCTTGGGGTCCTGAGCCAATAATTTTCCTTTCAAGTTCTAGGACAGCCAAGGTTACATAGAGAGGCTATTTAGTGAGTCTGAGGCTAGCCTAAATCACAGAATACTGACTTGTATTTTTCTTAATAGATTGTATATTTTTGGATAGCGTTAGGTCGGGTAGCAAAACTGAACGGAACATACAGCGTTTCTCTGTTTTCTGACTCCACACATCAATTTTTCCCATGAGCAACTCGCCACTGTGGAGTGATAGACATCTGTGGTCATTTGTGGACCCATGGTGACCTGTCATTGATGCCCACTGGCCTGAGGGCTTAAGCTAAGTCATCCTGTGCAGTCGTACTTCTGGCTCTCAGTCTGTTGGGATGCCCATTTTGCAAGTGGGAAAAGAGAGGCCCAGCGCTGACTCTTTGTGTATCTTTGGCTCACTGGCACCCCTCTATGTGGGGAAACTAAAACCCAAAGATGAGCATGCTGAGCCTTGTTCTTTCCAAAGTTACACTGCAAGTTCCTGGGAGGGGCACTTTGGTGAACTGCCGCCTTCCATTCAGGGTCTCTTTCCAGCCTTCTATCATGGACACTGGAGGCAGCTCACAGTGCTCCTCACCAGCTGTGCTGAGTCCCACCTGAGGGTAGAGTGTGGCGTCTATCTCCAGAATGGCTCATTTCGACCAGGGGGAACCCTTGTGACTCTGTTTTCCCACCTCTGTCCAGATTCCCTGTTTCCTCCAGAAGAAAAGCAGCAACCTTCCCCTCATGGAGATCTTGCCAAAGCTGCACGGAACCCCCGTGGAGACACTGAAGTCTCTGGCAACTGTAGCTCCTGCCCGGGGCCTCCGTCAGCATCTCCTGCGAAGCCCATGGCCCAGCTCCTGCAGCGGCTTTTAAGAACAAACCTGTCTAATGCGCAGTCTGCATCCCCAGCCCCCCCAGTAGCCCAGACAACATCCTCACTCCTGTCGGAGCCAGAGCGCACAGCCCTTGGGAAGCCCGGAGCCTCCCAGGCCCCTGCGCCCTCATCAGGGTCACCTGTCTCTCCCGGACCGCCCACTCTACCTCCAGTCATGCCAGGGACTCCTTCATCACCTGTCACTCCAGAAAGCTCTTCTTCAACCTTTGGGGCTCAGAAAGCATTCCGGTGGCCTCTGTCTGCCACCCCCTTGACTGAGGCAGAAACACCTTCAGTGACGGAGGCTGACCTCTCAGAGACCCTCACCACCTCCTTGAGGCCTCAAAGACTCTCTGCGGCTCTCACAGATACCCCTAACCCTGTTCCCCAACAGTCCACTACAGATACCTCGAAGAAGGAGGACTCTACCATCTGAGTGACTCACGATGCCTAGAACATGCCACATGGAGCTCTCTGCTGATGGCCTAGTATGTATGTGACCACAGGGGTAAACGGGTGGGGTGTCCAGAGAAGACCTTAGAATGGGATGGACCATGCATAAATCCAAGAGAGAGGCACCAGAAGGAATAACCCAACACCTCCTGGCTTTGGACTTTTAGTCTCCAGAATCGTGAGAACCTGTGTTTGTGTTTGGCCCCCGCCCTTGTCTACATTGGTTCCTGGTGGCCCCGGCACACTAAGTCAGCAGTGCCCACCTCACCCAGGCAGAGCCATGCCTAGGGTGATCCTGTCAGTGCATACTCTTGACAGTGACGTCATAGGACAGCCATCCTAGAAAGGTTTTTGGAGTTGTCTGTTATCATTAAGCTTTGTTTTCAACACTGATTTCATGTAATGCTCATCTCAAGATGTGTTCAGAGCATGTGTTCTGTCCCCATGCCTAAGTTAAACACTGGGATGCTAAACCTCTCTCTTCATAAGTTCACAGTCCAGGGTGGGGGTGGGGTGGGGGACAGGTGCTCAGAAGACAAGTGCACTTTAGGGTGTGAAGAGGGGATGCCAGAGGCCAGCGAAGGTGGGGGCAAGGCGGGTGAGGGAGGGCCAGATCTTGCTCCCTGTTGTCTTCTGTGTAGCCCACACTTACCACTGTTACAGTGGTAGGTGCTTTCCCCTCTCTAACTCCCTGCTTTTAGAATCTGTTATATGTATATTCCCTGGGAAAATAATTACAGTCAACAAATAATTTATAGCTAATAAATAAGTAAATACATATATTTGTAACAGGGATTAATAGGTCTAAAGGCAGGGAGGTTAAAGGACATTAGCTTTGTGTTGCTAAGTAACTGCTCAAATGGAAGCGGGTGGGCAAGATGATAGAGTGGTACCTGTTTGTATGTAGTACCCACAGTGGCCAGCAGGTGTCAGCACTCAGCTGACCCACACCCGTGGCTGTTGCTATGAAGAGCAATTCAATCCAGAAATAACTCAGCAAAGGTAAAGTCTCCTTTCTATTGGGGGGATCTTTATCTATTGTAAAGTAATGCTAATTAGGGCATGGTGGCTCACACCTGAACTGAGGATACTGAAGTGGGATGATCAGGAGCTCAAGGGCATCCTGGGCTACATAATATTATATGTGGAAAAACAAAAAACAAGACTGGGTATACTGGTACATTCCTTTAATGTCTAAAGTCCCCAGGAGAACTGTCTGCTCTGGAACTCCAGTTGTCTGTACACTGAGTGTCGCTGTCTGGCTTCTGTGAGGTTTTAAATAGCAATAGTTCATGCTACCTGACAGGCTGTGTTATGAAGGTCGCATATGATTCACTCCCCGTCTTCTCATAAGAATATAGGATAACAATGCTTTTTTTCCTGTGATGGCCATCGGCTGTCCTGGTGAGGGACACTGGAAGTGAGAAATAGGGGCAAAGGACAGATGATGTCTGGGACCATCATAGGGAGGCAGGACACGGAACCAGATGGCCCTTTTGGGTTGTCCTTTCAGAGCTTGTAGCCTTTATGCACACTGTGCGTGGCCTGGAAGCCCTTCCTCCCCCCACCTCAATATCTTCCAGTGTCATCCCCCTTGGTTTGTTAAGTCTCCCCTGCACCTGTCCCTTGATCTGTCTCTGTGACTCATAGGCAAGCTCCCAGGGAGGCCTCTACCCATGGTGCACCGCAGGCCTGGCATGGAGAGGCCCAGCGAGTATGGACTGACTGCACGAGCTGCTGCTGCTGCTGCTGCAGCTTTTGCAGTGCGATGAATCAGGCTCTGATTGAGACTACTTGTCTTGCTCCTTCTGTTCTCTGCCCATCCTGAGCCTGTGGGAAAAGCCATCCCAAACCAAATAGACCCTCCTTTGTTTTAAAAAGATTTATTTAAGTGTTTTGCCTGCATCCAGAACTGTTTTTAATTATACTCTAAGCATCTTTCTGAGTGAAGAGGGGGATAGACAGTGGATAGACAGCTCCAGCTCCCTTATCTGTCCAGAGCATCCTATACTTTATGGCTAATGCCCACTTATAGTGAGTGCATGTCCTTTTAGGCCTGCGGTACCTCACTCAGGGTGATGTTGTCTAGTTCCATCCATTTGCCTGCTGGCACACTGTCCTCCACGTCCCTTATCTGCAGATCCATCTAGCTGTCTCTGCATGGGTCACCGGGTCCTATTTACATGAGGTCATCTAGACCACCCTGCAATTCAAGCTACCCTCATCTTCTGCAACCTGGGAAAGCATAGTTGGGTACCACTTTCACCAGTTACTTATTCCAGCCCCATGGTTCTAAAGAAAACTGCCAACCTGCCTCCAGGTCACAGATGAGACCATTTGACCAAGCAGACCCAATCATCTCTTTCTCCTCTGCCCAAGATTTTAGGTTCAGGATGGACACACCACTCCAGGTGGGCCAACCAGAGAGTCCTCTTGCTAAACTAGGATTTTTTTTTTTTAATCATCTGTGTCTTTCCTGATCAGATATCTTTGGATGTGAAATCCTGCCAGTGGTAGCAGTAAAACCATTGACCTTCAAGTACAATAGGAAGAAGCTGAGAGGCAGAGAATTGAGGGGAAGAGAGGAGAGTGCGCATGCGTTGGCTTTCAGGGGACGAGAGGGCAGTGCGCATGCGTTGGCTTTCAGGGGATGAGAGGGCAGTGCGCATGCGCTGGCTTTCAAGCCGGTGGCTCTTGTCTTCTGCACCTTCCTCGAGTCAGTCCTAAAGTCTTTCTCTTCCTTTGTGCTGGCCAGGCTTGGCTTCTCTTACGATGGAGACATCATGGCGGATTCACGCTTCCCAGAGTTCTGGAGACTGAGGCAGGAAGTGTGCTCAAAGTTTGAGATCTACCTAGGCTACAATAGTGAGTTCTAGGCTAGCCTGAGCTACAGAGTGAGCTCAAAATAATCTCAAAAACAACCCAAACCCAAACTAATCCCAACATATCTTGTTAACCCAGAGAATGAGAGAGAGCAGACATTAGTATCAGTGGCTTTGTGAATGCGATCTTTATTCCCTACACAGAACAGGGCTTTGGGAATAGAGCTTCCTGTAGCCTGGGGTCTGCTCCCGGGATGAAATGTTCTGTGTGCACTCAAGCCTGTGTTGAAGGGCGTGCCCGGCCATTCCCTGAAGGGGGCCCAGCACTCATGCAGCAAGAGCCAGACCAATCCTGTTATTTGCCCGATCAAACACGGTGAAATACAGCCTCAGGAAGACATCCCCCAGCACCCACACCTCAGGGTCTGACGGGTCATCCGTGCCTTCCTCAAAGTTGCTTCGGCAGTTGTGTGAACGATCCTGGAAAAGCAGGGCGATGGATGAACTCAGCAGCCGCGGTTCAGCTTCTTCCTTGCTTTCTTTTTGACTGGGGGTGACATATCACTGCCCAGCTGTCTCCACACTCCCTGTGAGCTGAGGTGACCTTGAATTTCTGAACTTTCTACCTCAGCCTCCCAAGGGTGCGAAATACGGGTGTGTATACCACGCCCAGTTTACGCGGCGCTAGGGACCAACCCCAGGGCTTCCTGTATTCTCGGCAGGCATTGTATCACTGAATCACATCTCCAGTCCTGCCACTTAGCTCTGTGTCCTCCTTTCGTGGAACTGCATGGCTCTCACTGGCTGCTGCAGAAGTGCCTTGCATGGCTTGGATAAGAACTACATGCTGCCCCCACTGCTAAGAGTCTCCGCTAGAGTCACCCTCACAGACTCCCTGAGCCTGGCCCGTCCCGGGTCTCTGGCACATCCTATAGAGCCCCTCCCCCACAGCCACTGATTTCTGTTCAGTCCCTTCTGTCCTCTCTCCCCTGCTTTCTCCACGCCAAATCCCCATGCCCACCCACACCCCTCCCCTCCCCTCTCCCACACAATTCCCTCCCTCCATCTACCTTTAATGACTATTTTATTTCCCCTTCTCAGTGAGATTCAAGAATCCGACCTTAGAGCCATGTGGTGGTGGTGCACACCTGTAATCCCACCCCTCTGGGAGGCAGAGGCAGGCGCATTTCTGAGTTCGAGGCCAACCTGGTCTACAGAGTGAGTTCCAGGACAGCCAGGGCTACACAGAGAAACCCTGTCTCAAAAAACCAAAATAAAAAAAAAAAAAAGAAAGAAAGAGAAAAAAAGAAAAAACGTAGATTCTCCTTGTTATTTAGCTTCTTTGGGTCTGTAGGTCGTAGTATATTTATCCTGTACTTTATGGCTAATGCCCACTTATAAGTGAGTGCATGTCCTTTTAGGCCTGGGGTACCTCACTCAGGGTGATGTTGTCTAGTTCCATCCATTTGCCTGCTGGCACACTGTCCTCCACGTCCCTTATCTGCAGATCCATCTAGCTGTCTCTACATGGGCCACCAGGTCCTATTTACATGAGGCCATCTAGACCACCCTGCAATTCAAGCTACCCTCATCTTTCCTCTGCAACCTGGGAAACAGTGTGGCCCCACCATGCCCTGCTGATCCCTCAATATTTATGGGAGGAGGAAAAAATTGTCACATTGAATTTTGAAAATGGTTGTGCAGCCCAGCTTGCCCCGTTGGTGGGATCTACGGCACCTGTAATTGTACATCATCATCACCAGGGTGCACCTTCCTCTCCCACAGAAGCCCAAGTCTGGTAAAGGACATCCCCACTGCTGGATTCCTCACCTTTCTGACATAGGCACTGGCTGGCACTGGGTAGGCAACACTGCCGATGTTGAAGACAATGTCAGGTAGAGTGTTGATGGTGTCACACTTGAGGAAGTACTGTTGAACAGGGGTTGGCTGGAGGTTAGTACTGTGTGGAAAACCCAGATTGGCCCTCCCATATGACCCTTTACCTCGCCATCACCAGAAGCCGTGGCACCAATGAGATTCTGGATGTTAAGGATTGAGCTTGGGGGGCCGGTCAGCAAGGAGGTCCCTGTGTCCATAATACCTTGGCAGCCACCGTCACAGGCAATGACCTCCCCGTTCATGGAGATGCTGAGAGGCAGGGGCCAAAGTGGACACCAGGATTACCATACAGTAACACACTCCCCTTCCCTGACTTCAAAACAGCCAGCGAGCTCTCCAAACCCCCCACCCCCATGGTTGCTTTACCCTCTCTGATTTATTTATTTAGATTCAAGGTTCTTAGTATGTTTTCTGAGCTGATCTCCAATGTCTCAACTCAGATGACCCCTCTGCTCCAGCCTCCCCAGAATAAGGAAGAGAGACTACAGGGGGACGCCACCATATTTAGCTTTCCTTTCTGTTTGTTTCTTCCTTTCTTTGCTTTGAGACAAGGTCTTTCTTTCATAGCCCAGGCTGGCCTCAAACTCATTTCCAGTCAAGGATGACCTTATACTTCTGATCCTCCTGCCTTTGCTTCTCAAGTGCTGGGATTACAGGTGTGCCCGTCACACCCGGTTTATCTGCTGCTGGGGATCAGACCCAGAGTGTCCCATGAGCTAGGCAAGCAGTCTACCCACTGCTATATCCCCAGTGCCTCCCTTTCAGTAACGAGATGCACTCAGCAGTCTCTAGCCTCGGGGCCTTTGGCACATTACCCTTTGCCTGGCTAGATCTTATCATCTCCCAAGTTCCAGATGATTTGTCACCCTTTCCAGCTGCAGATTCAGAGCAGTCCCTCTCTTGGTTCCTTTACTCATTTCTAACAAGCAGTGAGGTGGTGACTCACGGTAGGACTTCCTGGTTGTGTATCCATGTATGCACTACTAGACAGTATGGTTACTAAGTGCCTTCCTCAGGCACCTCATATAGAGATGCTCAGAGCTGGGCGGTGGTGGTGCACGCCTGTAATCCCAGCACTCTGGGAGACAGAGGTAGGCCTGGTCTACAGAGTGAGTTCCAGGACAGCCAGGGCTACACAGAGAAACCCTGTCTCCAAAAAAACCAAATCCAAAAGAAAAAAAAAGAGAGAGAGAGATGCTCAGCAGATGTGTGTGTGTGTGTGTGTGTGTGTGTGTGTGAATGAATTGACGAATGAAATGACCAAGGGACAACAAGGGACACTTGTGCCTGACCAACTCCACAGCTTTGGAATGAGAGTAGACGCCTGTGGGCATCAGACACTCCACGGCAGGGAGAGAGCAGCCCTTTGCTGCAGAAGAGGCCATCTCTCTAGTCGGCTGCCTCTGTGTGGACGCTCCTGCCAAGGCAGCACCCAGGAAGCTCGCACAGATGGCCAGGCTGCTGGTGTCCTTGAAGGGTGCTTAAGCTCCCAGCTGCTGACTCTGCAGTCTGCTCAGTTCCTGCCTCATGCGTTCGGGTGTTTCCGGCTCCCAGGCACCCAGCTCTCTGTTCCCACCCATAGCCTGCTGCCTGGCCGAGACACATGTTTGTGGCTTTCAGGTCAGTGGATGGAGGCTTCTGTCTGCTTCTGTCTGTTCTCTGGTGTGATAATCTTATTGTGACCCCAGGGCTTAACCTGCTTTGGACAGGAAGGAAGTCCTGGGCACACCAGGACGGGGCTCACTCCGGTGCCTCTCTTCAGTCTGGTCGAACACCAAGCCCTGGCCCGAATCTCACTTTAGGGTTTTCAGACCATACTTCCCACCCACCCCTCTCCTCATGGGCCTTTTCCAGAGACTCCTGCCTGCCTGACCTTCTCTGGCGGTGAGGTGACCTTGAGGTGTGGCTTCCAGGGGTGTGTCTATGGTGTCGGAGGATGGATGTCTGTGTGTATCAGTATGTGGCACTGTATGTGTGTCTCCTTGACTGTACATGTCATGTACAGGTGTGTTTCTGTGTGACTGTCTTGTGACTCCATGTGTCAGTCCATGTCAGTGGGCTTGTGTGTGATTGTATGTGTAGATGCTGTCATATATGGACATAGGTCTATGTTACTCCGTGTGTGTGTGTGTGTGTGTGTGTGTGTACATGTTGGAGGTAGCATCCAGGGGCAAGAATCAGGCATGTGGCTTACCTGTCCACAGCTAACTGCCAGTAGCTGGTCTTGGACACTGGCACCCAGTGAAGCTCTCCGTGGTAGTAGGAGGGGTCCACTCCACCAAGCATCAGCATGCTGCCCTTCTCATCCTTGCTGAAGGGAAGAAGAGGAGCAGGGCTTACTACCCAGTGGAGACAGATCAGCACACCTGATCCTGCCAGTACCACTTCAAGTTTCTGGTATACTCAGCCACACCCACACAGCCCCGCCCAGCAGCCTTCCCTAGGGGCACCATTACTCGTGGGTGGGGAAGTTGAGGCACCATGTATGTGCTCCAGGTCAGCTGCATAGCTCATGAGTGGCAAGACTGAGATCCAGACTGACTCGAGAGCTGGACTCTGGATACCCCACCATTCTGTGGGGCACTTGGGCCCCTCTGGAAACTAGAGCGACTTCATGGTTGCATCCAGAAGGGTGCCACTTGCACAGGTTTAGGTGGCCATTTTCCAGAATACCGAGGCCTAGGTTAGCCAAGGGTGTTTTTTCCAGCTCACACCGGGCTAGCCTCATTGCAGGTAGCCCTGCCCCCACCTCAGGCCTATTGGTTCTCTCTGCCTATTACATTGATGTCACAGACACAGTTACTAGCTGAGATCTCTTTTCCTTTGTTTACTACCTTCTTGTCTTCTGCACATCCCCCCCCCCTTTTGTGACTCCTCATACAATCTGTATACAGGGTGGCACTCAGTGCTTAGTAGGTGTTTAATAAGAAGCAGTTGAAGGAATCATTGTGGAGCAGACTCAAGTGTTCCCAAGGGCTAGAGAAAGACTGAACCACTTGCTTAATGCTAGATCTGCTTGGTCATGCTGGAGCTCATGACCTGGACTGGGATTCCAGTGCTGGAGTCCTGGGATTCCCAGGACTCAGGTTCCTGAAGAGCCCAGAGCCATAGACACACACAGACAGACACAGACATAGACACAGCCACACAGCCACACAGCCACACAGCCACAGACAGACAGACATAGACACAGCCACACAGACACAAAGACGCAGACAGACACAGACACAGACAGACACACAGACAGGCATAGACAGACACAGACATAGTCACAAACAGACACAGACAGACACATAGACAAGCATAGACAGACACAGACACAGATATAGTCACAGACAGACACAGACAGACACACAGACAAGCATACACAGACACAGACATAGTCACAGACAGACATACAGACAAGCATAGACAGACACAGACAGATCCCACTCTCACATGTGGGATCAACTCCGTCTTTTGGTGGAGAAGAGACAAATGTCAACAGGACCCTGTCACCACTGCTTTGCCTTCTCCCTTCTCCTCCAGCTCCTCAGTCCCTCGGCACCTCGGTGTAGCTGAAGAGCTGATGGACTGACGACCATCGTGGGGAAGGATCCTGAGGACTGAGCTCGAGTCCTGCTTCTCTCAGCACTAGACTTCTTGGCCATCTTGGGGAAAGCCTTTCTCAGAGCCTTGGTTTCCTTATCTCTGACTGAAGGGATGGGACTAAAGGGGTCAGTAAGGTCTCCTTAGAGGGTCTGACCGTCAGCACTGGAGGCCGTGCACACTGGGAGACATTCCTCCTTACTGATCCGCTCAATGTCACTGCTGCTGTGCAGAATGGCAGGATGGGAACAAATGCTCCAACGAAGCTTTCTTTACAGAAGCTGGTGATGGCCAGATTTGGGGTCCAGGCCACAGCAGGCAGAAACCAAGACTAGATGATGTCTAAGAAACCTTCAGGATCTGAGGGTCAACAATTTTTAATGCAACTGACAGCCTAGAAAATGGGCTGATCTGGCACGGGCTCACCTGCTCAAGTAGAAGGCAAAGAGATTCTGGGGGATGAGGCCCTGTATCCACAGGTTGTCAAAGACAGGTGTGATTCCCTGAAGGCCAAGGTTGGGGTATCCCAGCCCCAGGATGCCATCAAAGACAGCATATTCCATGAAACTGCCAGGTTCTTCCAGGCTCAGGCCAAATGCCTGGGCCATGACCGTGAGGTCCCCAATCTGTGAGGGAAGAGGGGCTCTGATAAGGCTCTGAAACCAGGCCTGTGTTATGGCTGGGCTAGGAGAGTGGGTAGGGAGATGGTCTGACCCCAAGGTATAACTGAGTCCTGGTGTACTGTAGGCTGCTTGGATATGAATCCCAGACAGGAGTGGGCAGGTAGCTCTGTGGTCCATACTCCCGACATCACTTGAGTATATTCTGATGCTGAGAGTAACCAAAGGGATCGCCTTAGGATGAGTGCAGGGCAGTTCTTCCAGGGCATTATCTGTGGTTGTCTTTCCTGCACCCTTGGGAGGTGGGAGCCCAGGTGTTTAGGGTGTTTAGGTTCAGGTGTTTAGTTGAGTTTAGTTTTTAAGACCAGGATCACTAAGTGTCCTTAGCTGACCTGGAACTTGCTATGTGGATCAGACTGGCTTTAAAATCACAGAGCTCTTCCTGCTTCTGCCTTCTAGAATGCTGGGATTAAAGGCCTGTGCCACCATGCCTGGATAAGGTACCCCCAGGGTTCTTAGAAATATTCAGACTGGGAAAAGTGTGTGTGTGTGTGTGTGTGTGTGTGTGTGTTCGTGCACTCTCAGGGGTTTTGTTAATTCTCAAAAGCCTCCAAGGCCTCTCAGGTAACAGTCTTTTGATGGAGCATGGCCCCAGAGTCTGTCCTCTGCTTTTCCTGTGTGGAAGCTCAAGGGCCTGGGCTGCTGCCAGAGGCCTAAACCACAGCTGTCCCCTGAGAGCACTTCTCACTTGCCTGCTTAGTCTAAGTCACTCCCCAGATCTTTGGCTTACCAGCTGTGTGAGGTTGGACAAGGCACGGGCTCTCTCTGTTCACCTGTCTGTGGAATGAAGCTCTAGCAATATCTGCCTTGGGCTTATTGAGAAAACCAATGGTGTTATTTTGAAGAATGTGCAAAGGCCTATTGTCTGGAACAATGTGGTGTGTATAAGTGGTTTATTTTTACACACCTCTTTCTCTTCGCCACTGTCAGGATCAACTTGTGCGCCCCTCTGGGGAAGGAGCTACACATCTGAGCCTTGGGCACCTGTGGCTGGGAGGACTCACTTGTGGATCCTCCACAAGGTGTGAGGCAGGCTGGAGCAGCAGGGCTCTTCCTGCTGGGCCTTCAGCAGTGTTCTCACCCACAGCCAGCCCCGGGCAGCCTCTGCTTCCCGGCTTACCTTGACAGTGTCATAGGCAAGAAATCCGGACATCTCTCCTGAGCCATAGGCAACATTCACAGGTCGGCCTGAGACCAGGAAAGTGGAAGACCGAAGAGGGTTGAAGGCCTTGTGGTGAGCTGCAGGACACAGGCAGGAGGTCACCCTTAGTTGTGCTGAAACATGGGAGGTGATGAAAGGCGGGGCAGCCTGAGGCAGATCAGATCAGAATGCTCACCGCAGGCTGGGCTGGAGCAATAGATGGACGGTACCCACAGGACTGAAGATCCAGTATCCAAGACAACCTTGAACTCCTGAGGGGGTGTGCCAATGCTGATGATGCCAATGTAGACCAGCTGCAGGAAAGAGGGCTGTGGCTAGCGCCAGCCTGGCAGCCTTGTCTGTCCCCGGGCTGCTGAGGCGTCTGCCTCCAGAGCACTGCTAAGCCTCTGCTCAAACCTTTTAGGAGCACTCCATCCTCTCCCAAAGGTCTTAAATTCTTTCCACCTGTGAGGGTCCAGCCTGAGTGCTTCCTCCAGGCAGCCCCTGGGGGTCACTCCAGGCCTCTGTGTGCTTTACTTTCTACAAAGTTAAAATAGTTACTATCAAGGCCACTCAGTCAGTCCCTTCATTGGGTATTTGTTTACACCTCCCCAACCCACTGCCTTTTCTTCTCTCCCTTTCTCCCTCTTTCTTTTTGATGGGTCTCACTATGTAGCTCAGGCTAGCCTCAAACTCATGATTCTCCTGCCTCAGTCTTCTGATTGCTTGGATTATAGGCATGCATTCCCATGCCCAGTGGACATTTGTTCTTTGCCGGTTTCTCTGGCTTGGCTTTAAGAAGCTAGGCTTAGTCAGGTGTGGTGGCGCACACCTGTGATGCAAGCTTTCAGGAGGTAGAGGCAGGTGGGTCTCTGTGAGTTGGAGGACAGTCTGGTCCGTCCACAGGGCGAATTCCAGGCCAGCTGGAGTTACACAGTGAGAAAACCCAAAGAAAGAAAGAAACTAGGTTCGGCTCATCAGACTAGACCGCGACTTGCTGGTTGGCCCCTCCTCCGGGCCCATCTCAGGGCTCACTAGCTGTTCATTGGTTGAAATCTGAGTTGGGCGGGGACTCTTCTACCTGAGATACGAGCTTGACTTGCAATTGGATTTGCTGGCCTTGGGTTAGATACCCTCCCTTGGGGCCCAGGGATTCACCTCGGTGAAAAAGACCAAAACTCCATGTACTCAGTGACTTCCATAAGCATAGAACAGGATGTCTGTGTGGTAGTCACTGGCCCTCGCTTGATTCAACCAGCACAGCTCCGGATGGGGTAGTGGATGAGGACCAACGGGGGGGGGGGGAGGAGGGAGAAGAGGTGACACAGGTTCCTGCTCCTCACCCATGAAACTTTTTTCTTTCATGTATGCGTGTGTGGTGTACGTGTGTGGCCAGAGGAGGGCACTGAGCGTCCTGATCCGTGACTCCCCCTTATTCTTTTGGGATAGGATCTCTCACGGAGCATGAAGCCAGGGTGGCAGGCTACAGACCCCAGCTACTCTCTTGTTTCTGCTCCCACCACTTGGGTCAGAGGCGTGTGTGTGTGTGTGTGTGTGTGTGTGTGTGTGTCTACATCCAGCTTGTATTGTATGTGAATGTTAGGGATCTGAACTGAGGTCCTCACACTTGAGCAGCAGGTGCTCTTAACTGCTGAGCCATCTCAGCCCCTGCTCCGGATCCTTTCTGACTTTTAGGAACCCCAGCCCTAATTCAGTTTTCTTCAGAGGGGCCACAGTGCTGGGCAGAAGCCTTAAGGGGGCGCTCGGGAGCCCCAACTCCGTCACACACTTACGTCTAGGTAGTTCCTCATAGGTTCATAAGTTACTGTTGGGTTCCGGCGCTGCTCTAGAAGCACGTGGGCACGGCTGCGAGGGTACTTCTCCAGGTAATCCTTCAGCACGTGGCTTTCCCGCAGGTTTTCTCGCATGGACTTAATCTTCATCAGAGGGATTCTTTAAATGAACATCCGGAAGGAAATTAAGTGAGAGACTGTGGCGCCACGGGGCGCCTAGAGGCAGCCGGAGGGACCACACCTTGCATTGCAACTGCACGGTGGGTTTTCCAAAAGAAGACAATTACTGGAAAGGGCCACAGAACACTGTGAGAAGACCACTAGTGGCAGGGTGCCTGGTTCCCAGTGCAGGCTCGGGTATTCGCTGCCGAGCAAGCCATGAGACCGCTCTGAACTTTTCGGCTTCCCTTTCTGTAAAGAAGATGGGATAATAACTTGCTTCACGTTGACTGCTGGGGCGGGGGTGATGTGTGGGGAACGCCTGCCTCTGTCCTAACACTCTTCCAGTGTATTGCCTTTCTCAAAGAAGTCCGGGAGGAAGGATGGAAGGTGGGACATTCTTCCCCAACCCCCCTTTCCTTGTGACTCGACTTTGGTCATCATGATGGTTACTATCAAAGCTAGGCCTACGAACTAACCCCACCCCCTCGCCACTTTGACTTTTCTTTTTGAGACAGGGTTTTATGCATGCTAGGCTGGCATCAAGCTTGATTTATAACTGAGAATGACCTTACATTTCTTATCTCATCTCCACCTCCCAAAAGCTGAGATTACAGGCACGTACCATTGCATACAGGTGGAAACTGCCCTCAAACGCACCTTGTTTCAATCAGAAGCGAGGGATGAGAGAAAGTGGGAAATGGAGGGAGCTAAAGTGAGAAATGATGAGGTCTGAGCCCAAAGACAGAGAAACAGAGGTCTGTGGACATAGAGACTCAGAGGTGTGGGGATCTATAGGGACGGACGTACAGACAGACGGACGTGCTGAGAGAGATCTAAAAGACAATGTAGACGCTGTACCCCTAAAGCTGCACAAGGTTGTGTGCGCACCGAAGGATTCTGGTGAGAGACAGCCACACAGCCCATGATGTGACCTGTGCTGCACATTTGCCTCAAGACTTCTGGGCCTTCCAGTGTTCTAGGCAAACTATCACGGATGAGTGGATACCTGAAGGTTATGAAGGATGGGGGGGGGGGGGCGGATTTCATTTCCTCCTTCACCATGGAATGGTCAGGGGATAAGAGGGTCAGCCAGTTGTATACGGGAGAGAAAGAGGCCAGGGAGGCAGCCGACAGCACTCAGTTGATACTTACTTGACCAAGCACTCTGAAAGGGCCACCAGCCCGAGGACCCAAAGCCACTTCATGATTCCTTCTCAGGCTCAAGGTGCTAGGGAGGAGTTCTGGGCCTGAAGTTGTGTGGAGAACTGCTCATTAAATACGTCTGGCCTGCTCTAATCAGACCGTGGAGGGCCACCAATGGGGCCTGATAAGAAATGCAAACGGCCCCGATAACATCTTTACCCTAGTCAGGAGAGGAAAGGGCTAGAAATTCTCAGAATTTGGGGAGTTTTCGTGGCTGAGAATGTAGCACCAAGTCACCTGATTTCATGGAGTGCAGAGACTCTTGCTATCTTGGTGATAAAGACATTGTAGATACGGTGACAAAAGTAAGGGCCAGGTGCCTCTGTGGCAGTCAGATCCCACCACTTCCTAACTGGCCTACGATGTGCACTCTACGGTCCTCGTTAGGGAGTGGGTTGCTGGGAAGAATGGAAGGAGACTCTGACACCCCGAGTTTGATAGCTGGGGGGCCCCGTGATGGAAAGATAGAACTGACTTCCTTAAGTAACTTTTAACTTCCATATACCTCTGTGGTAGAGGCATCCACCCACATAAAACAAAAAAAACAAATGCATAAATACAACAGTGAATGTAAAATGTAGCCGTGATAAGTGGAAGACTTTTTAAAAATTTATTTTTCTTCAAAAACAGAAAGAAGATAGGCAGTTAGTCCTTGCGTTCATGGAGTTTGCAGTCTGGGGCAAAATGGGCATCTCAGGACTTAGGAGGCAAAGTGGGTAGCAGTCTGGGTGGCCATGGTGGGCATGATGCTGTATTGTCTTACCACAAGGGGGCAGTCTTGAGTCAGCTCTGACCTGCCAATGCCAGGCCGGCAGGAAGCCGCCGCGATACCAAGTTGGCCACATTTTTGAGAGAAGTCAAGAGCCTGGATTTTTATGTGAGATTCCTGCTCTTTAAATGTTAGCAGCTGGGATAGTATGATGCATGTTCTTTGGCCTTCATAAACTGTTCTGGCTCCTAAGTCCCTCCTTGCAAGTGAGAAGACAGTTCATCCCAGAGGGTGCAGCAGGAACGCCATGAAGACTCTTGGACTCCTGTGGGGAGAAGAGTACTATTCTATATTCTATGCTGTAGTGTCAGTTTAAGGAGATAAACATGTGTATCCCAGGGCAAAGGCTCCCAGAGGTGTTTTTCTGACAAGATGCTTCAAAAGCATAACTATTTATTTGCATGTCTGGATGGGGCAGACAGACGTGGGTCCTATCAGGGGAGCTGTGATAGGTCCTCATCAAGTAGGAATCTGGTTTTAAGTTATCACTTTGTCTTACTGGAGGCTGCCTCAGATTCCACAGCTAGGCTCGGCCCCTAGACCGATCGCACCGTGCTCTAGATATCAGCCCACATCTGCTTTCTCCATGCCTCTCCCCAGCTGGATATAGGTCAGGGTTCCCGAGAGCCCTCCTGGAGATTGGATCATTTGTTTGAGTGGCTCAGAACTTAGTGGAACATTTCCATTGTGTTTGTTCACTCATTTGCTGTAGGGGCTGGGAGGGGGAGCGGGAGGGGGCTGGAGAGATGGCTCAGCTGTTTAGAGCACTGGCTGCTTTTCTAGAGGTACTGGGTTCAATTCCAAGCAACCACATGGTGGCTCACAACCATCTGTAATGGGATGACACACACACACACACACACACACACACATAGAGACAGACACATCTCCAGCCCTTTAATATACACTTTAAAAATTACATTTATTTACTTATGTGGGTGGGGCAGTGTTGTATGGAAGTCACAGTACTTGTGGAAGCTCATTCTCTCTCTCCACCATGTGGGTCCTGGAGACAGAACATGGACCATCAGATTTAGCACCAAATGCCTTTTCCTGCTGAGCCATCTTACTGTCCCCCAACGCTTTAAATTTTTGAAATCTAGGTGTGTATGCGTGTGTGTGTGTGTGTGTGTGTGTGTGTGCGCGCGCGCGCACATGCTCGCACGCGCATTTGTCCCTGTATTTATGTGTGTATAGATACATGTGGGTGGATGCAGGAAGAGGGTGTTGGATCTCCCAAAGCTGAAGTTACGAGTGGCTGTGAGCTGCTCAGTATTGATGTTGGGGTCTCTGTAAGAACAATAAGCAGGATTAATCACTGAGCCATCTCGTCAGCCCCGCCCACCCCAGACACTTTAAAATATGCACTTTTTTAAAATTATTTTATGTATATGGGTGTTTTGCCTACATGTATGTCTACATACCATGTACATGCCTGGTGTCTATGGAAGTCAGAAGAGAGTGTTGGATCCCCTAGAACTGGAGTTACAGGCATCTGTGAACCACCATGTGGGTGCTGGGAATTGAACCAGGCTTCTCTTCAAGAACAGCCAGCCCTCTTCACCACTAAAGGTCTCTGAAGTGGCATAAAAGGAAAACTCATCTACAAAATGTCTTAGGGACCAGCAAACATATATAGCAGACATGGGCACACTCTAGAGCCCCATTCACAGTTCGAATGATTAAGAAACACTATTTTATTCGCAGTGCTAGGGATCAAGGCCAGAGCCTCGCACAGGCAGTCAAGCCCTGTGCTGCTGGGCTGCATTGTAGCCCTTTAAAGGAATTTTACAATCAAGGAAACACAAACAGGGAATGGATACTGAGTGCTGTTAAAGGCAGCCACTTGGGGTAGGGACTGTAGCTCACTGCGCTCCATCTCTGGCACCACAGGAATCAGGTGCGGTATAGAAGATCAGCGGTTGGGAAAGGGAGTATGGAGTACTGGAGTTCAGGAGTTCAAGGCCAGCCTTGATTACAAAGCAAGTTTGAGACCAGACAACCAAAGACAATTTGAACCTAGTTGGTCATTTGTGATCCTAGCTTTAGGGAGGCTGAGGCAGGAGTCTCTGGCCAGCCTGGACTCCATAGTAAGTTTTGAGTCAGACTGAGCTATGTAGTGAGTCCCTGCCTGCCCTTTCCCCAAGAAAAAAAAAGGCAAAACAAGCAACAAATAATAATTCTCCCAAACAAAGAATAAATTTACTTTAGAAACAAAAAGAGTATTGTGGGGTCTGGGGATGGCTCAGAAGTTAAGAGCACTGACTGCTCTTCCAGAGGACCTGAGTTCAATTCCCAGCAACCACACGGTGGCTTAAAACCATCTGATGCCATCTTCTGGTGTGTCCGAAGACAGCTACAATGTACTCATACATAGTAAACCAACCAACCAACCAACCAACCAACCAATCAATCTTTTTTTAAAGAGTATTGGGGCTTATGTATAAACATTTTAAAAGCTCCTAGGTCCTGAAGATGTACAAAAACATTTACAGTAAAAAAACAGTCCTGCAAAAAATAGCCTGATGAAAATAAATAAAAGATAAACTTTTAAAAGGAGGGACGTGGGGGACAGGGATATAGCCTAGCTGACAGAGTGATTGTCTAGCACACACAGCACTAGGTTGTGGTGGTTCACACCTGTAATCCTAGAGATTGAGAGGTAAAGGCAGAGGATCAGATTTCAAAGTTATCTTTGGCTACACAGGGAGTTAGAGGCCAACTGAGTTAAATGAGTCTAAAAAAAGAAGGGGGTGTAGCTGAAAATCTGAACACTGTCCCCACTCCTGTTGCTGAGTCATGAGATACTAGTAAGATCAACTTGTATGTTTAAAATTACTTTTGTAATATGTTGAAATGTTTCCTGTTTTTAGGTTTTACTTTAACTTGGTTTGAGATAGGGTTCTGTTGGCTGGCCTGGAAGTTGCCGTGTAGGCCGGGCTGGCCTCAGACTTTGTGGTGGTCCTCCTGCCTCTGTCTTCTAAGTGTTGGGATTACACCAGTGTGCTATCACATCTGTGAACATGTCCATCTTGAAGTTCTTATCCTTGGTGATATGCCCAGAGGTGTAAGAAGGGCAGACTCGGGCAGCCTGGTGCTGGCCAAGCCCCTGGGCCCTGCTTCCCTACCCGGGGTTACCTAACCCAGTCTGCAGTTTTGATGAGTTTAGGGCAGGGCCGAGAAGTAGGAGAGATGGGGCAATTTAAAGAGGTAACTTCTCTCCAGTTCTCAAGAAGACTCTTCCCCTCTCTCTGGCTTTCTCATCATTGGGACCATCTGCAGGGAGAGGGAGAGAGCCCAGGCTGAGTCAGGGGGTTGTTCTGAAAGGAAAGGAGAGTGGAGTGACACTACAGTTGAATAACACAGAGGAGACTTGCTGGCATGGGCTACAAGAGGGATCAGGCAGGAAGGGACCTTCGAAGGGAACCCCGTGCTTGCGGGGAGGAGAGGTGGTGAAAGGGTCACCCCGGAGGCGGCACCTACCCGGGGTCCCATCCCACACGTATCTTCTGGTACATAGATGCTGGGGGCTGGACCCGGTCCTTTCTTTTTGGATTCTTGCTCCAGATGAAGCAGCCTTACACAAAGGCTGCTGTGTCACAGGAAAGGGGACGGCTGCATCCAGTGGTCCTTTGATGATGCTGGATATTGAGGTCACCTCAAAAGCTCTGAGCATCTAGAACATCTCTCATCTTAAAATCTACCTGCCCCTCGCTGGCATGACTGGGATCCAAATGCCTCTTCCTGTTTTCCATCTGTTAGGGCAGGCGACTTGTCCCCCTGGATCAGGTTTCTATTGGAGAGTCCTCAGATTTCCCGTTGGGGACTTCTGCTCCGTGACATCTCACAGAATCCACTGGCAGAGTGTCCTCTGGACACATGGGTTCTCTGGTTATTGGTGGCCGGTAGGTTGTGACTTGGGTAGGTGGCGCCTGGTCTGCTCTCTCCATCCTGAGCATCAAACAGACATCACCAATTGATCCCAGCACTCCGGATAAAGCCATCGAGTCCTGAGCCACATAGTTCCCCTTCAGCAGAATGTCCTACTATTCAACATTGGCACCTGGTCAGGAGTGACTGGTGTTTCCCAAGCCCGACTCCTTTCTTTGGAAGAGGGGACACTGAGACCTGCAGCATGTGACTTACCAGGATCTGTAAGGTAAGGCAGAGGGGCACCGAACTCCATGGTTTCTGGACTTGGGCAATCTCTTCCTGAGGTGGCGTGGGGAATAGATGCTGAGAGTCTGGAGAAGGGGAGACAGAGACGTGCAATGGTATGGGCCACTTTCAGAGGTTCGCAGCTGCCACGCATTGAAGTTCTTTGCCTGTCTCCGCAGCTCAGAAGACCCACAGCCTCAGAGCAGCAGGAGACAGGGACCACAGGAGTAGTTGCAGCGGGACTGGCGGCAGGAAGCCACAGGTGGTGCTACAGGTTGGCGCTGGGCATGCCAGCTTGGCAGCCCACAGCATTTCCTCCACTCCTGTGTCAGCATGGCAGTGGCTCACACAATCACAAGCACCTTCTCCTCGGACTTTGCCAACTGGAACCAGGTGTACTATGGGCTATGTCTACCCTGTGGTCTGCACACACCCTGGGATAGCTAAGAATGCATGTAGCCCAACACAAAAGTTTGAACTTACTCAAAATATTATGAGACTTTCTTTGTATGTGTGTTGTTGTTGTTGTTGTTACTTGACTGTACAGTTCTTGAATGTGAACTTTGAAGTGACATCATGTTTTACGGTTGAAAACACATTTTCGTCTTTCTTTGGGGAACCCATGGTTGAGTTGAGCAGCTCAGCTGAGGCTAAAATCCAGGACTTTTTGTCTCCTAGGAGTGGCAAGGGCCCTGCAGAGGGGAGGAGAGCACACGTGCTTCCTGAGAGTCTCATTACAGAGGTCTGGCTGGGAAATAGGACAGGCCACTTGAAAAGGCCAGGCACTTCTCTGTCCCAATGACTGCCCGGCAGACACCTTGGCACAGGTGCTGATGCTAAGTTCCTGTTCACCTACTGAGAGGAATGTAGGAAGCAGGATCTACCAAGGGTGGGGCCATCCCTGGGTGCCACATGGTCACACTGGGGGAGATTAGACAAGAGTGTTTACACTCTCCCCCAGGTCTAGTGGGTGCAACTTCCAGGAACACCGACGAGGGCAGACAAAAGCACACCAAGAGGGCAGAGCCATTGTTCCAGGTAGACATAGGTAGCTTATCCGTGTGGCCTGAGCCCAGAGTAAACTTGGCTTTGTTGACAGCCCTGACTACCCTACCTGGGTCACAGAGAGCCACTCACCCTGAGCCCAGGAATCAAGTATGAATGAGGCCTTGAGGTCACAGTGGGTAATGGAGTGCAGAGGTCCCCTGGGTGCCTGTTGGACTCATGTACAGAGGGAAGGCTGGAGATGGGCAAGCAGGCATTTGTTGAGCGTGATTACCTCAGGTCCATGCAATTGCAAATCCCCCTCTCTGGAATGTTCTTTCAATTATGATTTCTTCTTTGAAATATTTTACTTTTATTATTTGTGATTATTTGTGTGTGTATGTGTATGTGTGTGTGTGTGTGTGTGTGTGTGTGCGCGCGCGCGCGCAGAGAGACTGGAAGAGGGAGCATCAGATCCTCTGGAGCTGGAGTTTCAGGAGGTTGCGGGTTACCTGACCTGGTGCTAAGAACAAACCTTGGGTTCCCTTTGAGAGAAATACAAACACTTAACTGGTGAGCCACCTCTCCAGCCCCATCATGGAGGATCTTGAAGGAGGATGAGTCCCTGGCATTACACATGGGGAACTGAGCACTAGGAAACAGAAGGGACTTGGCCAAAGTTAGTGTGCTTTAGTGACACAGCATGAACTGGGACTTGGGACTGGAGAGTCTCAGATTGGGTCCTGACAGATGTCTTCCAGCTGTGAGGTCTAGTCTAGTAGCTGGGAGGTTTGAAAGCTGAAGGTTTGAAAGGAGAGCTTTGTGACCTCCTGGCCTGGCCTGTGGGTCCAGAGGTCTCCTGACCGCCAACGGGTGCTGGGGCTGCTTTGGGGTTCTATGAAGCCAAGTCAAGGCATTGGTCCTACTGCCTCCTCTCACCCGAGACCGTTTCCTGTAACTGCTCTCCCTCCCTCCTATCTTGCTCCAAGTCCTGTTATTCAAAAGGTCTACCACCAAGGCGTGGCACCGAATGACCCAGTGTTTGGTCTGCAGCAGACTTTTGTCAATTTCCCAGGTTTCGGTTGTTTGGCTTTAGCTTTAGAAGTTTCTAGCATCTGCATAGAATGATGCAAAAAATGGAGTCTGCTTGCCAGCTTAAAAAAAAAATAATCACACAGCATAAGATAAACGATAAAAATAGTCAGGTTCACTGCCCTGGCTGGTCTCCCAACCATGGAGAAATGGTGTCAAGCAGGCTTTCCGGAAGGTGCTGTTAACAGTCCTCACTCTGACTTTGGGTTCTCAAAAAATGAAATATTTGAAAAACAAACAGCATTGAACCCCTATCATCATGTTGGGTGGCACCCCAAGAGTTGGTAGGTAGCACCTGAAGCAAGTCACCTGCGTGCATAGCTGTCTTCTGTCCTGATTCCTTTTGTAGTAACTGTGCTCCAGACAGGGGGTGTGGCTCAGCTGGTCGTGGGCTTGTCTAGCGTGTGTGGGCCCTGGGTTCTCGCTCCGGGAGTGGTAAAGCACAGTGCACTTGGCAGATACGGTGGGAAGTTACTCTGGACTAATATATATATTATACTTGATTGATGAAGGTGGATTATGTGGCCAGGTAGCCCATGAAGTAGTTAGTAAAGGGGAGGGAGTTCTGACCACTGGGAATTATGATGGTCATTTTAGATCTAGAATATGAAATAGAAAATTTGGGAGATCCTGCTGAAATTTGATGACCCAAAAGAGAAACTCATGAAAAGGAAGTTCCCAGGGAAAAAAAAATCACCACGACTCCGTTTATAAGGCTGATGATTGATTAGAACTTCTTGATTAAGGGGAGTTGGGATGTTGCAGATGTAGGATCAAATTGTCTCATAATCATTGATAGTCTCCTCAATTACTGTCGATTGCTTATCTGCCTTATCTCATATCAACGTAATTATACGTTGGGATGCATTAACTCAGCAGATCCCAAAGTTAAAATGTAATCAAATAGCATCTCAGACCCAAGCAGAGATTTCCCCTAATTTCTCATTACCCGATGGTCCCAGAAATCTATTTGTAAAATGCCTTGGTGTATGCCTTATTCTGTTACTTTACAAACTTCACAAAAGCCCTTCTACATTGGGACATATTATTTAAGGTAACCTGAATCTGTGTCTCATTTTCTGGTCACTCTTACTTGGCTTAGAACGAAGTGTGTCTCTCATTCCCTTTGGGATGAGAGTTGTTTTGTGTGGACAGAGGTCAGATTCAAGTGGAGGAGGAGGCCTTGCATGACACTGAGCCTGGTGTCACTTAGGTAGGGCCTCTGGACTTCTCATTGTATGACCCAGCAATTACCATTTTGAAGAAGCCAATTTGTGCTGGTCTCTGCCACTAGCAACAAAAGTTCTAATGTATAACAAAGGGTGACACGGCTTTCTTAGGCTGGAAGCTAATCTCCAGCATCCCCCTAACCACTGCGGCCAAAGGGGAATGGCGTTCGCCTCTCAGGGCTGCTTTGTTCCCATCCCTTCCTAGGGCGTGTCACTCTGGTCGAGTGAGGATGGATCAAGTCTGATGCTTACACAGAACTACCCATCTTACAGACGACAAAGTGCAATCTAGGGTTCTGACAAAGGGTGACTTTAAGGAAAATGACTCAGAGCTGTTAGCAGGATCTGAAAGGGACACTCAGAATCGCAGCCATTCTAGTCCTGGGGCCCAACTATAAAGAGGAATGTGCACAGCTGGCCAGGCATACCGTGGAGCAAGACTAGCGCATTTGGAGCCTCCCTTTGGAGATTCCACGCTTGTCTCTTAGGATACTCAGAACCATACCAAATGAAGAGAAACCTGCAAATCTGCGCAGGCGCACGAACAATGGGCGGAGTCCTACGGCAGGGGCGGGGTTAGGGGTGGGGCCTTCCCCGCACGGGCGGGGCCGAGTGGCCTTCCGCGGGTGTGGAGCCTGAAGCCACCAGCGCACGAGTGTAGGTATCGTGGCCACCCCGAGGCCCACAAGGCTGGACACCCGGGGCGCGGCGAAGGGGCAGTGCGGCTCGCTCCCAACTGGACGCTGGAGGAAGTCACATCCGGTAGAGGCGGGGCTCGTGGATCCCGGAAGTGCGGGCGGTGGCTGACTGCCCGCGGTGGCGGCGGCTCCGGTAGGTGAGCGCGGCTGGGGAGGGTCTCGGGCAGCGGCGGGCAGCGGCGGACCGTGCTGGGGGCGTTGCCGACGAGCTCAGAGGCCTTCCGCCGGCCGGTTTCCTGGCCGAAGCCGGCGATTGGGCGCAATGGGCGCGTGACTCCCCAGGCCTGCGCCCCTGCAGCGCGGTGGGAGGGATGGAGGGTGGGAGGCAGTCCTCGCCGGTCGCCTCAGCCCCGCCCCCTCCCACCTATCCACTAACGCCACGCAGCCCTTCACCCTCTGTAGGAGGACCTTGTGGTTACTGTGTCATTAAGGGCCTCTTTGCCCCTTGTACGGATTGGGAAACTGAGGCCTGTGTGTATTCTGACTTGCCTTAGAGATAGAGTGGAGTTGGAGGGACTCTGGCCTTTGTCTTGGTGGCCTGTATCCCCAGGTTAGCAATAGGTGAGGGTTCTTCCCCTTTCTTCTGGCCTCCGACTTGGACTGTCCAGCGTGGCTGAGCCATCCTTACTTCTGGACCATACAGTAAAGGACCGCACTGTATGGTCCCAGCATGTGCCTGGTTCTACGTTGTTTCTCCCCTCACAGCCGGTTAGGGGTGTTCTTCCACTCTTTTCTTTTTCTTTCTTTTTTTTTTTTTTTTTTGGTGGGCCAAGACATTCCTGGAGATGTGTTTGAGTTACTGGTAGAATTGACTATAATCAGGGTCACATTTCTTGAGTCCAGCCTACACCTTGTCAATCAGACTGGGGCTATCCACCTTGAGCCAAGGAGCCTCACAGAGTACCAGGGCTCCTTCATTGCTCTGCCAATTATCCAGGCGTCTTTACCTATAGTATGTCACTCCGCATTCAGTGACTGTCATCCTTGCAGCTAGAAATGGTCGTGGTATAGGGACTTAGAAGGGAAAGACTCTTCTTTGCTTGGGGCCCAGAGAGGGCCCAGAGCTGGGGATTGTGGAACTAAGGGCTGCTGGGTGAAATGGTGGACTCTGAAATGAGTCTTTGTTCTTGGCCGTCCTGGTGCTCAGAAAAGCCTTTTTCGTAAGATTGTCTTGGTAATCTGGCCCAGTGCCTTTGTAATTTCCATTAAGTAGAAAACACGATGGAGTGCTTCAGCGGGGCCGTTTTCTGTTGCTGTTTGCCAAGCAAGTAGTTCTGATTGGCTGTCCTGTGTTGGGTACTGTTTTGGGGTGTTTTGAACTGTATACTGGATGCAGGGAATACCTCTGAGAGACTGGTGATCCCAGTTTTCAGAACTGGCCAGTATCAACCAGTGAGTGGCTGTTAGGATTTTTAACCCTCTTGTCTCTTTTCAAAGCAAATGTACCTTTAACTCTAATACTGCCTTCCAGATGCCTCAATTGTCCTAATGTGTTGGAGCTTAAGAATTATCTGTGGTAATTCTGGTTGAAAATGCAGAGTCCTCATCTCTGGAGAGTCGTGTGATGTTATCTGGCTGGAGCCCCAGGAGTTTGTTTTTAACACACACACTGACTGGGTGATTCTGATCTTACTGCATATTTTGTAGATTTGCTGGGCCGCTGGAGCTTGGATATGAGATGGTTACTCCAGATTCCTGTTGCCTTTTGCTTATTGCTTTGACATGTGCTAATGTGCCATTAAAAGGACTTTGAGATAAATAGCCATATGACTCATTCCTGGACACTTTTGGCTCATAGTAGTGGGGTTTTTCCAGTCTCACCAATGAAGTCATTGAAGACCTGTATTAGAGCAGTTGGATTGCTGTCGTGGGCGGTGGGATTGGGGTGTGTGTGTGTGTGCTAGAAGTTTCCTCTTGGGAACTGGAGTTCCTGGAAGGTCCTGATCTGTCCCTACCCAGCTTGCCCTGTGATGCAGGTTTCAGTGATGGCCAGTCTTTAGGTTGTGCAGGCTTTCACAGAATGTTCCACAAATCCCTCCCTCCTTTCTCTCTACCTGCTTCCCCTGGCTGTCTGGAAGACCTTAGATATCAAACAGGTTTGCCTTGATTGCGCTGGAGTTGACAGGTGATTCCCTGGGGCTTAGGATGGGCTACAGAGGGAGTCTCCACTGTGAACTTCAAGGTAACATCAGCTAGGTAGGCCTCTTCATTGAAGACTTGGTTTTTTGTTTTTGTTGTTGTTTTTTCAAGACAGGGTTTCTCTGTGTAGCCCTGGCTATCCTGGAACTCACTCTGCCTCCCAAGTGCTGGGATTAAAGGCGTGCGCCACCACCGCCAGCCTGAAGACTTGTTTTAACTCCCACAGTGAGGTATCTCCTTACCAGGTTCACAGCAGCAGAAGGAGCAGGCTAGGACTGTGCTGTTACTTCATTTCCCATAGACAACAACTTTGCATTTAATATCTTTGTGAACAGAGGACTTAATGGCCTGGGTACTTTTCTTGTTGCTGTGGTAGAAATACCAGGACACAATCCACCAAAGGGCGAGGGGATGAATTTGACTTACAGTTCCAGGGCACAGACCGTTCTGGTAGGGAGCGAGGGAGTGATGGTGGCGGGGCTTGAGGTACTGATCCTGCTGCATTGCTAGCCGCAGTCGGAGCGCCGTGGTGCTGCCTGCCGTGGGTGCTGCTGGCCATGGGTGCTGCTGCTCAGTGCCCGTTCGCTGTTTGTCCAGTCCAGGACCTTAGCCTATGATGCTGCCCACAGGAAGACCTCCTTCAATTACATGAGTCTAGATAATCCCTCACAGGCACTGCCAGGGGCTTGTCTCCTAGGTGATGAAAGAACCTGTCACATTGACAAACCATCATGGTTATTTTTTATTATCTTTTTTTTCTTATAAAGGACAACATTTAATTAGGGCTGTCTTACAGGTTCAGAGGTTTAGTCCATTATCATCAAGGCAGGAGCATGGCAGCATCCGGGCAGACATGGTGCAGGAGGAGCTGAGAGTTCTACATCGTCATCTGAAGGCCACTAGGAGAAGACTCACTTTTCATTATCTTTGGACAGGGCCATATGTAGGCCAGACTGGCTCTCCCTTGCTCTGTGACAGAGGAACCTTGAACTTTACCTTCCTGCTTCCACTGCCCAGGTGCTGGGGTTACAGGCGTGACCCCCCCACACCTGGCTTTTGTAGTGTATGGGATCACACCCAGGGCGTCACATGTGCTGAATAAGCACTCTACTGACTGGGCCAGGCCTTAATGTAAACTGCTTTAAATTTGCCACGACTCGTGTTGTGTCCCAGGATGTGGTGTATCTTGGCAAATGTTTTAGGGAAACTTCAGAAAAAAGTGTATCGTGCAGATGCATGGAGCGTTGTGTAAACGTCAGTGGTCAGGTCTGGTCTGTGGGAGTGCTGGCTGTCTGCTTTCTGTGTCCTTACTGACTGTCTCTTGTCATCGAGGGGGGCAGTTGCACCTGTCACCAGTCTGTTGAAGCTGAGGGTTCTTCTCTGTTCAGATGGAGAGTAAGAATGAGCCAAGTTTAACTAACTCCCTTTGTGTCACCTGCTCTGAGCTTGGGCACCCCTTATTCTTGATATTATAGCTTAGGAAAGTGGCCTAGCGCCCAGGCCTAGCGTCTCCTGTTGCAGCTCTTGCACAGGGTGTAGGGAGGGACCCTCCGCTCTCAGTGTTCTCTCTCTGAGCTTCTTCTCAGTAGCAGCAACTAACTAGCAGCTCCGCCTTAAACTCACTGCTCTGCCACAGCCCCAGCTCCCCATGTCTCCTGCCTTTTGTAGTTTGTTCTTGCTCTTCATAGCTCTTCACCTTCTGCAATCTGCTCTCCCTGTCTGTCACCTTCCCAGCACTTCCCCAGCCCTTCATCTTTGTTCTCAGTCTCTGTTCCTGGCCATGAGAGTCCACTGCCACTGCTAGCGTTTGTGGGTGTGGGAAGCTGGCAGCCCTGGGACTTACCTGTTCTTCACACACACACACACACACACACACACACACACACACGCACGCACGCACGCACGCACGCACGCACTCGGCTCAGCCCCCTCTACTCTTGGGCAATAGGAATACTGCAAGGAAGCTCTGGGGCCTGTGCTGCAGCCCTCAGGGACAGGACAGGGAGCCAGGAGGTTTCCCAGACTGCTGCTAGAGAGGGAGAGCACACCGTTCTTAGCTGGCCAGTCAGTCCTACATGCTCACTAGCTATGCCAGGTTGTGGCGGAGCTCCTCCCTGACTGGGTGAGGATTTGCTGCTATGAGGCCCCTTGTGATGAAAGCCAGAGTAGCCATGGACTTGGTTTTCTGAAGGGCATCGCTGCGCTTTCAAGAAACCAAATTCTCCTAAGTAAAGCCTTGGCAGTTGTATGGTTCCCTTTGGCCAGAGCAAAGTTCTTGGGGCGTGATTGTGTCTGGCTTGGGTTTCCTCTGGGAGATTAGAGTCTTAGCAGCCAGAGAGGTTTGAAAACAGCTTGATTGTCAACTTACAGAATTGTAGGAGAAGGGGATAATTGATTGGCAGCTTATGTAATTTTCATGAAAATGGGGGTTGCTTCAGTTGTCTGTCTGTGGTAACACTTCAGGAGTGGAGGAGGTTATGGTTTTCCTGACAACCCTCCTCTCAGTCTGGGAGTCAGGGAAGATTGATAGTAGCAGTTTCTACTTCCTCTGTCCTTGCCCAGCCTAGGGCACGTTGTTCAAGCACTGCTTTGGCTAATTGCATCTGGAAACGTGGGGAAGAAGGGGCTAATGGTTGCCAGTCAAGTCCTACTTTTGCCTGATAGCGTCCATAATTTAAAGGGAAAAAATTAAATGATACTTTTAATAAAGATCTCTTGTAAAATAACCATTTTATTTACTTACTTTTCTTTTTGGAAACAGGGTCTCTACATAGCCCTGGCTATTCTGGAACTTACTGTGTAGATCCGACTGTTCTTGAACTCATAGAGATCTGTTTGCACTGCCTCTGCCTCTTTGATGCTGGGATTAAAGGAGTCTCCCTCCCACCATGCTCAAAGGTCTTGTATTTAAAGTTAGGGTTAGTGTAGTTGACCAAGACTGCCAATGAACCCTGCAACTCAGTGACAAAGCTGACAATTAGAAAGTGGACAAAGTACTTGAGCAGTATTTCTCCAAAGAATATATGAATGACCAAAAGTCGCTGAAAGATTGTGTGTATCATTAGTCATCAAGGAAATGCAAATTAAAATCCTAGTATAACACTAGTCTACTTGCTGGATGACCGTTAAAAATAGGACGAAAGCCTGGGGGTGGCTCTGCCTGCCATGAAAGCAGGAGCACCCAGGTCAGGGTCCCCAGCACCCCCATAAAGGCTGGGCGTAGTGGCATAGGCCTGCGCTGGGAGAGATGGAGGCAAGAGGCTTAGAAGCCCATTGGTCAGCCCATCCAGCCAAGGCAGTTAGCTTCAAGTTCTCTGAGAGAGTCTGTCTCAAAAAATAAAGGTGGATAGAAGAAAGATGCCCAAGCCAACCTCTGGCTTGCACAGATACACATGCATGCACCAATAAGAATACACATCACAGCTGGGCGGTGGTGGTGCATGCCTGTAATCCCAGCACTCTGGGAGGCAGAGGCAGGCGGATTTCTGAGTTCGAGGCCAGCCTGGTCTACAGAGTGAGTTCCAGGACAGCCAGGGCTACACAGAGAAACCCTGTCTCGGAAAAACCAAATCCAAAAAAACCAAAAAAAAAAAAAAAAAAAAAAAGAATACACATCACATATAGCACATACTCACACACATACATGAACACACACTAATAAGAATATACATCACATATACCATACACTCACACATATACATGTACACACACCAGTAAGAATATACATCGCATATACTACACACTCACATATACATTCATGCACACTAAGAATATATGTTGCATATACCACACACACATAATAAGAATGTACGTTAGAGTCATAATACACACATTCAAATACACACACTAATAAATATATATCACATATTCCACATATGCACATCTATACACACTGAGAAGAATATATGTTGTATATTCTACACACTCACACACCAGTCAATATACATCACATATACCACATACACACGAATATACACTAATAAAAATATACATCACACACATACATGTCTACACACCAATAGCAATATACATCATATATACTATACAGTCACACACATACATGTGCACACACCAATAAATACACATCACGGTCACCACATACATGTGCATGAGTCACACATTAAGTAAAAATAGGAAATAAGTGTTGATAAGAACGTGGAGAGTTGCAGGCGTGTGTGGTTTTTGTGGGAACATGAAGTGGCTTAGCTACTGTGGGAAGCAGCATAGTGGTCCCACGACAGGTCACTTACTGTATGACATGGCAGTTCTGTTTCTGTATCTGCGCAGACAGAAGAAATGGAAGCAGGGACTTGGGCAGCCATTTGTGTATGAACACAACAGTGCTGTTGATGATCGTCACAAGGCAGCTACTTCCACATGTAGACAGGAGAGTCACATGGAATGAAGGACATAGATCAGGCAGCCAGAGTCCCACCGTCTTACACGGTTGGAGCTCAGAGACACGACATGTGTGGACTGTGATGCCCAGGGAAGAACAACTTTTTGTTTTGTTTTGTTTTGGTTTGGTTTGGTTTGGTTTTGAAACAGTCTCACTGTGTAGTCCAGGTTGGCCTGGAATTCACTGCAATCCTTCTACCTCAGCCTCCTAGAGCCCTGGGATTCCAGTCATGAGCCATCACACCTGCCTATAGTTTTCTTTTGTGGAGTTTCTAGACTAGTCAGATTCATTGGTGGTTGCCAGGGTCAGGACAGGGAGAAAAGGTGTTAGTATTTAAAGGGTGTGTATCAGTGTGGGGTCATGAGAAGTTTGGAGACAGATGGGTACTGATGGTTGTACAACAAAGTAAATGTATCTAAATGTCAAAAACTGTACACTTCAAAATGGCTAGGCTGAACCGGGGATGATAAAATGGCTTAATGCGGTGGTTCTCACCCTTCCTAATGCTGCAGTCCTTTAATACAGTTCCTTACGATGCTTACTGTGTAACTATAATTTTGCTACTGTTATGAATTGTAATGTAAGTATCTGTTAAAGCGGTTGTGACCCACAGGTTGAGAGCCGCTGGCTTAGTGGGTCCTGGCACCTGCCTCCAAGCTGATGACCACGGCATTTACTCCCAGGATCTGCTTGTTGGAGGAGAGAACCAACTCCTGTAAGTTGTCCTCTGATCTGAACACACGTGCTGTGGCACACATGCACCCACATACATCCACATATTATAAATGAATATAAGAAATTAAAAATGACTAAAATGATAGGTTTTTATAAATATTACAATTAGAGAGTAAACTTATGGCATGGCTTTAAAATCTTACAGACTTTTAATATTGAAGATGATTTCTTACAGGCAGCACACAGAAGGGTGTTGCTTTTTTTTAAAATAAGTCTTAGAATTATTGCCTTTAAAACTTTTTAAGTTTTATTTTATGTGTATGGTTATTTTGCCGCCATGTATATCTGTATACTGCTTGTATGCATCAGATCCCCTGGGACTGGAGGTACAGGTGGCTGTGAGCTGCCATGGGGTGCTGGGAACTGAACCTGGATCCTGTGGAAGAGCAGCTAGTGCCCTTGACCACTGAGCCATGTCTCCCATCCCCAGTGGTGCCTTTTATTTAATTGGGGTGTTTAGACCACATTCCTGTATGAGAGAGAGACTCTGCTGTTCCTTTTCTATCAGCCCCACAGTCTTTGTGCTTTCTTCTATTTTGGGGTTCCTTAGGCGCTGAGTATTCTCCTGGCCTCCTTTTGCTTCTGCGCTGGTTTGTGGCAGGAGCACTTCCTTTTAGCAGTTGCTTTAAGCATATGCAGTGTGCGCTATTCATTTGTCACAGCTTGTTTCCAGGGCCCTGTGCCTCTTCACCTTCGGGGTTGAACCTTGCACAACCTGTCTGTGTCCCTGTCACCCCCACCACCCACCTCTCCACCCCGCTTCATGCTACGAACCCCATAGTGCTCTGCATTGTGAGGAGCATAAAATGGAAAGGACAGGTCCTCTGTGTTGCAGGCGTTCTCTGTCCCTCTAGGCTGACCCGGAGCTCCATCTCCTTGCACGTGCCTAATGTCTTGCAGCTTTCTTTGAACATTGCTTGTAGTCTGTCACTTGATGGATTCCTTCAGCTTTTGGATGGCTGAGGGAAGTCTTTGTTTTTTGAGAAGCCTCCCCAGGCCCTGTCTCTCAGTTCTTTACAGAAGCTGCTCCAGTGTCTGTGGCTTGCATTGCTTATAGGGGCCCGTCTATGCCAGCCTTGTGTTCTTTTGTCCTCGTGTTTCTTTCCCCACCTCTAGCTGATTTCTTGCTGCTGAGCTAAGCGGTCTATTGTTCAGCTACTGTATAGATGTTCTGAGGCACTGGGCATTGAACTTTGGGTTCAGTGCACCAGATGAGCACGCTACCACTGAACTCTGTCCTCACCCAGCAAGTTAATTGTACTGTGTACGGCCTGCTTGTCTTCATGGTTCTCATTGGGGGATTCATTGTATTTTTCTGGATCTGTGGCTTATAGCTTTCATTTCCAGCCATTAATTCTTCAAACTGTCATCCCATCGCCCTCCCTTCCTCTCCTTGGGGAATTCCGTTGTATGCTGAGTGCTTACGGCCATCCCTCAGAATTCCTGTTTTTTTCTTTTATCATTTCCTTTTCATGGTTCATTTCTATTTCTGTTTGGGTGGCTTTTTTTTTCCCCTGCAGAATCTAATTTGCTGATGTCCACTCCAATATACATGCAGTCTCATATAGTGTTGTTTTTCCCTGTAGAAATCACCCTTTCTCTTTACATAATTACAGCTCAAGTCTATATTTCCTGTGCTTAACCTTTTAGAACCTATGCTTCTTGAGCATACCAAATATAAATCGTGTGTGTGTGTGTGTGTGTGTGTGCGCGCGCGTGCGTGCGCGCACGTTATAGTGCATAAAATATGGTTGCTATGTTAACATCCTTGTTTGCTAATTCTGTTACCTATATGTTTTATGGGTCCATTTTATTGGCTGGTATATGTCCTGTTTTAGTCTTTTTGTGTTAAGTTCTGATTGGAGGTCAGATAAGTTTTACCTTGTTGAATATTTTATTTATATGTATTTGTCACATATCTTAGGATTGTTTGGGGGGTATATTGTTACTTAGAAACAGAACCTTGAAAGCCTTAGACAGCTCTGACGGCAGAGCTAGGTTTTCTCCGCTACAGAGGTAATGTCTTCTGTGGTGCTCTAACAGGCTGTGAGTCCATGTGCATGTATATGACATGTAGGGGGATCTACTCTGAAGGTGAAAATCCCTTAAGTACTCGTTGAGTGCCTAGTATGTGTTCCACTTTTTGGGATGTGGATGTGATGGTCAGAGAGCTTAGTTTCTTACCAGCGAACTACACTGTTTTGTCATAATAAATGCTGCATGATATTTACATAGAACCGTAAAAGGGCATGGATTCTTTAGGAGAGGTGAGCAAGGAAAACTTCATAGAGATGTGAGATTTGAGGGTTAAGCAGGAGAAAAAGGCAGGGCACACATACTGTGAATTCCTTGAAGGCTGCTGTTATTAATATTGAGTGCCTACAAGTGTGTTTCTGGGCTGGGAGAAGGTTAGGCAGGGAGAGTTAGGATGAGCAGAGCAGCCTGTGGGTGCTGGAGGGCTCAGGGCTAGATGGAAAGAAGTTCAGGGTCAGCAGATCGTCATGTGCCAAGCTAAGGAGCACAGATTTGAAACACAATAGCAAGGTACCAGGGAGCCATGGAAGTTCTGTAGCTGGGGCAGGAGAACTCCCAGAGTATTCTCCTGAGCTTTCTGGGCACGTGGAAGAGGGCTGAGTCCTTTGGAACCCAATAAGTCGCTTCTGGAGAGGTTGGTTTGCGACAGTAGCCACTTTCTAGCTTTGATGATGGCCTTTGTGGGCCATTCGAGTCAGAGGTGGGTCTGAGGAAGTTCTCTTCTGTGTCTCCTGTTATCCTTAGTGGGCCAGTCTGCCTGTTTATGACTCTGCTCATCCCAGAAGTCCCTGGGGCTGGACTTGGAGATAGCTAGAGTAGGCTTTGCCCGCACACATCCTGTCAGCCTGGAATGGCCGCCTACCATGATCCCGTTGTCGTGGACGTGGAGCACAGGCTCCACGGGACCCAGGCCTAACCTCTAGCTTTTTTGTTTGTTTGTTTTGTTTTTCGAGGCAGAGTTTCTCTGTGTAGCCCTGGCTGTCCTGGAGCTCACTTTGTAGACCAGGCTGGCCTCGGAACTCAGAAATCCGCCTGCCTTTGCCTCCCAGAGTGCTGGGATTACAGGCGTGTGCCACCACTGGCTGGCTTAACTTGATCTTTCTGTAATGGATGACTGACTGTTCAACTTGCTCTGTAAAGCCTTGAGGTGAGGGATGGGAGGATGGACAGCTGCCTTCACAGCTTCTAGAGACTATGGTTAGGACATAGCAGAAAGGAAGGAAGGAAGGAAGCCTGTGTGTGGTTGTTGAGCATGATTTCTTTCAACTCAGAGCTGCAGGCTAAGGAAGGAAGAGAAAGAAGAGGCCTTGCCAAATGGCTAGATGTCTTTTTCAGGAAGTTGGAAAGACTGGCTGCCTATTCAGACATCTATTTCATGGTAGTTCTATTGACTGACGATGAATGTTATTGATCTGGTCAGATCCAGTCATCCAGTTCCATCACTCTGTTGACAGATGATGTCTCTGGAGGAATCCAAGTGCCTGTTAGAGGAACTGGGAAGTGCTGAGCGGTAGAGGGATGATGGTGTGTCCGTGTGACTGGGCACTGTGCCAGCCTAGCCATGGTGTGCCCAGTCCAGTAACAGGGTGGTAGACCTTTCAGGCGCTAACGTATTTCATTCTTTCTAAAGCCCCCTCTAAGGGAAGAAACTAAGGCACAGGGAGATTGTATTCCCTGCCCAGGCTCCCCAGCCAGTGAAGGCTGTTAGCTTCCCAGATGTTAGGTCTGCCCCAAAGAGCTGAGATTTGGGGCGGGGGGGGGGGGGGGGGGAAGGAATGGCTCTGGGTGGTGCTATGCCCTGGCTGTGGACTTCAGACCAAGTGCTGGTAAAGGACTGCAGGCTTCACACTGCATTTGTTACAGACTGTGTTCTGTTGGGTCCCTTCTCTGCCCTACTGAAGATATCACAGCTCTAAGGAAGTAGCAGAATGGGGCTTGGGGTGGTGCAGGTCAGTGTCAGCAGATGGGGGCTTAGGACAGTGGTCTCCAGGCTAAGTCCTGCTTTGGCAAGAGAATGGGAAGAGGTGACTACCAGGTCCCCAGGGAAGCCAAAGGGACCTGGTAGCTTTAGAGAAAGATCAATCCAAAGGGGCTGAACATTCAGGTGATGGCAGGGAGGAGGCTCTGGGGGTGGAAAATCTTCTTAGAGTCTGTGGCAGGGCAGCAGTGGCTGGATGGCGTTCCTCAGAGACTCAGGAACACCGGTTAAAGGAAGATTGGAAGGTTGGGTATTGAATGTGAGGCCTGTTTCTGGCCTGAAGTGGCCTACTGAGGCATTGGGGTGCCTTTGAGAAACTGATGTAAGTGGTTGCTGGAGGGAGAGAGAACCTGGAGTTGGGGATCTCATCCAGCAGGTCTGGGAGACACAGGCTGGGTCATCAACAGGAAGCGAGGAGTCTGCAGCTTGCCTTTGTTGGTGGGGTACCCAGGCAGCTGGCAACATCCCAGATGTGGGCAAGCCTGGTTGACATCAGAAGTCATTCTGGAGGCCCCCACTTGGCTCAGTGTGCTGCTCCCTCCCTCCAGCGGTGCCTTACATGGGGGCCCGCCTCAGGCAGAGAGGTTTTCAGGAGGCCTAAAGAACAGTAGGCTAATTGTGTAAATATTTACTTGGAGGAGGCACTTTCTTTCCCAAAGCCTCATCCTGAGTGAGTTCCATGCCTGCTGGCTGCTCTGCTTTGATCGTACCTAGCTGGAGGCCTAGCTCGGCTGACAGGCAGCACTTTGTAACCATAGGTGTGTGTTGTGCGGTGGAGTCATTGTGTCCTGTCTAGCACCTTTAGAAATTGTTTGATTCTCATTAAATCCTTCTGGCCCCTTGATGATGGTAGGTATCAGGAAAGAACAGCTGACTAAGTCATCAGAAAAGATTCAGTGGGTTCAAGTTTAGATGCATTTTGCTGCAAAGCTCTGATCTCTTTTGGGGACTCTTCACACTTGAGGGTGAGGAGGCGCCTCCTACCCCATCCTAGCTCTGCGTAGAAAGAGTGAAAATCTGGGCAGGCATGGTGGTCCATCAGGTTAAAAAGCGCTTGTTGCACAAACCTGCTGACCTATTTGATCCCTGGGATGCACATAAAAATGACAGAACCAAGTCCAGGAAGTTGTCCTCTGACCACTCTCTCTCACTTGCACACACTAATACAGTTTTAAAAAAAATAATGAAGATTAGGTTGGGGGTGTTTCTCAGAAGTGTTTCTTAGAAGCTCTTTCCTAACTTGATGATTCATTTTGGTTTTCACCCTGATGGGATTTAGAATTGCCCCAGAAACAAATTTCTGGGTTTGCCTGTGAGCGATGATCTAGATTAGGTCAATTGAGCTGGGAAGATAAATCCTAAATATACTGGTCCCATCTCTTCGTCCTCAGAGGGGTGCCTTGTGCTCTGGCCAGCATACCTTCCTACCCACAGTAGACTGTCTGGAGAGTGAGCCAGAAACCCTCCTTCCTGAAGTGCAGCGTCAGGTATTTTGTTTCATTGGTGACATAACTAATACACCTTATTTGTGTGAGGCCTTGGGTTCCATCCCCAGCATAGTAGAAGTGGCAACGCTAACCAAAGCCCCTACAGAGGTTCTCTTCAGTGGCTTAGATTCCAGCTTTTCAAGTCACAGGGAAGACCAGTTCCACAACACTGGGTCTCCCTGGGAGACTGGACTCCCATACCTGGGGCCATGCTGGAGTCATTCTAGCAACAAGAAATGGAACAGGCCAACCAGTGTTTCTGCATTAAGCAGCGGGATTAGGAAGGTTCCCAAGGCAACAGCAGGTATCTTTGCTATTAGGGGTAGGTCAGGTCTAGTTCCCTGTAGCATGCACTTTGTAGGTTGCTATGGTCACAGTTTCTTCCCATGCTCTTGGTAGATGGAGGGATTTATGAGAAACTGAGGGGCATCAGCTCTCCTTGCAGTGTGACAGCAGGCTGGCAAGTAACGTTGGCTGGCTGTGGTGGGAGGCAGGTGAGCCCACAGAGCCTCAGAGCCTCAGAGCCTCATCGTAGGGATGACTTAGGATTCGGCATTCTTGTGCCTTCTCTCTGAGCAGTTCTTCAGTTGCCTCTGCTGGGGTGTGGCCAGAAATAACAGTCTGGTTGGCCTAAATCCACTGGTCCTAATCTGGCTTACGGCCTCACTATCTGGGTCATATCGTGTTGCCGTTGTTCAAAGCCTGTGGAAATGTTTTATCAAGATTCGGAGTCTTGAAAAGAAGGTGAGACCAGCAGCAGTGTGGATGGTAGCAGTTGATGAGGCCCAGGCCATCAGTTCGTCACTGCGTTCCCATCTCTTCCCCACTGGGAGCATTGGAGCATGTGACATGGCTTGGCTCTCCCTCCTTCTATGATCTGTCATTCCCATGTGCATGGTCACCAAAGGGCATGGCGTCAATTTTTAGGTTACAGACCACAGCCCCTAGGTGTTTTGGCCCTCCCTAAGTGGGGCCGTGCATGTAAACGGGGCCTTGCAGCTTTCCTGGGGAGCACAGCCAGCGCCTCTCCTGCATCGAGTCTGGTGTGGGGTTGGGTCCAAGGCTTTAAAGGTTCCTGGTCCCTGGTCCGTGCTTGGCCTGGGGCTCGTGGCCTGGCCTTCACACGTGACTGTAGTTGAGGCCTCTAGTGAAGGTGAAGACTGCAGAGGAGGCAGGGATAGGATGGGGGTGGGGTGGGGAAAGGAGCCATGCCCGGTCCCTTCTCAGGGCAGGCTGCAGGGGCCCCAATTCCAGCCCCCAGTGGGAAGAAAAGAGCAGGCGCTCCTGAGCTGCTACTTTTCCCACTCACTGGCCGTCTGATCTCAGCTGAGGTGTCAGTGTCACCTCCGTAAGACCTGTTACCCTGGGACCAGCTCCCAGCTCCCCTAGATTCTGCAGTGGCCCCGCAGGACCCTCCCAGCACAGCGGCCTCTCTGGCCTTCGCTGCTCTGAGCTCTCATTCTCCGCACCTCCCTCCTAATGGCTTCTTCACTGGTCACACGCCTGCCTGTCCTTCACCCGTGTTCATAAGGACGCATGAAACCTTAAAACCGCATACAAAGGCAGTTTTAGAAACAAACTGAGTTTAAGAGGAAGAAGAAAGGTTTTTTTTTCCTTTTGTTTCTAAATGAGTTTATTGAACCAGACTCATAAAGTCCAGTGTTTATAGACTTCCTTCTGCCCCATGATATGGGACAGCATGGGTCTTGGCATATAGTAATTGCTCAATAAATGCCTGTCCTTAAAGGGATGGGGACATGGAGGAAGGCTTGAGCAGGTGGGAAGCTGTTCTGATTCTGCACCTTGTTGGACTTGTCCTGGCTGGCCTGGTGTCTCTCTTCTCTTCCTCCACCGTCGCTTGCCAGTTTCTGAATTGCCTCCGAGCAGGTTCTGGGCTCGGTACTGGGAAGACGAAGATGAAGGCCCAGGGCCTGACCCCTTCTTACATCGCCCCCACTTCCCCTCCCCCAGCAGCCCACGCCGCTGTCCTCAGGGACTCATCCAGCATCTCAGTGTCATGGGAAGGGAAGTCTGTGTCAGAGCCCTGGCACCAAGGCCTGAGGAAATTGGACTAGAAACAAAAGCCCAAGGACTTGGTCCCTAAATCATGTGTCATAAGCCCTGCTCCCCACCCCAGCTCTGTGACAACTCTGGTCATTCTACCATGTTGGCTGGGAGTTAGAAGTTGCTAACAGCAGAGGCCCAGCCCAGGGCCACAGTTTTAGGTAGCTGGGCCCTGGGCCCTGGGCACAGTAGTTCCCCCTTCTCACCTTTCCAAACTGTGGCCCTGAGCAAGTGCTTGCCGCCCTCAGCCTCTCTGGGCGAGAGACCAGCATCTGTAACATCCAGTGGGCGATGCTGTGAGAGTCCTCACAGAACAGCCTGCGCCTGCCTCCACCAGGGTGCACTGCTGCTGCTGCTGCTAGGAACGACCAGTAGCCAAGAGGTGGGAGCAGCAGCCACCCAGGTAAGCAGCACACTGTCTTGTGGGCTTGTGAGTTCTCACTTTTGGCTTGGTCTTCATCACACTCTGGGGCAGAGCAAGTGTGTCAAAGGAAAACATCACAAGTCTGCCCCGGGGACTCTGGGCTCTGCTCAGTGCTGGCTGAATGGACTTCTCTGTGGGGAGAGGTCCTGGCGCTGCTGGGTTTGCTGCTAAGCAGCTGTTTGTGTGTGCTTAGCCAGCACCATCCTGCCAGGCTGCCAGCGTCTACTGAACTTGGCCCTGAATTCAAGAGCAGCAGGCACTGGGCTTGGTGGGTGGGGCTGCGCTCCGTGGGCTGCTGTGGCCTAGCATGTTCTTTGCTGAGCCACACAGGACGCCTCCGTGACCCTGCATCATTTCTGTGGTGTTGAAATCTTTGGCCAGCATTTGTTCTTGTTCTGACCTGGTGTGCTATGTCACTACCTGTGGGGGAGCTGCTGCCATTTGGTCATCTCACGGATGAGGAGCCGGGAGCCTCCACTTGGGTGAAGACATAGCTGACAAGCCGCAGAACTGGCCCTGTGCCAGGTCTGCCTTACTGCCTGTGCTCCGTGTGTTTGCGTATTTTCAGATCATTTATATTTTTGAGACTGAACTTGAACTAACTATGTGGCCCATGCTGGCCTTGAACTATTGATCCTCTGGCTTCTACCTCTCTGGAGTACTGGGATTTCAAATGTGTGCCTCACTGTGTCTGGTTCTATGCTGTGCCTGGGTTGGAACCAGGGCTATCTGCATGCTCAACAGACAGGCACTCCACAGACTGAATTACATTCTCAGGCCTTTTTCTTTATTTTTTTGAGGTAGCACTCAGAGTCCAGGCTAGTCTTGAACTCCTGACGTCAGTCTTTCAAGTGCTGGAATCGAGGGCATAGCGGGGTCTCAGGATCTTTAAAGTGCTGTTCTGGTTTGCCACAGGCACAGTTGGGTTTAGGTGAAACAGTATTGTTTCTCCTCGGAGCTTTGGTCCAACACAGGGCCTCTTCTCCTCTGTTCCAACTAATAGACCTGGAGTTTGGGGTAGCAGTTTGAGGTATAGACACAGTGCAGGGTGGGATTTTGGTTTCTTTCCTTTTCTTCCTTCCTCTCACTTATGTGTGTGTGTGATGTGTTCATATATGTCCAGATGCACATACATGTGAATGTATGTATATGTGGGTGTGGGCTCAAGGTTGATGGTAAAGTCTTCCGTGGTCACTCCCCACCTCTGTAGAGCCCTGGTCAGCAGCCAGGCTGAGCCTGAATTCACATGGGTTCTGGGGACCTAAGTGCTTGGTTGGGACAGTGTAGGCTACACTGTAGCACGATGCTCAGAATCTGTTGTCCTGCATGATGTAACAGTGCGGAGTTAACCCTCTGTCATAGACCAGATCTATCCATATCCCCAGGATGGAGTCTGGGTTTCCAGGCTCTGTCACGGCCTGTTGGTGCCGAGGCGTGTGTGTGTGTGTGTGTGGGGGGGGGGAGGGTAGGCACATCGTATCTCATGATGCCCAGCCAAGCTTATTTAGAGGCTGGGCAGTGTGAAGCCTTCAGGGGCTGATGGCTGGTGGTGCTCCCTATTCACGTAGCCTCTCAGCAGCAGGCATCCTTGCCACTCATTCTTTACCCCAGGACTCTTGGAGCATGGAAAGAGAGATCAGGCCTAAACCAGGCCCTGTGAGGACCTCGGCGGATGGCGGATGGAATGTGTCACCATTGCTCATTACTTTCTCTCGTCACCCAGGGATGCCATTCCCATCCCGTTACACAGAGAAACTGAGGCCATAGAGGGTGGCTTTTGTCTGACACCTTAGCTCTTAGTTCCAAATGCCTTCTGGGCTGAGTCATCACCATGGCTCCCAGGCCAGCTCTAACAAGAGTAGAGGGCCCTTAGTCTCGCAGAGTCAGAACCTTCTGGAAACTAGCCACTTTTACAGTAAGAACACTCAACATGCACACTCTAAAACAGTATCTAGGAAGGATAAGAAAACATAAGCATGGACTGTCCTGTCAGCAGAAAGGCGGTTCCTGGGGTGTTGACTTCCTCCTGGCTGCCCCCAGGCTTGGCTGTGACTTGTCAGACAGATGACAGGTGGCCTTTGGGACAAGGACAGGGAGAAGACTGCTGACCCCTGCCCTGTCAGAGCAGCTCTCTGCCTGGTTTAGTTGGTTTTGTTCTCTTCTAACTGCCTGTGAAGCTGATTTCATGATTTTTTTTCCTGTTCCAATGAGGGCACAGATGTGACAGTTTCCTTCTGTGACCTGTGGAGCGGACTGCAGTTGCAGAATACCTAGGGAGACCTGAGGTCATTAGAACACTAAATATAACAGGCTGGGCCTGTGCTGTTGAGGCCTGTAAAGCCCTTTGGTGGGGGGTGTGGTGGGGATGGGTGTTTAAATCAGGTTCAGACAAAAGTAGTCATGTTCCAAGGTCTGGGGCCAAGTTTAGTCTGTATCTCTGCAGCCTGGCCCCCTCTTGTCTTTTCCAGTCAGCTCTGTGCCATCTAGTGCTATGGTTGCCAAGTAGTTTTACAGATTTCTCATCTGTCTTAGGGTTTTGGGGGCTTCTTCAAGGTGTTCCCAGAGATCCTCATGTCTCCTTGGGCCCCTCCTGTGGAGGGACTCTGGGTGACTTTTCCTTAAACTGGATATTGCTTTGTATTTGCAGGAGAAGATGGAGGGGCTGAAAGACAAGACCCTGCAGGAGCTAGAGGAAATGCAAAATGACCCAGAAGCCATTGCCCGCCTAGCCTTGGAATCTCCTGAGGTACAAGGAAGCTGGCAGACCCTGCTGCTGCTGCTGTTGCTGCTGCTGCTGTTGCTGAATCTTTTTGCTCCTCCTCTTATTCCTCCTTCTTCTCCTCTTTTTCTTTAAGTAATTAGTCACTTAAGGTCCACAACAAAGTCTTTCTCTCTCTCTCTCTCTCTCTCTCTCTCTCTCTCTCTCTCTTGCTCTCTCGCTTTCTCGCGCTCTCGCTCTCTTGCTCTCGCTCTCTCCTTCTCCCTCTCCCTCCCTCCCTCCCTCCCTCCCTCCATCCTTCCCTCCCGCCCCCACCCTGTGTGTGTGTGACATATATATGAATGTGCACCAGGTGTGTGCAGGCACCCGGAGAGGTCAGAAGATGCTGGACCACCTGGAACTGGAGTTGCTACTGTGAGCTGCCATGTGGGTGCTGGGAATTGAACCCTGCTCCTCTATAAACTGCTAAGCCATATCTCCAGCCTCACTTAAGGTCTTTTAAGTTTTTATTAGATTTATTTAGTGTGTTTGTATATAGAGTGTATGTGTGTGTCTGTGTGTGTGCCAGGTATAACTTGCAAAAAAATGATTCATTCTTTCTACCATAAAGGCCCCAGAGATTGAACTCCTGTTGTTAGCTTGGTGGCCCTTACCCACTGAGCCATCCCACCCACCCTGACAAATGCTTGTCAGAGATTCATGCTTAGCAGGAGCTTGGACCAGGATTCACCTTGTGCTGTGAATTACTTTGGCTTTTACTAGAGGAGCCCTGAGGTTTCAAGCTGGGGCCTGGTTCCTCTGGGAGCCCAGGGAATGATCGGGAGTGCCGGGTCCACCTTGGCCTACGATGGCCAGGGACCCATATGGCCCAGGAATCTCACACCTTTCCAGCGTGGGTCTGGTGGGCTGGGGGCATCTTCCCCATGGCACCGCCCCGCTGTCTTTACAGAGCTTGACTTGGGCCCACTGTCACTGTTTCCCGTGCCCTTCCTGTGAGCTGGAGGCCAGGTGACTCGATGTGGCCCCCAGCTAGGATCCCCACAGGTACCCCCCAGGGTGGCTGCAGCTGGTCACTGGCCTGGAAGCATCTGTTTGAGGGAGGGGAGGGAGCACAGGTAATACAGGATCCTCTGACTGCCACTCACGTGTGCCCCTTCTCCTCCTGAGCAGATGTGATGTGTTCTATGAATTCACTGTGTTAAAGAACAGGAAGTTGTCCAGTTAGCATCCAGTCAGCCTCCCTGGAGTGGGTTTGTGCATGTTTGGTGCAGTCCTTTGGCAGCCAGAAGAGTCTGCAGTGGCAGGTGGTGTGAGTCACTTGGCATGGGTCCTGGGACCCAAACTCAGGTGTCTAGATGAGTAGTATGTGTTTGTAATTGTTGAGCCATCCTCCAGCCCCCTTGACTAACTTCACACTTACTACTTTCTCTGCTCCTTATCCAGGGGCTAAATGGCATTTCTGGCTGGGCAGCAGACAGTCCAGGTAAAGGGGTCCTAACCTGAGCCTTGGCACCCTTGTCTGTGGAGGGAGTTACTGGTAGCATTCCTCTTTCCAGTAGGTTACAGCCTGCTGTAGCTGCGGGGTGGCCCTTCTGGAAACTTTTTATCCAGGATGCCTCCTGGCTTCCTGTGGCTGCTCTAGAGGAAGCTCATCTGGCCTGGTGTGCCATGTGCTGGCCAAGGTGGAGGGAGCAGTTCTGTGTTGCCCACCCCGTTACCCTGTGTAAGCTGGTCTTGACCTGTTCCCTGACTTCTGTGGGCAGTGCTGAGCCCCCTCTGCTGGTGCCATATGGTACTGCAACAAGATGGTGGCCCTGTCTCCAGCTCTCCGTGAAGCCTGCTGGGCAAGGTTCGGAGGTTTCTGCCTGACTGGCAGTTAAATAGGGGCCTGAATGAGGGCCCGCTGGTGCTGGCTAGGGATGCATTTTTCAGTAGACGGCATCGAGGAGCTATCTCTAACTCTGTAGGCTGTGTTTGACCTGGGAGGCGGGGATATCTGTCCTGCTTCAGTGTCTTGGGCTACCACAGGGCCCCACCTACCACAGGGCTTCCCTCCCTAATACCTTTGGGACCTCATGACATTTCTAGCTTCTGGTCTGCTCTGGGCCATCTGCGTTCTCCCTAGCAGGCTCTCATGAGTATGACTGCATGGTGTGTGGCCACATGTCTTTTTCACTTGGGGCTAATGATGGGGACCCTGGCTTTCATCCCTTCCACCGCAGTGGCTCTTCTCCCTCACCTGTGGTCTGCACTGCACTGACCGCTTGCAGGTGCTTGTCTGTTGGGAAGCCGTGGCTAGGTGGTTAGCCTTGGTGCCTGTTTCCCATGTGTCATTCTCACAGCTCTCTTGACCAGGATGAGGTGACGCACCTGGGTCCCAGTGCCTGCCTGCATAGCCTTTAGTCCCAGGCTTCTGTGACAGCTTGAGGGCTGAGCAGTGAGCCCAGGAGCGCCCCCTGCTGGAGTCTGACCAGTTACACTTAAGCTCATTGTCAGTTCTGCTTTCCTTAGGTTCAGGACCTGCAGTTAGAGCGAGAGATGGCGCTGGCCACCAACCGGAGCCTGGCAGAGCAGAACCTGGAGTTCCAAGGTCCCCTCGAAATCAGCCGCTCCAACCTCTCAGACAAATACCAGGAGCTGCGGAAGCTCGTGGAGCGGTGCCAGGAGCAGAAAGCCAAGCTGGGTAGGAAGGGACAGCTGACCGTGGACAAGCCTCGGGCCCTCTCCCTGCTGATTGATACTTCTGTTCAGGGAGGACGGAGAGGAAAGGGCAGCAGCCATTGTAGCCACTGTGCTTGCTTCATGCTGTGCGCTAAGTGCTGTGCATGTTCTCACATGATAATAAGCAAGGGTGTGGGCACTCTGGTTAGTCTAGATGTGTGAGTAGTTATATATTTGTATGCCCTGGCAATTTTCTTATAGTATTAAAAATGGCCTGAATTCACTATGTTTACAGATGAGGAAAACAAGACTGGAGCCACTGAAAGGCTTGCCTGAGGTCTCCCTCTAGAGCTGGGTAGAGCTGGAATGGCAGCACAGCCTTTAACCCTGAGCATCCCCCCAGCCCTGGAGTGGGATTTGAATCTGGCAGCCGGTAGCCTTCACTGCCTCTGCCAGCTTAGCCCCGAGCCTTGCGGAGGTGGGAAGGCTTCCGGGATGGCTGTGCCCTCAGGAGCTGCCCGGCCAAGACCTGAGCTCTGTCCTTAAGCTTCTCTTTGCTCAAGATGGAGAATGCCTACATGACCCAAAAGGACCCACAGAAGCAGCTGCAGGGACTCTCTCTCCAATGGGCCCTGTTGCGGCTGAGTCCCGAGTGCTCACAGAGCCAGCAGCGGGGACTCTGTAGTGGCTGGGCCCAAGCACACAGAGGGCATGTCACATGTCTTCCCTGAAATCAGGGCCCTCAGCTTTAATTAAAGCCGTGATTTTGAAATGTCAGCCTCTCTGTCCTTCCTTCCAGAGAAATTTTCCTCAGCACTGCAGCCTGGGACCTTGTTGGACCTTCTTCAGGTCGAAGGCATGAAGATCGAGGAGGAGTCTGAGGTGAGGTGGGGGTGGCATCCTAATCTCTTGAACAGGGTACAGGGCCTTGGAGTCAGGTCTTAGGTGAGCACAAGAACCATAGAGCAGAAGGGTTTGGAACATAGCTTGGGTAGATGGCCCTGGAGTACTAGTGGACACACTTTGATTGCAGTACAGTATAGGAATACATTCTAAGACCCCTGGCAAACACTTGAAACCACAGTTAGCACTCGCATCTGTGTAGACAATACTGTTTTTCCTGTACATATATGTTTATGAAATGTATAAAGCAGGCTCAATGAGAGCTTAAGAACAGAGCTCACGGGCTGGGGAGATTGCCCAGGTGACCAAGGACTTGCTGCACAGGGTGCCAACCTGAGTTGATCCTCCATGCCCATATAAAGAGCCATGCAAGGTGGTAGGTGCTTGTCTTTCTATGCTGGGAGGGAAGGCAGGTCCCGGGGTTTGCAGTCAGGCAGTCTAGCTGAATTGGCGCGCCTGTGATAGAGACTTTGTCTCAGGAAATAAGGTGAACAGTGCCTGAGGAATGATAACTCAAGTGGTCTCTCAACTCCACATGCACGTGTGTGCGTGTTTACCCTTACTCATCTGTATTCATACATGCAAACATACACATACATGAACAGTACATAATAATAGACCAGTTATAGCAATATCTTATAATGAAAGTTACTTAAAACTTAGATTATTTCTAGAATTTTCCATGCAATGTTTTTGGACATTCAGAGGATCTCTAGTATTTGAAATCATGGTTAAGGGGGCTTTACTACATCAGGACCCCAGTTGAATCAGGAATGAGTGACTGTCAGGAGGCCCCAGGGAGCTCTCACACCTGGATGGGTGCTGGTACAGAGCTAGGCCCCTGCTCCTGGTCTCTCTCTCTCTGCTGTCTTCTCCCTTTGGATGTGCCTTTTATCTCAGTGGGCAGAGATGTCTTTGTGTTTTGGATGCAGCACAGGGGCCAGTATACAAATCACTAGCAAAGGTCCAGCTAATGAACAGACTTGTGTGACCACCAAGGACCCAGCACAGTGCTGGGTAGGGGGGCAGTGTGACCATGGAAGACATGGTCCTGCCACTAAGGAGATGGCATTTTGGTGAGGGAGTCACTCTGAATGGGGGCCAGGGAAGGCTGTAGAAGGCCTCTGTTAACAGTTCTTGTGTCCTGTAGGCCATGGCTGAGAAATTCCTGGAAGGTGAGGTGCCCTTGGAAACGTTCTTAGAGTCCTTTTCTTCCATGAGGACACTGCTGCACCTGCGTCGAGTCCGTGTAGAGAAGCTCCAGGACGTGGTGAGGCGGCCTCGAGCTTTGCCGGAGCTGGCTGGAGATGCCCCTCCAAAGCGCCCGCCACCCCCACGCCCAGCGCCCCAGGCAACACCCCCTGAGACTGAAGAACAGCCACCACAGCCCTCTGTAGTGACTCCCTACCCTTTGCCCTACAGCCCATCCCCAGGCCTGCCTGTGGGCCCGACAGCCCAGGGGACCCTGCAGCCAGCCCCCTTCCCTGTGGTGGCCCAGCCTTCCTCCTATGGTGGGCCTCTGGGTCCTCCTTACCCATCACCTCAACCAGGTCCCAGGGCCATGGTGGGTTACTCTTGGTCTCCACAGAGGAGTGGCCTGCCCCAGCCTGGCTATCCTGCGGTTCCAACTAGCGCCTCTGGTCCAGGATACTCCATAGTGGGGGGCCGGACTCCTGGTCCTGGTTATCCTCAACAGTCCCCCTACCTCCCGTCAGGAAACAAACCCCCCTACCCAACACAACCTCAGCTCCCGGGCTTCCCAGGACAGCCTCCGCCTCTAGTGCCCCCTCAACCTCCATACCCTTCTGGGGCAACCCCTCCGTATGGCTTTCACCCCCCAGGACCTGCCTGGCCGAGGTATTAGTCCTGTCTGTGCCCACCTTCTACCTGCGCCACAGCCTTTGGCTCCATTTGCTGGGATTTGAGGTTAACACTGGATGTGGAGGCGATGCGCCCTGAAACGCTGGGACACACAGAAGCCTCGAGCCTCCAGTTGGAAGCACACAGGCTTCCCGAAAGGCCCTGAACGGTGCAGCATGAGTCCTTCTGGGAGCTCCTTCTGCCATGGACCAGCTCAGCACTTCCTGAGTGGAGTGGCCTGGGGGGAGCCCAGGGCTCTCTGGTGTCTATGAACTGGGGTGTTCATGTCCTACACAGCTACCTGCGCTTGATCCCTCACAGCTGAACCAATGTAGAGTAATCTGGATGGCAGGGTGACCCTGGGTCTCAGACCCTGCTCGTCCAGGCTGTCCCTTGGATGTGGAATCAATTGTCAAGTGATGGCAGAGCTCTGTCTGTCCAGTAAAGGATGGTCTATCTTATTTACCACAGTTGAGTTGTAGGAAGGAACAGTTAGGAAAACAGGGACTTCAAGTTCTGAAAGCCATATTTTAGCTGCCGTGCCAATGTCAGGCAAGTGTGTCCTACGTGCTGGCAGGGACCATAGCAACAGTGGTATGGTGAGAGAGCTGGGCATGCCAAGGGAAACCCAGGCCTCAAATTGTATGGTTGGATGTCCTAGGGGTCACCCCGAAGCTCCTGGCTGGAGTGGAGGACCAGGGTTACCTCCCAGCCACTTCCCACTCCTGGGGCCCTCCACTTCTGGCTGGCGTTTTCTGAGGTTCACCCACACCTCCACTCCTTTAGTGCCTTGAATCTTATTTGCTAGCAGCCCCTTTACCTTGTTTATCTCCTTCCTTTTCCCAGTGTCCCTGCAGAACAGACACCAGACACACCCTTACAGAATGTCCCCATGGTGCTTCCCAGACACCGTCACTACATTGGGCTTGGTTTCTCTACACTCTCCTTTTCAGAATGTAAAGGGCAGGGACTGTGAGCGCAGCCCCTGCACTGGATGGGGCTGTTTAGTAAGAGTGACTACACTATTCTAAGGGGTTGCAGCAGGTGATACCTCTGTGTGGCTGGTCCAGATGTGAACCAGGTCTCAGGGTGGACCCTGGAGCTGCTACGGGTTAGGAAATTGTATGTGCCTTGAAACATCCCCTGCCCGGGTACCCAGCCTCTGGTGGGCCAAGGTGCTGGGGGTCAAGGAGGAACCCCATCTTCTGGTGCCACTCCGCCCACAGGCTATGGGTGCATTACCAACTCTGCTTGCTTCTCCCGAGTTATTTATAATGTGGAATCACTAATGGAGTCTGAGGTAGACTGCTGCTGAACTGGATGATTACCGCCCATTTGTTTGTGCAATTGCCATAATAAATGTTGATGGGTTCCATGGTCCGTGCCGTCTCTGATGAGTTTGAGAGCCGATGTGGCTGCTTGTGGGGCGGTGACTTCTGCAGCCTTAGTCTGTAGAGCTCCGTCCATCTATGGCCACCTCTCGATTCCCCCACTCCCACCCTGCTCTTCTTCCTAGGGTTTGGCTCTTTCCACCTTCTTCTTTTCTGTGGGTTTCCTTAGCGGTTTCCTGGAGCCTACAATGCTCGCTTTGTTCTAGGTCACACGTGTAGCTACCCTGTTCCACCAGGGGGCACCAGTGCCTCAGTCCAGGTTGGGAGGTAAGCGTCCTGTCAGCACGGTTGTGGTCTACCCATTTTCTAAACTGGGGGGGGGGGGGGGGGGGGAGGAGAGAGGGAGAGAGAGGGGGGGAGAGAACAAGAATGAATGAGTTTGTGTATAGGGGGAGTGTGCGCGCGCGCGCGCGTGTGTGTGTGTGTGTGTGTGTGTGTGTGTGTGTGTGTGTATGTTTCAAGGCACATGCGTGTCTGACCTGCTGTGGGCTTGGCCGCGTTCTCCACAGCATTCCTTTAAGCACTGCTGCAGGATGGTTATCCTGAAGTCTAGGAGCCTGTGAGAGAGCAGGTTCCTGGCAGTTTCCTCTAGTCAGCTCTCTGCCCTTTGCTCCTGGCAAGACGATAGAGGTAGGTTGCCTGTGATAGATGCCCAGAAGTACTAAGAATCACGAGGATTATGGCATGTGTCTCCTAGTGTCCCCGTCACAGCCACCCTGGCCCTCCTTGCCCCAGGTTTACACAGGAGGCAGACCTGTTTAAGTTGAGCAGTGGCTAGGTAACACATGGAGATAGGACTTGGGTTTTGATCCACAGAGTCCCAGAGCTGCAGGGTTCCTGCACCATGCACTGTGGTGTTTCGAAGTCCGGAGGACACAGCCAAGAGTCACCAACTTCAGTTTGATGTTCACTGCCCTTCACTGAGTTGCCTGGCAGGAGTCCAGGGCTGGGCACCCAAGATATCAGTCAGAATAAGTTCCAGATCTTACTGCAGCAGTTAAGTCACCTGCCTTGAGTTATACCGGAGTAGTGGTGGGGGCATAGGGCCAGCTTTTCTAGGAAAGGACTTGGAGGGCCATGTGGTCTGCTTGAGGCTCCCGCTGCCCCTTCCCTCCCTTCCGGCTGCACTGCCACCCGGCAGCACACACTGTCGGAGGTCGTTTCCAGCTCCTCTGAAATAGTTACTAGGTCACCGAGGCCCCTTGCTGTACTCCAGCAGCGACAGGCCCTGAGTACAGGATAGGGCTGGAAGAGACCCAGCACAGAGACTGCTTGTTGTGGAGAGCCCTGAAGCGTCCTCCAGCTCTGAGGCAGGGATTGACGCCCAATGCTCTAAGTTTCTTTGCCCTCTGTGAGGAGGAGGCACTGGAATCCTCTGTATACAAATGCCTTCAGAGGCTTCCCAGTGACAGGAAAGTGGGCAGCAAGGTGGGGCATCCAGGAGTGGGAGGGTCAGTTCCTACTTTGTTCCAGTGATGTAAAATGGAGACCCCAAGGCAGCACAGGTCACAGCAGGGCCACCTGGCTGAGGAGATGTGTGTCAAGAACTTCCCAGCGGTTGAGGGCCTGGTCCTGCATCTGAGCTTGGAACTGACGAGATCTGTAAGGGATGAGATTGTTTCTCCTGACTCTGTGACCTCGCAGTTCTTGTTGGGATGCATCTTCTAGGCCCACAGAGCTTGAGAGTTTTATGTGTACTCCTATATGGGATCCTCCTCAGTCCTCCACCTAGACAGGTAGGGTCTCTCGATGAACCTGAGCTCACTGAGGTCGGCCGGCTGAACGGGGGTGGGGTGGGGTGAGGGGATGGGGGTGGGGGCGGGGGTGCTCCAGGGCTCTGCCTGTTCCTGCCTCCCCAGTGCTGGGATTTTAGATGCTTGCTGCTATATCTAGCTTTTTATGCAGGTGCCGGGGATCTGAACTCAGGTCCTCATGATTGCAGTGTAAGCATTCGCTGACTGAATTCTCTCTCCAGCCCCAAACAGTTTTCTAAAGATTCTGCTAAGCTTTTTGGTGTATTTTTCTGTTAAATAAGCTCTGGAAGCTTCGAAACCACTGGTAGACATAAAGAGCTTTACAAGAAAGACACCTATGGGAGGCAGTTGGCTGCCTCGGACCCTACGTTTTTCTTGTAGCCACCCCATTAGTTCCCTGTCATGGGGCGCCTTCACCCCATTAGGTTTGAGCAGGCATGTGGTAGACCCTGTTTCTGGGTTCCTAGTGTGATTAGCAGCAGATATGTGACTTGGGCTGTTAGAACGGAGGCCTGGGACTGGAGAGGTGACCCAGTAATTATGAGTGAATACTGCTCTTGCAGATGACCAGAGTTCAATTCCCAGCACCCTTGTCAGATGACATTCCAGCTTCAGGACTCTGAGCCTGCCCGTCTATTCACAAAGGCACATCGTATACATATGATTAGAACTGAAAAGAAGGGAGGCTTGGTGCGAGAGGGTGTTGTAGGAAGGGCAGAACACTGGGCAGACTTTAGAATGATGGTGAGCCTAGCCCCCCCCCCATTCTCTATCTCCCCCCACCCCCCATCCCCCCACCCCCAATCTTCTAGTGACTCCCCATTGCTTTCCCAGAGTTGGAACTGTGCCTGAAGGCTTCATAGCCAAGGTGCATCCTATCCCTGGGTTAGACTGGGGAGCAGGGGTAGGGTGGGGGCTGGGCTCTGGGGTAGATGTCTTCCCCTAGCCCATAGTCAGGGATATCTGAATGGTAGAGGAGACTGTTTTAGTTGGAGGGAATTATTTAGAGGCTAGGAACATACCCATCTCCATTCTACCACTCCTTGATTTGAAGGTTAGCTGGCAGTGTCTGTGCTGGGGATTTCTAATTGTGAGGAGTAAGAGGCCTAATGGGTGAGAATTGCCTGGGTGTCTCTTTATGCTGGGCTCTGGGGATGGGGGGGACAGGGTACCAGTGCCCTTGCTGGCCAGCGGGCCTTGCGCTCTGGAGGGGAAGGTGCCTTTGGATGAGGAATGTGGAAGGCAGGGAAAATGAGCGCTCCTTGGCTCAGGTGAGCAGCTGTGACTATGGTCTCGTTAGAAGGTTTGGAGGGTGGGGCCCTGGACACAGCAGCCTGGCCTACTCAAGTTCTTGAAACATAGAAAAAACATTATTTACAAAGAATATATTAAAAATACACTCGAGAAATAAGTACTTGTAAGTATCCCGCTTGGGTGGATCACCTCATCCTTTGCTCATGGCATCAGAGTCAAAGGAGAAAGCCAACCCCATGGTCACGGCTCCCCAAAGGATCGGAGCTCCTCTGAATACTGGAGTCTCTGTTTGCAAGGATTGGTTGCTTGTAGGCTCTGGCTGCTGAGTGTTGGCTCTTGGAGGAAGCAGCCAGGCTGTAGCGGCCATAGGGGATCTAGGAGCTGGCCTGCCACTGCAGGGACCGGGACCTCATCCAAAGGACCTTGGCTTCTGTCCGGTTGTGGCTGAAGTGGCAGTGGGCAGCACTCTGAGTGGTAAATGCTTCCTCAGGGCGGAGGGGATGTGCTTGGCCTTTGTTGATGGCCTCAAGTTCTGTGAGGGGCAAAGGACACATGTCAGAGTGTAGACACTGGCGCTGTGGATGGAAACCCACCCAAGGCGGCTTGTGGGCTTTTGCTCTGTGCTGTTTGGGAAAGCAACTGGGCGATGCTAGGGAGTTCTTGCTCCAGGCATAGTGGATCTGAAGGCTGTGATTTCTCATGAATGCTTAGGGGTCTGTGTGTGGGGAAGGGGGAGGGAGAGGGAAACGGAGGGGGAGGGGGAGGGAGGGAGAGAGACGGGAGTACATATGTGTGCAATTGCATGTGGAGTTTAGAGGACAGCCTTGGGTATTATTTTGGAAGCCTCTTCTACTTTCTCTTGGATATAGGTTCTGCCACTGCCCAGGAGCTTGGCCATACAGGCTAAGGTAGCAAACTTACATGGTCTGTCTCTGTCTCCCATCGCACTGTGGCTGGGATTACAAAGTATATGCCACGAGACCTGGACTTTTTTTTTTTTTTTTTTTTTTTTAATATGGGTTTAGAGTTTCACACTCATGTCCTCCAGCTTGTGAGGCACTGCTTTACTGACAGCTGCCTTCCCAGCTCTCTTAAGTATTGTTTTCAGTGGCTTTTCATCGTGGAATTTTACAGGATGGCTTTAAGATTAATGATTCTTTGACCATTTGCCCAGGTGTCTTGATCATCTAAATTGTTTTTGTTGAAGTTGTGTGTGTGTGTGTGTGTGTGTATATATATACTTTTTTTTTTTTTTGAGACAGGCTTGCTGTGTGTCTCTGGCTGGCCTGGAACTAGCTATGTGGACTAGAAGATTCACCTTAAACTTAAACTTGTGGGATGACAGACTGGTTCACTCTCCCCCTTAATGTGAAGAAGATTCTAGGGGCCTCTGTCCATTGTGGACAGTGGTGAGATGCTGGGTCCCCTGGGCTGGGGGGTAGGGTCCTGGGTGCCAAGCACCAGGCAGGGATGGGCTCACCTTTTACAGTCTCTGAGCCACTTGCAGGTCGTAGTCACTGTCAGAGGAGTTGTCAGGTTGTGTGGAAGAGCGGTGTAGGGCCCCTTCCAGAGCTAGAGAGAAAAGATTACCTATTAAAGAAGTCCCGGAGGCTGCACAAGGCCCCAGGAGATGAGTGGGTAGCAAGATCACAGAGGTTTTCTGAGATGGTGACAGCCCTGTCTCAGTTTTGATCAGACTGGCCAAGCGTTCACTAATGATGCTGAACTTCAGGCCCCCTGGGACTTAATTGTGAGTGCCTGTGAGGGGCCTGTGAGGGGCCAGTATCGGAGGCTCCTGTGGGCCACTTAATGGCTTTGTCCTGGCTCCGAGATCTGAGGGGCTCATTTATCATTTACCCCTCAAGGCCTGCAGGCAAACAGCCCATTAGGTCACAGCAAGGCTGGGGTTAATGGCGTCCATCCAACTGCATTCTTCTCTCTAGAAGAGGGTTTCAAGGTCTCCAAGGGACAGCAGAGGCCTGTGAAGGTTGAGTCCCTGCCACCAACCTGCTGGGAGCAGCTGTCAAGCAGGCACTCATCCCCCACCCCCTGGAGCCTCCTTTTCCCTCTTTGGAAAAGCACAAAACTTCAAGGTCAGCACTCAGCAGGTGCCCTCTCTCCCACCAGCCGGCCGGCTGCCTGCCCAACAGCCCGGGCCTCTCACCTGGGTAAGCAGACAGCCGTGAGTTCCTGGGAGGTTGGCTGTAGTCATTGTCCACATGAGAGGCTGTCGGGTTCTCAACCTGGGAGCGCACAGTTGCTGTGTGGCCCCGATGGAAAGACACTAAGCAGACAGGGAGGCCCGTGGCGCTGTTAGAACTGGTGTGCTGTCCTTCCCAAGCAAGACCCAGAGCTTAGCTGCCTGTTCCCATTAGGTCATGGGAGAGGGGTGGTACATTTCCCTTGCCTTTCTCTCTGGGGAGATTCAGAGTCAGCCTTAGGCTGGCACAGCAATCTGACTGGCCTAGTGAGGCCTCCAGTTGCTCCCTCAGCCATCAGGCTTCTACCTAGGAGGAAGCTGGAGCAACCTTGATCCTACTCATCAGGAGCGAGCTGAGGGCTTTTGTAGTCTTTAAAACCAAATAAAACTGAGAATCTTCTAGAAAGATTTGGGCCTGCACATGGAAAGGGGAGAGAAATTGAGTGCATGCTTCCATCCTTTAGTGTACCTCAGAATGTGGCTAGGAGAGAGCAGGCCAGGGGAGGGGGCGGCCCGGCGGATCACTGTACTCCAAAAACACCCTCTGAAGTTGTTCTCTGCTAAAACTGCTCAGCCAGCCTTTTGTCATGCCTTCCTACTTTGAAGCCCATAAAAAGGGCTCTGGTAAGTCCTGAGCTAGACAACTGTTATTGCTTAGCAATATTTGACCATGGAAGGAAGGGCTGTGGGGAAATCTCTGCTAAAGTCGGCCACAAGGCAAGAGACAGCAGTGTCTGAGGCTCAAGAGGCCAATTACACAGAACCGCTTGCCCCTAAAAGAACCCTCACCCCCTCTTTGGTGTGGGGACATCTGTTGACCTCAGTCACACCTCAGTGAAATGTGGTGGCAACCAGAGGCCACTAGCAGCTGCTGGTTTGCTGGATCTGAAGCCACCTTGGCTCTGCTCTGTTGGCCTGTGTCCTACGACTGGGGGACACCCACTTCTGGGAACACTTACTGTTCTGGTTCACTCCTGTGGGACCGATCCACTGACGCTGCTTCTTCTGTCGAACTGGGCAACAGACAGGAAACTCATGAGTCCAGATGGTAGTGAAGGGGGTGGAGTGGGGTGGGGGAGGGGAGGGGCAGATACCCTAGAGGCAGGACTAATGGGGTCTACTACTCCAGGCCTTCTGCCTCATTTCCTGACTGAGTAGGGAAAGAGATTGAAGCCATTGGGTCCCCATAGGAATGTCCAAGGGCTTATTTAGATCCAGAATGCATAACCTCAGAGGGCACCAGGGATCTAACACTACTGCTTCTGTTCTCCTTTATCTCCCTTCCTTGCCTCTGGGTAATTTCTCTAAGGTTTGCAAGGCCAGGCAGGCAAGCCTCCTTATTCATAAGGTATGCAGCTTTCAGTACACAGGGAAACTGAGGCTCCGATGGAGGCAGCAGCAGTCAGTGGTCATTGGTAGCTATGGAGCTGGTCTTGGGCCACATCTTGGACATCAGAGGCTGTGCTGATGCTATGTGGCCGTAGCTTTTATCAACTGCAGTTGGCTTTTGTCAAGTCCAGACATGGGCAAATCAGAAGGTACAGTTTGCCCTGACTTTCTAGTACTTTAGACAGAAAAAGGCAAGTGGGCCGCAGGGGATGGGGATGGGTGGTGAGGGGGGAAGGCTCGCGGCTTGGCACCTACATTTCTTCACCAGCTTCTTGTAGACGAGAGGACCGCACATGACCAGCAGGACCACCAGGAGTACAAGGGTCAGGACGATGCTTGCCACAGTGCCTGGGGCCAGGCCCGCTGGGTTTGGGTCTTGGCCTGGACGGGGGTGGGGTGGGGGAGTCTTAAATCAGACCCAGCCCTGGGGAGCAATGCAGAGGGAGGGCAGCGGCTGCTCCAATTTCCCTAGTGCCTTGGCACTTCCTACCAACCCACCAGTGTGTTCAAAGCAGAGCTGTCTATTTGGCTGACTCTCTGGCCATCTCTAGGAGTCTTTGCTGTCTATTCATTTGTCCACAGTTTATCACCTTTAATGACCATCCAGTTACCATTTGCCACTCTTGTTAGCATCTGTTAACTTTCTATCTTCACTGCTTAGACTAATCAAACTTCCATTACCTCCCATCAGGAAGATTCTATTAATTCAACCACCTATCTGTCATCTATTCATGACTCCCTCCCTCCCTCCCTCCCTCCCTCCCTCCCTTCCTCCTGTCATGTATTTGTCACTCATCTATCTGCATATGTATCTACCATTAATCTATCCACCTATTTACTGTCCCATCAACTCATATGTTTATGTAGTCATCTATCCATTCACCCACCCATCATCCATCCATCCATCCATTCATCCATCCATCCATCCATCCATCCATGTATCCACTGATGCATCCATCTGCTTATACAATCATCTACATACTCACCTATCCATCCATCAATCTGTCCATCCATCCATCCATCCACCCATCCATGTATCCATCCATCCATCCATCCATCCATCCATCCATCCACCCATCTACCCATCTATGTATCCATCCATGTATCCACTGACCCACCCATCTGCTTATACAATCATCTACATACTCACCCATCTACCTCCATTTCATGTCATCCATCCCTCCACCCTCCATGTCACCCCTCCACGTATCCATTTCTCTTAGATATAATTCAGTATACGTTATTTCATATAGTAAATGCGTCCCACCTGCCCCTGATTTTCTGGCTTGTATCGTGGGAGAACGGGATAGAAGGGAAGGGGGAGCTCTGGGTCTGTCAGTGGTCATCTTGACAGAGATCACTCGGGCCTTGCCCGCTCTACTCATTGCTGACCTTTGCTCCCAGAACCCCATTTACTGTCCTTTTCCCAGAAGCTGTTCTGCCTTTCAGATCTTCTCCTTAGATACGCTCACTGACTAGGTCGCAGAGGAAAAGTCTCTAACTGCCCTCCACCCACTGAGAGCTGCAGCCAACTCACAGGTGACGAATACCCTCTTGCAGTGGGTTTTTCTCTGAAGATGGTAACACCGAGACAGCTTCTCGTGGGTACAGAGGAGCCCGGGGGAGGGGGAGGTCCTGTCAGCATCCACCGAATGGAAGGAGATGAGGTCGCCACACTGCTGCTCCTGACATAGCTCTTCCCACCGTGCCCGACCCCTGGCTGCAGAACTGTCACACAGGGCTGCCCACTGTGATTTCTGGCGTACTTCAGCGATGCCCTCGCACACACTGCTGCCTCCGACCAGGCGACTCTGAACCTTGGGCTGGAAATCTGCAGAGAGGAAGTGCTGGTGAGGCCTGGGGGGCGGGGTAGGGGGGTGGCTTGGCAGTGCTGAGCCCTGCGGGTAGGAGAGGAGCTGTCCTTTTCCTTTTCCACAGCCCTTCCTCACACCCTCTCTAGCACTTCTCTGACACCAAGTTTTGTCTTGTCCCTGGGGCCTCTGGGCGGCTGGTGGCGGCTATCTCAAGACAACAGTGGCAAAGGAGCTGGCAGGGTGGCTATGCCATCCTACTCTCTAGCTTAGGAAGAGGGCAGGCTTTTTAGAAGAGGAAACTGAGGCCTGGGGCCTGGAAAGAGCTGGTGTGCTTCACTGGTGGGACAGCAGCCAGGAATTCTGCTGCCTGGGCCCCTAACCCTGTGGATTAGGCTTTTGGCCATGAGGCCAGGTACCTAGAGAGGAATTCACGTCTGCTAATCAGGGTGGGGCTTGAGAATCTGGCAGAAGCTACTATGCTTGGTTAAAAGTCAAGACTGAGCTTACCAGCTTTGGCTAGTTTCCATGGCAACACTCACCTTCAAAGCCCCAGTGAATCTTCTATTTAGAAGAAACTTCAAAGCAAGACCCCGGGCATGGCTTTGCAGGTTGTAGCCTGCATGAGAGCTTGAGGACTAGGTGGGGCTGGAGCCTCTCACCTGGCCCAGAGAATCGTGGGGCTGATACTGCCTGGAAGACCAATCTATATCCGGTCTCCATTGGCGCAGGCTGCCCTGTTCTGAGCCGCGCATCCTGTATTTGTGTAGGGATCCTGGGGCCTGCTGAAAGTGGCTCTCGTTAGGGGTGTGGGGAGCAGTGAGACCATTTCAGGTAACACAGATACTGCCTGTCTAGGCCACACCTTGAGCGGTCCAGGTTTAGAAAATGGGCTCTGGATTAACACTGCTTGCGGGCAGATCTCAGCTAGTGCTCTGTGATACTGGAAGGACGCGGCGCTTCTTTGAGCCCTGGCTTCCCCATTAAAGAAGAGGGTAACAATAGTTCTCACCCCCATGGCATGAAACTGTAGGATGCCCAGCACCAAGTGGTCTGTTGGGAACAGAATCTGGGATGCATCAAGGGCACCTCCCCGGACATGGGCACACTCTCTCCCAGGCTTGGTGGCTATTCTGCCGCGCCTTGAACTGTGGTTTGTTCCAGTCTGTGCCTGATCCTGGTCTGGCCCCCATAGAGTCCCGTGAGTTTATCTTTCCCTCTTCTCTCCAGTTCAACTGCACCACCACTGCTGGCCTCTTGGAGGTCATGACTCAGAGCATCCTTTTAGGGGCTTCCTCTATAGCTTTGCTCTGAGCCAGGCCTTAGGCATCTCCCAAATCTTACCATCCTCTTAGCCTCCTTTCTGAAGATTCAAAAACTCCCCATTGGCAAAGGCCACCCCTCCAAGGGCCCTTAGCCTTTGCCCAAGCCTCAGTTTCCCTTTAGCTTCTTCCTACTGGGATCCCAGCTGATGCTGTGTTTCTGCGGATGGTAGCTCCTTTGGGCTAGGCAGGTGTTGCTCTGTGGTTGCCTGAGTCACCACCTCATCTAACTTGTTCTGTTGTTTAGAGGCCATGACCTCAGGCCTCCATTCCTCTTTAGTCTCTATCAGGATTCTCAGCTTGATGAGAAAGTCCGATCAGGGGATCCCACGTCCTTACCCAAGGCAACAGATAGCCTGGTGAGGTGTGGTCAGCTTCTAGCTTACCAGAGCAGATGACTGTGAGCGCCTGGCCATCCTGGGCGGTTGTTTTCTGGAAGCACTGCTGTAGTGAGGTACAGCTCCCATTCTGGGCCTCCCATCGAATTGGTAAGGGCCTGGCATCCCTCAGCTCTGCAGGGGCTGGTGTTCCTGCTGCCTCTGTCCCGGACAGGTGTGTCAAGAAAGATCCACACTGCAGAGACTTACAGATGAGGTTCCCCAGGCCCAGGGGCCTGTCCTTGGCCTTGTAGAGGATGGTGCCACCCCAGCTACCACTGTAGAATTCCACCACACCTGTGCACCTCAGGCCCTCGTGTCCTGGCACCAGCTGCAGTCTGGGAGGAGCTGGAGAGGGGAAGGCATGCCTGAGTGTGGGTACCTTCGAGAACGCCTTGCTGCTAAACCCCAAGAGGTGAATGCTCAGGAGGTGAGGGGCCCAGACATTGCACAGGACACACCTGAACCTTTCCCACTGAAATTCAGATGTAAATGGGCTTCTTAGTTTTTGTTTTGGTGATTCAATGGCTCTAATTTGGGCTATTTACAGGAACATGGCACCTTACCAGTGGCTACAGCATTGAACACAAGTGTCTTTCCACCCTCCACAACCATTAACTGTTTATACTTTCTTAAGGAGGGGTGAGGTCTCATGAGTCCTTTCTCCCTTGGTTATGGAATGGCCTCATCTGCACAGGTCACCACAGCTCCTGAGAGTTCAAGAGCGCAGCGGCTCTGCCATTCCTGGTCCTTGTGTCTTTATTGTTGGCGTCAGTCCATCCTCTCCCTTTCCCACGAGGCCCAAGCACCCTCTTACCTGTGGGCTCCGGCATGGTGGTGGGTGGGGTGGTTGTGGGTGGAGGTGCCGTCTTCTGGGGCTCTGCAGTGAAACACAGACAAAGGTAGGAAGTGGGGAGCGGAGGGAAGGAGGGGAGCGGGTGGCGATGTGAAGACACAGGGCTCATGACCTTAATGCCCCTTGTCAGTAAGCTGACTTGGCCCCCATCCCCATGCTGCTTCTCAGCTCCCTAAGTGGTGGCAAATCCCACACATCACAGACAGGAAAATGGAGTCTCAAAGAACAGAGAAGTCGGCATTTGGTAGAGCCAGGTCTTGCTTCTCAATCTTGGCAAATGGGTGTAGCACCCTTTGGCTTATTCCTGCCAGCCCGTTCTCTTACCTGTCTGCGGTCAGGGCTCTGTAACTGCGAAGCCCCTTTCTGCCCACTTACCCTCCCAGGTCTCAGCCCAGGGTGTCACCCACCATCACCCACCTAGACAGATGAGGCTCAGTGGAGGGCAGTGGGCTTGTGAGATTGTGCTGCAGTTGGAGAAAGAACACGGGGATCCTTGGCAGAAGATCTGGTTCTGGGGTCTGTTCCATAAAGTGAAAGAACCAAGGGCCAAGGGGTCACCACATCCCAGCTGCTGGCACACTGTAGAGGCGTGACGGGCATTTCCCACACGGTTGTCGTTGTTCAACCTCCAACTGGAACTGCACACTGTACTCCACCGGTTTTCCATCAGGACCTCCAGTTGACCCTGACACTTGGAGTTGGAGCCACTTAGCGTTACCGGGTAACCTGAGCATCAAAAGAGGTGGTGGGAGGCCCCAGTGATGGAGGAAGAGCTTAGCTCTCACTTCCCCGTCTTGAGTTTCTCTTCCTCCCCCTTTAGGGTACTATTGAGGCTCCCTACGAACTCAGGCAGGTCACTGTGTTGGCCCTACGCTAAGTATGCTCAGGTTTCTGAGCTAGAGGGAACCTTGGGGCTGTGGACAAGATGTCCTGCACCTTCTGTCCAACAAAATCCCCACCCCCTAACCTTGGAAGTTCTGTTTCAATAGTCCTGAGGCCTGATATCTATCTGGTGTCTCTGTATGCATACAGATGTGTGTGCATGTGTGCACATGTGTGTGTCAGGTCAGTTTTGGATGTCATTTCTCAGGACCTAGGTGTCCATCTTCTTTTTTGAGACATGGTCTCTCATTAGGTCTTAGACATACCAATTCAGTTAGGCCTGCTGGCCAGGAAACTCTGCCTGTCTCTTCCTACGAAGCTTAGGGATTACAAGTGTGCATCATGTCCTGCCTTTTTGTTTTATTTTGTTTTTGTTTTTCAAGACAGGCTCTCTGTGTAGTCCTCACTGTCCAGAAACTCACTCTGTAGACCAGAGTGGCCTTGAACTCACAGAGATCTGCCTGTCCCTGCCTCTTGAGTGCTGGCATTGAAGGTGTGCACCACCGCTGTCACTGGGCCTTTTTTTTTTTTTTTTTTAATGTGGGCTCTGAGGATTGAACTCAGGTCCACATGCACATGCTTTTTATTGGACTGAGCCTTCTCCCTGGCTCTTTCTCCCAGGATCTTTTTGTCTTACATCCACTGTATTAGCTGGGTGTGGTGTAAATGTCTGTAATCCTAGGACTTGGCAGTGGAGGAAGGAGAAATAGGAGTTTAAGGTCATCCTTGGCAATAAATTGAGTTTGAGGACAGCCTGGGGCAGAGAAGACCCCAATGGCAGTGAACAAAACATTGAAAATGGTACGGAGGTGCGCTTTTTGCATGGGAAGATAGACCCATTTTAAGGGTTCTGTGGAAGTTGATGAGCATCTACAAGCACATGGCTGTCCTGGGATCGAGTGCAGAGCCTGTCTCATCTAGACACACCCTGCTTGCTCCTCAGCAGCGGGTTCATCCCCCTGGCCCCGCCTCAGGGAAGGTCTGCCCTGATTCCTGCCGTGAAAGATTAGTCTCTGCTCTTCTACAGGGTCACATAATTGAATTGAATCCCAGAGTACCGTTTGCTATGGCCTCTTGCCCTCTGTGTATATTTGTGGTGTGTTCCTTGGTAGATCAGTAGTTTGTGCCTTTTTTTTTTTTTTAAATTTCCTGTGGAATAATATTTCATTGTGTGAATTTTCTCTGTTTCTTTTCTCTGTATCGTCATGTGGGTTGTCTTGGGGGTTGCCGGCCATGTATCAAAATGATTATAAATTTACACGTGCAGGCCGGCATGTGGGCTCGTATTTCCATTTCTCTTGAGTAAACACCTTAAAGAGAAATTCCTAGGTTATAGGCAGGCTTGCGGTTTTGTGAGTTTATAAAGCTCGTTGGGCAAAAAGACTATATTGCATGTGGTGATGCTCCTCAGGACCCACGGAAAGCGCTTCTAGGTTACGAGAATCCACGGATGCCTAAGTTCCTCATGTGAAGTGGTCTAGGACCAGGCCAGGTGGCACATGCCTTTACTGTTGCGGGACACTGACAAGAAAGGCATTTGTATGAGTCTAAGCCTCACTATTTGTTAATGTGGTGTGTGTGTATGTGTGTGTGTGTGTGTGTGTGTTTCCTCAGGCACTGTCTACATTTTTGAGACAGTGTTATCCAGTGGTCTGAAGCTGGCTAGTTGAGTCTCAGGGGCCTGCCTGCCTTTGCCCCTGTGGTATCTGGAACCACACTCACCTCCTCTTCTTGCAAGGCAAGCATTCTGCACACTGAGCCATCTCATTTTTGATCTTCACTTGTTTGAAGCCACACATAGTGTATTCTCTGTCTCTCTGTCTCTCTGTCTCTGTCTCTCTGTGTCTCTGTGTCTCTCTGACTCTGGCTGTCCATCAGTTCGTCTCTCTCTGTCTTGCTTTATCTCTCTGTCTCTCTTTCTTTGTGTGTGTGTGTGTGTGTGTGTCTACACAAGGAGGTTCTCGGAAGATATGTAACACAGTCATTACCTGGGGTATTGGGTGAGAGGCAGGAAGGACAGGTGAGGAGCATGGGCAGAAGCAAATTCAGCAGCTGATCTTGACATAGGCACCTTTGGGCTGAGCAGGTTTATTGCTCACTCAAGCCACACATTTAAGAATGAAAAGGTTTCTCGAATTTGTCTTCAGCTTAGAGCCACCGGCTAGGCTGCCTTTCCTTTCCTTCCTGCTCATAGGGATGTGTGGAGCACATCAGGGCTGTGGCTAACTAAGGTCACCAGCTAGTTCCATTACCGCCCCTGAAGCGGCATGGTGGTTCTCGAGACCCTCATCTCTCTTCAGATAAATTCAGCACAGTGTTATCCAGTTAAAGTGGCGATGGGACTGTGGCACAGTGAATGTGGAGACTGTCAACTTAAATCATGTTTACATCTAGGACTGTAGTTCAATAGTAGAGCACCTGCCCAGCACTCACAAGGCCCTGGGAGCCACCCCTAGCATGGAGAACTAAATTAACAGGCTTCTGTACTGCGGACGTCTCAGAGCCTTCACTAAGCCAGTAGGAGATGCTGTGTGGCCTGACCCCTTGAGAAATGGTGGCTTCTAAGATTGAGGTGTAGACTCTCTGCTCTTTGCAATCTGACACAAGCTTTCTCACGGCCTGTCTGCAAATGTCCATGACGGAGGACCAGAGAGGAAACAAGGCTTTGTGAGGAACATTTGTGGGTGGGTGTGTTTCCTGCCCACAGAATACAGTGGGGGCATGCTAGCTAGCATTCGTGTAGTGATTATGAAGGGTGCCGCCTGTACGTGTACTGGCATGGCTGATGTGTGTCTGCAAGAGTGGGCTTCACACTGATGGAGAAGGCAGGTTTTTAACAGGCAAATCCTCAGGTGGCCTGCGGAGCCATTTCCTTTCTCATGTTCTTTCTTACCTGGGCCATCCCTTCCAGGCTGTCCAAGGCAGAAAGCAGCTGTGGAAAAGGGAGAAGTAGATCAGAATAGGAAGCCCCCCTCCACCTTTCCCTGCTGACTGTCTCCCTACCCTACTGTCAAGGAGATTCCAGGGCAGGGATTCTCATGTGGTAGCTTAGAACCCAAAGTGCTTATGGAATCAATTTAGTGGGCCGCAGCTGTCAATTCACTCTATTTTTAAAATTTATTTTCTCAATGGCTACACAATTGGAATTGATTTTTCTTTAGTGCACGATTCTGTGAATGTTAACACATACCACATGCATGACCTCCATCACAATCAAGATACACTCCAGTTTCATTGCCCACAGGGGCTCCTCCCCCTGTCTGTCCCTGTATAGTAACACAAGCATTCCTCTTGTTAAGAGGGAAATGGAGCAGACTAGAGACAGCGCACCACGCTGGCATCGGGAGGGTGCGAGCTGTTTGGAGGGGCAGTGCTGAGGAGCTGGCTCAGTTGGGAAAGTGTTTGCCTGACAAGCATGAGGGCATTTGTTCTGTCCCGCAGCTCTGTGTAAAAATCAGACGCTGTGCGTGTGCTTGTAACTCTGATCCTAATTCTGGTAGCTAGAGACAGGCAGATTCCTGGGGACCCTGACCAGCCGGCTTGACCCTCAAGGTGAGCTCCAAGCTGGTGAGAAGTATTGTCTCAAAAGTAAAGTGGGGGCTCTTGAGAGAGTTCACTAGGCACAGGTGCCTGCTGCCAAGGCCAGTGACCTGAATTCAATCCCTGGGTTCCATATGGTGGAAGGAGTTGTTCTCTGATCCCACGCACACGTGCTATGGTGTGCCCGGCACATGAAGCACACTTTTTATTTTTTTAAATAGCAATTTCAGGGCGTAGGACTGTAGCTTGGTTGGCAGAATGCTTATTTAGCATCCACAAGGAGCCAGGTTCTATCCTCAGCACCACATAAGACGGGTGGGTTGGTGCATCCTTACAGTCTTAGCTCTGGGGAGGTGGGGGCAGAAGAATCAGGAGTCAAGGGTCATCATGTACTATATAGTTAGTTCAAAAAGACAGACAGACAGAGATAGACAAGAAAGAAAGGAAGAAAAGGAACAGAAGGAAGGAATGAAGGAAGAAAAGAAGGAAAGGAGGAAGGAAGGGAGGGAGGGAGGGAGGGAAGGAAGGAGGGAGGGCTTGATGATCCCAGGCCCCATGTGTAGACACACTTCACAGAATGGCTCTGGGCCTGCTCAGAGGTTCCTTAGGAAAGACTGAATGATGAGCACAAACTGCCATTCCGAAAAGGAAAGTAAGGTAACAGTGCTCGCCACGCAGGCCGGACGACCTGAGTTCCGTCCCAGAGCCTCCAGGATGAAGTCAGATGCCGTGTGCGCATCTGTAAGGCCAGCATGCTGTGTGCTCATCTGTAATGCCAACATGCCGTGTGCTCATCTGTAAGGCCTGCATGCCGTGTGCTCATCTGTAAGGCCTGCATGCTGTGTGCGCATCTGTAAGGCCAACATGCCGTGTGCTCATCTGTAATGCCAACATGCCGTGTGCTCATCTGTAAGGCCTGCATGCTGTGTGCTCATCTGTAAGGCCTGCATGCCGTGTGCTCATCTGTAATGCCAACATGCTGTGTGCTCATCTGTAATGCCAACATGCCGTGTGCTCATCTGTAATGCCAACATGCCGTGTGCTCATCTGTAAGGCCTGCATGCCGTGTGCTCATCTGTAAGGCCTGCATGCCGTGTGCTCATCTGTAAGGCCTGCATGCCGGTGTGCTCATCTGTAAGGCCTGCATGCTGTGTGCGCATCTGTAAGGCCAACATGCCGTGTGCGCATCTGTAATGCCAACATGCCGTGTGCTCATCTGTAAGGCCTGCATGCTGTGTGCTCATCTGTAAGGCCTGCATGCCGGTGTGCTCCTCTGTAAGGCCTGCATGCCGTGTGCTCATCTGTAAGGCCAACATGCCGTGTGCGCATCTGTAATGCCAACATGCCGTGTGCTCATCTGTAAGGCCTGCATGCCGTGTGCTCATCTGTAAGGCCTGCATGCCGTGTGCTCATCTGTAAGGCCAGCATGCCCAACACAAGAGCAGCAGAGACAGAACTGGTCAGAAGCTCAAGGTCCAGCCTGCCTGGAGTTCAGAGTGCAGCAGCAAATCGAGAAATGTTGCTTCCATAAGGTGGAAGGAAAGAACCGATTCCCAAAAGTTGTCTTCTGAATTCTTACACACACACACACACACACACACACACACACACACACACACACCCCACACCCCACACCCCAATAATAATAATACATTTAAAAAGGTGACCCGTTGAGAGAGATGGCTGTGTATTCCAGGGTGTGGCTCATCCTGTTTGGTCCACAGAGGAACTGTATTTCCTTTCTCTCCATCCCTGTCACTGTAACCACCGTAACTACCACTATTATCACCGTTATTCTCACTATTACCACCTCCATCTGTGTAAGCATCACCATCGTCATTGCTGCCATTATCCTCAGTACCATTACCACCTGTCACCATCATCACCATCACCATCCTCAGCACCACAGTCATTACCCCACTGTCGTCCTCAGGCACCATGTCCACCATCACCATGGTCATTGATCTCACAATACCACGGTCACTGTCGCTGACACTGCTGTCACAACCACCACCGCCACGGCCACCATCACTACTGTCATTGCATTTTTATTCTTCACTCTTGTGGGAATTCTTAGTTTAAATCTCTAATTTTCTCCACTATGCCCTTGATAGATGTTACTGCTCTTTGATAGAGGAAGCTGAAAGGGGAGTATGGTGCCCGTACAACCAGTGGCCCAGAGTCTGTGGTCTTCCCACTGGGCCAAGCTGTCTGCTGTGCTCTATGAGACATCAGCTCCTGCCTATTTCCAGCAGTCAAGATAAAACAAATATATCATGGGTAGACATGGCGCTGAATCTATGGTGGGATGCTGGCAACTCTGTAAAGTGATGATGGAGTTCAGTTTCATGATCCTTCACCTCCCTCTTGGCCTAAACATGCCTGATCTCCAAGCTGTGCTTCTATTGAGTCTTCGTGTCTGGTAGAGGAGGACTGGTGGCACCCTGCCTCTAGGATGCTCTCAGGCTTTCTCACAGAACTCCCTCCCTCCTAGGCCTGGGCCCTGCAGGTTGTGCCTAGCATTGCTCTGACCTCTCCAGCCACACTTCACCCATGCCCAGTGCTTTCTGAAACTCCTGTAGGCAACCCCAACCCTGGACTCTGCTTGGAGACCCTGGAGGCTGCAGGGATGTGGGGCACGGGACCGTTACACCATTTCTTCCTCCACCACCCACACCTCTTCTCCAAGCTGCTAGGACAGCATCTAAGAATCCCAAGGCCTTTCCCTTCCCTACACAGCATCCTCCAAGCTCCCGAGAGTCATGGCGTGGACTGAGCAAGCCCAGACAAAGATCTCAGCAAAAGAAGCCACTGTCCATAGCTCCAGCCTCTTTGTCTCCACACGGATAGAAATCCAGTTATTTTGAGACTTCCTTTTATTTTGCTTTTAAAATAAAATCTAGGACGGTTTTGAAAATCAGGGACTCTGGCTGTGGGCTGTGTCGCCATCACCAGGGCCTCAGCCAGCAGTCTACACTTTTTGTCTTTTCATTTGCCAGAGCCAAGGCTCCCCGTGAGCCCTGCCAGGCTTTAGGCACACGCAACGCACACGTTCTCACCCTGAATAGGACGCATCAGGATTATAAATAGCCTCCCATGACTTCAAGTCGCCATTTTGCACCAGACTTGTTTGCCAGGAATTTTAAGTATTTTTATGGGTTTTGGAATGGCTGAAAATGTTCACGGTCCTCTGCCATGGATCCCTTTACCAGGAGCCAGGCCGCCGCTATTCACAGGTGTAGGAACTCTGCAGGACAGAACCTGGCTCAGGGCAGCTGGTGGCAGAGTCAAACTCAGTCCTCTGCCTCTGACCTGCTCAGAGGTCCTGCCTGTCATTTGCAATCCTGGACATGCTAGGTAAGGCTGATTTAGTATCTGATGGGCACCTGGGGTCAGAGGCAGGGGTGAGACCTTGGCAATAACTATAGTTGCTAGTGGTAAGACCCCCTACTCATAAGCCTCTCTCATAAAGGCCCATTTCTTGCCTACCACCTCAAATGAAGATCTTGCTCCATAAAGACTCCCCCCTCCCCAATCATTTCATGTAACTTAGAGATCAGGTGGCCTCTGTGCTCCATAAACACTGGTGCCTGGCAGTTCGTGGAGCTCCCAGACTGCAGCCATCAGTTTACGCTGGAGGCTGCCAGCTTTGGGAAGGATCCTAGGTTTTCTTCCTTATCTCTTCATTGGCTCACTTGGAAGGTTCCAGAAACCCCGTTATTTTTCCTCTCTTCCTTCCTTCCTTCCTTCCTTCCTTCCTTCCTTCCTTCCTTCCTTCCTTCCTTCCTTCCTTCCTTCCCTCCTTCCCTCCTTCCCTCCCTCCCTTCCCTCCCTCCCTCCCTCCCTCCCTCCCTCCCTCCCTCCCTGCCTCCCTTCCTTCTTCCATTCATTCTTTATTCCTTTCTTTCTTGTGACAGGGTTTTATGTAGCCCAGGTTAACCTAGAAGGTATCATGTCAGAGGATGACCCTGAAACTTCTTGGTCCTCCTCCCTTCTTCCCTCAGGTGTTGCGATTACAGGTGTGCAGACCTTCTGCATGCCTTGCGAAGCTCGGTGCTGCGGCCTGTTCTCGCTGTCAGAGGCCTGTAGAAACTGGCTGTGTTTGCCTCCACCTTCGGGTGGGAAAACCAGAGTTCAGAGGGGATAATGACTTGGTCATGGTGACAGAAGTAGCTGGAGGCTCACACCCACCATCTGACATAGCACTTGGGGTTCCTCTGCATTCCCCATATCCCAGGTGTTATTGTGGAAGTGGGCATGTGTTCTGTTCTGGGCAGCCACCCAGGGCTGCCCCGAGATGAAAGTGTAAGGAGCATACAGCTCTTAAAATGAAGCATCCACATCTGGAAAACATCTGGACTCCAGAGCATGTCTGGCTAGATATCTGGTTGTGGACTCATGGTCCTGGAGGAGCCAGAGGAAAGCCTTCTGCACTGTGCCATTTTCCCCGTTTGTAGACGGGGAGCTCCAGTCCTTCAGGAGGCTCTGTGGGCTCCCTCTCTCCCGTCTCCCTTGGAGCTGCCGAGCTAAAGGCCCCTGTGCTGGGTCCTCAGGTACTCAGTGGCAGATTCAGCTCACTTCCCACACCTAGGTATGATAATTTTTTCTTTTTTTTGTAAGACCCATTTTGTATAGAAACAGCATGCCCCCACCTCACCTAGCCCTCCCTTACTGATTGCCAACCTACGAGTGACTGACCTTCTAGCACCTACAGACTCACTGTCTTTATCTTCTCTATCTCCCTTCACACCTTGATTGCCGGGTCAGACCCAGCAGGGCAGAGACCTTGTCTCTTTGTTCTCTGTGTATCTCCAGCACACAGTAGGTACTCAGTCAGTGCTTGTCGTCTGGATCAATCCACAGGAACTCCCCCTGTTATCCTTTGAAGCACAGCCCCAGGCTCCTGGTAGTCTGTTTTGTTTGGTTGATTTTTTGAGATCAAAAAATCACTGTCCAACACAGCTGCCCTGGAACTTGTGTGATTTTCCTATTTCAGACTACCTAGTTCTGGGATTACCATCATACCCAGCCAATTTTATAGATGAGAAAACCAAGGGCCAGAGAAGTTCCTCTTACTATGGGTGACTAAGAAGAAACCAAATTAAGATACCTCCACCCTGCACCGCACACTAACTGTACACACATACGTGTATATACATACATAAACACACAGAATCGATGCTTAGCTCTGCCGGCTCTCCCTGAATTCTTGTCCTGGTCACTGTAGGGAGACCATCTGACCCCTTGGTGGAGCCACGCTGAATGGTCATAATAGTATACTGAACAGTACAGATACATAATAGATACTGTGGATCAGTCCAAGTTCTTCTCCTTTGTGCTTAGAGCAAAAGACAACCTCAGCTCTGTACCCCGGATAGAGCAGCTTACAGCCTGCTCTTAGCTGGCACAGTCTCAGCCTGTCTTGTTCTTACTGCTTGTGCCCTGTGGCCCCTTCTACCCAAGCACCTCCTCCCGCTCACTAGCTGGCTCTTCTTAGCACTTGGGGCTCAGGGTGACAAAGGACATGGCATTCCCTTCAAATGGTCCTGTGCCCGCACATCCAGGTCTATATGCTGAGTAGGGCCCCCCTTGAAGTGCTCAGGCTTCCAGACGTCTTCTGTCAGGTCTCTGTGAGCTGGGCAGGCCCAGGGGCCAAAATGTCTGCCTTGGCTCTCGCTATTCCTGCTGCTGTAAAGAGCTGAGTAGCACATGCTCAAGACAAATTTGTAGATGAATGAATGAGTGAGTGAGTGAGTGAGTGAGTGAACGGCCTGTGCAGAAGGATGGGGGAGAAGACCTATGGTATGGTGGGCGCTTGGTCCGATCCCTCCCGACTCTGTCCTGCCTTGTCTTGCTTCTGGATGACCCTAATGTCCACTGAGTACCATCCCCATCACATACAGGCTAGACTTACTGTGAGTCAATTCATTTAACTGCCATTAACATCTATAGGGTACTGTTGTTATTTTCTTCTTACAGCGAAGGAGACTGAGGATTACCAAAGCAGCTCAGGGTCACCTAGCCAAAAGTGGCAGAGTGGAACTCAAATTGGCTTTTGGAGTTACTGTGGGGGTGTCTGAGCCACATCCCCAACCCACTTCAATGATTGAGGCTCAGAAAATAGAGGGGACAGTGCGGGAACCTCTGGCTGACACTCTTGGCTAGGGAGGGGCTGGTTTGGGAGCAGGGATAAAGGTTTGGTATGCACACACATACATATGTCTAAAAACACTTTTTTTTTTTAAAAAAAAAGTAAGAGCTGGCAGGATGTAGCTCAGCCATAGCTTGCCTAGCATGTTGAGGACCTGGGTTCAATCATAGGACCTCACATTTTAATAAAAGTGTGGGCTGCCCCCACCCACCCACTACCATCGGACTGCTTTCTACCTATAACGCTCTAGCAACATACAGGGACCATGTGCTGCCAGGCCTCCAAATGATGCCTCTACAGGGGTGAAGGTTTGCTCCCATCTCTTCTGGACTCTGGCTTCCATAGAACTGGGGTACCCGCAGTCCTGCCCAGCGGGGGGTGGCTGCATCCTCTCTCCCTGTGTATGGGTCTGAGGTTGCAAAGAAGTACTGGATTGGGGCAGGGGATAAAGGCTTGGCTTCTGAGATTCTCAGGACCAAAGGGGCCACATCAGTGTCCTGGTAGGGATCCAGGACGCAAGTCAAGATTTATCAAGCAGGCATGGTCTACCTCTTGCTGTCCTATGCACAAGGAATGTGTGCGTGGACATCCAAGGCATGGTAACATGAATCATATAGAGGTCATATAGTGTCCAGGAGAGCGTTCTCATCCATCCATCCATCCATCCATCCATCCATCCATCCATACATACATACATTCAGAACGCACCCCCTCCACATCCAGACTCACACATTCCCTCACTCACTCACTCACTCACTCACTCACTCACTCACTCACTCCCTCCCTCTCACTCACTCACGCAGAAGCCCCAGACCCTTCTCTGTGAAGTAAGGAGCCGATTCTTCTTTTCCATCACACCTGGCATCCAGCAGCCCTTACCCTGCTCTGATACGGGCACATGCTGTGAACGGGAGATCTCCTTGAGCCTCCAGGCCTAACTCCACAGCATACCTCTGGCTAGTCAAGAAGTGCCTACTTTCCTGATGTCACTGGTGACCCACCAGCAGGGTCTCAGGTTTGGAGCAAGGCCCATGAGTTGGGGACTCCTTTAGAACTGACACAGGGCTGCTGTTTGAACTTGGCATCTCTCGGTTCTTCCTCATCCTTATAAAGGGACCATTCTGCGCAGCCTACTCTGCCTGGAACATCCTCAATATCAGGTTTCTGCTTCCCTGGCGGTGACCAAATAAATGCCAGGCACTACTGGGCGGCACACTGGAGAGGGTGGCCGCATAGGTTGGGAACTAAGTGTGCACTGACTTCTAGTCCAAGGCTGAGAAAGACAGAGTCCCGCGGAGACTGGGGAGTTGATCTAGCCTATGTGACCCTGAACCTCCCTGATATTGCACATGGGCCCAGAGAACCCATTCCCAGAGAATCAGACCTGGGAAGAACGGACATCCCCTTGCTGCACCCCAGTGTGCCCAGGTATTCTGCCTGGCAGTATCAGCAGAGACTCACCCAGTGTTCCCAGCAGGTATGTGGCAGCCAGCAGCACTTCGTGAGAGTCCATGGGTAATGGCCTTCTGCTGCCCCAGCCCCAGTGAGCTCAGCTGGCCAGCCAGGAGGCACGTCTGGCTCAGTGTCTTACTGTCTTGGAGGGCGGGGGCATAAACAGGGGTGGAAAGGGAAGCAGGCAGTGTGGCCTGTGTCACTGCCAGTCCTGTTTGAAGTTGAACTGTCAACTTCCTGTGAAACCACCTGCTCCAATTAGAATGGAGGCCTGAGTCTCTGTGAGCTTCCTGCATGAGGTACCTGGAGCTGTGGTAGTGCCCGCTGGCCATCCTCATGCCTGGGCAGAGCCAGGTGTCCGGGTGGGATGGGCATACGGGGCAGGAGAGGCTGGGAACTCCAGAGAGAGGTTGTCCCAGTCTCAAGAGAGCTCACCCAAGGCGAACGGACAAGGGCCTGAGGCAGGAGTCTTCCCTAGAGGATTCTGAGCGGGGCTGTGCTGTGCGGATGCAACTTCAGGTCTTATTGCAGGGTTAGTGAGGAAAACTAAGACACAAGCCCTGCTCACTCCTGAGGGTGGACCGGGCTGGGAGCCTGTAATCTGAGTTGAATCTCTCTGTGGAACTAAGCAAAGAAACAAAACATAGCCTTGCTAGGTAGCCCACGCTAATCTGGAATTTGTAGTAATTCTCCTGCCTCAGTCTCACAAATGTTAGAATTACAAGTGTGGGCCACTGTGCCTATGATTCCAGGAGTAATATTGTACACAGCAAGTATAGGGAGGAGAGTGTCTTCATCTAAGTTGAATTTACACCTGTGTGTGTGTGTGTGTATGTGTGTGTGTGTGTGTGTGTGTGTGTGTGTGTGTGAGAGAGAGAGAGAGAGAGAGAGAGAGAGAGAGAGAGAAGCAGAGATCTCCCTGTTGGTGTGAGATGCCCATGTTGGGTGTATGATCTCCGTGTTGAGATGTGTGATCTCCATGTTAGGTATGAGATATTTATGCTGGGTGTGATATCTCCATGTTGTATGGTCTATGAATCTGGATTCATTCATTCATGCATTCATTTAACATTACTGACACTATGCAAGAACTAGAAGTGCAGCTGGCATGGTGGTACACACCTTTTAATCCCAGCACTCAGGAGACAGAGGCAGGGTGATCTTTGTGAGTTTGAGGCCAGCCTGGTGTACAAAGTGAGTTCCAGGACATCCAGGGATGTTACATAGAGAAACTCTGTCTGGTGGTGGTGGTGGAGGGGGTGTAGGGTGGTGGGGACAGTCCCTACCTGGTGTTTCTGTTATTTTTTTTCCTTTGCTGCTGCTGGGGATGGAATTCAGTGTCTCATGCTTACAAGGCAAACACTCTATCAACTGACCTATATCCCCGCATCCTTTTCTATTTCTTAAGTGCCCCTCATAGCCTGTTTCCTCACAGTTTATAGAGAGCAGCTGGGAAGAACTCTGCTTCACTGTTCACTGACCAGCCAGTGCACGTGAGCACACACACACACACACACACACACACACACACACACACACACAGAAGCTGACATCCCCTCCCACAGCACTCTAGACTCACTTCTTTGTTAAAGGCAATCCAAACCCCAAGCTTTAGACTTATTTCCCTTTCGCAGGCCTGAGTGTCATCTTCTAGGTGGCTTCCACTGTGTTCTATCCTTTGTAGAAGTCTGAAAGTATTACCTCAGTTACCCGCTGTGTACCTGCGGGAACCCTGCAGTCCAGGTCCACAGCCCCTCCCCTGCCACTGGCTCCCTGGTAATTACCTCACAAGGTTTCTGCCCTTGCATCCCTCTAGGCCTCTGGCCCTGGACCCCAGACCCCAGGGTGGCAGTTTCCTGTCCTATCACCCGTACTTTCCATGACACAAGAGGAAGTCAGCTGAGCTGGCTGGGTTTTCCATGCTGCTGCTTGGTGGAGGCAAAGGTGGGGGAGGGGGACGAGCCCCCTAGGCCAGTTCAGAACCTCAGCGGCCTGCGGGACACACTCTGCCCTATTGCCTCGGTGACACCAGGTAACCTCTGGAGAGCTGCTGTATTCTTCTTTTCTGGGTCACTCCTCAGTGATTCCAACACCTGCCCCTTTGGATGGGGGATGGGAGAAGGCAGTAAAGGAGCCACAAGGAGGGGGGGGGCGCGGCTGAGGATAGGAGGAGATCAGGGAGGGGCCGCAGAATGTGAGGGCATTTAGCAGGAGACCAGCCTTGGCTGAATGACTGAAATCTGAAGGGTGGATACATTGGTTGAATGACTGAATATCTTAGTCACTGGAATCTTCTGTGCTGTCAACCTTGAGCACGACCAGCTCAGGCTGGCTTTCCATCTTCTCTACCCAGCCTGGGGGGAGCACTCCTGACCTAGCTTCACTCCTTCCCTGGGAGTGGAGGGAGTGAAGGGACTGAGGGAGGGAGGGGCGCTGGGCCTCCAGCACCTGCCCTTTGAGTGTGGCCTTTGCAGTGTGACCTTAAGCGAGTCCTGTCGAGTTGGGGTCTTCAGTTGGTTTCTGTGTAGCATAGGGGAGTTGGGTGACCCCAGGGCAGCCCTCCTTCAGATATCTACCCATGGAGATTGTAGAGGGAAGGGGTGCCGGGTGCCTTCAGAGGAGGGATTTTCTGTCTTGGGACCTAGAGGATTTGGCTCTTGGTGGGAGGACATCAGCTTGACCTCTTGGGGGAAGCAGAGGTCAGGCTTCCAGGGCGCTTACCCTGAACACCAAAAGGGCCAGGCCCTCAGCAGGCTCCCTATTGCCTCCTTTGGAACAGCACCAGCCTCTCACATATATGGTGAAACTGAGTCAAGGAGGCAAATTCCCTAAATTCCCCTTGTGTGATGCATTTAAGAAGACTACGTTATAGCCGGGCGGTGGTGGCGCACGCCTGTAATCCCAGCACTCTGGGAGGCAGAGGCAGGCGGATTTCTGAGTTCGAGGCCAGCCTGGTCTACAGAGTGAGTTCCAGGACAGCCAGGGCTACACAGAGAAACCCTGTCTCGAAAAAACCAAAAAAAAAAAAAAAGAAGAAGACTACCTTATGACATGCCCCATGAAGTATTTGCACAAACACTGGCTCAGAGGGAAGGTTCTACAATCCGTGGTTGTTAGTTTCCAGTGGCAACTGTCATAGTCGGGTAGAAACAACATGGAGTCTAGAAGCTGGCTTAAATTCTGAGGGGGAGTCTTAGGCAAGCTACTTCTCCATTCTGAGCTCCTGTCTCCATGCAGCTCAGGGTGTCTGGAAGCTGCCCCATGAGGACATGCTGGGCTTGTGAACTATGGCGTGCTCCCTCCCAGTGTGAGCCCTGCCCCCCAGGCTCAGCCCATGCTTTCCCACAGGGCTGTAATGTGAAGGCTCTCTGAAGTGACCAGCCTTCTCCGCCGCAGCTGTCTCTCTCCCTATAGCTAGCCCACAGTTCCGACTCCTACTTTCTCTTCCGTTGCTGCTGTGCGTGGCACTGAGCCTGTTTGACCGCAGGGTAAAAGTGAGAACACAAGGACACATGTTAACCCAGCCTGTTTTACCTGAGGATCACTGAGGTAAGAGGTGCATTCTCCAGCTGCCGAGCTCACCAACAGTGAGGTTTGCGCCTCCAGGACTCCCGGCAGGTGGATGTCCTTTTTCTTACATGCCACCTGTCTCTTATTTCATTTGCCCAAAAGGAACTTGTTCTGTAGAACAGGTAGACACACAGAGCCTGAGCGGCGAGGAGGACAAAGGCACCTGAAGGAATGCACGTAGTGGGTCCTCTCTACGGTAGAGAGGGTAGAGAGCTGGGGGAGGGAGGGTCCTTCCTCTTAGAGCAGTGGGCAATCCCAGCCCTTAGAGCAGAGATGCCCCTGAAGCTGCCTGCCTTTTTGATCACCCAGCCCAGGACTGTTTCCTTAAGAGCATAAGGCAGTCTCTCTAGGGACATTAGGACAGGATGTGGGAAGGGCCAGCCTGAGGGGGCTGTAGAGAAAACGTAGCCATTACAACTTGTGAGGAAATCGAGGAGGGAGGAAGGGCACTGGAGAGATGAGCGGCTTCCCAGTTATTGCGGGGTGGGTTTGCTAGGCTGAGGGAAGAGTCTGCACAAAGGCTTCTGGGTCCTGCAAGGTAGTAGCTAGTCTGGGACACGTGAGGTTGGGCTCAGCGTTGAAGCTTGGGATGTGAGTCCTGGCTCAGTCATTGTCGCCGTGTGTTTGAGGTGCAGGCTCTCCCGTAGACCCCAGTTTGCTTGCGATATAAAGGGCCTTCTCCAGATGGTCACTGAGAGTTCTCAGACTGTGACCTCAGGGGTCAAGGTGTCATTTAAAAACCTGGTCAGGACCTGAACAATCTATGAAAGTTTTCTTAAAAGGACCAGACGCTGAAAGCCATGACACTCTTTAGAGTTCACACTCGAAGGGCCATTGAGGGGGCTTAGCAGGTAAACAGCCTTACCACCAAGCCCGAAACGCTGAATTTGATCTCTGACACACACATGGTGCATGGGGACAAGTGACCCCTGCAGGTTGTCCTCTGACCTCCATGCCTGTGTGCTGACACACACACACACACACACACACACACACACACACACAAATGGGCAACTCGACAAGAGTTAATAGAGGGACTTCCTGGGTGGGAGATGTAGTCCCATGCAAGGTATCTCAGCCACCCAGAGGGAAAGGAAAGGGGAGGAGATGGGCAAGGGAATTCCAGCCTCTCCACACTCCAGAGGCCACACAGAGGGCATGGCAGGCCCGATGCGAGGTTCAGGCAGGAGTATTGTAAACTCAAGGCCTTCCAAGACTACAAAGTGAGTTCAAGGCTATCCCACACATACTTTTATTTAAATAAAAAGGGAACGAAAACAGGAGATGGTAGCGCAGTGGTCGAGCATTTACCTAGCCTGATGGAGGCAAGTGATCCCTGCACTGAGCAAAGAAAAATATGAAAGGACGCTTCCCAGGGCTCTGAGGCAGAGGTGAGCGGACATGACCATAGTTTACACATTGCCGCCTATTTGAGTAAAACGTGCAGGAAATGAGTAGTTAGGGTTTCAGTGTCCACATAGAGGAGTTTGCAGAATTTTAAGTTAGGATGATAGACTAATGGCGGGCTGGGCTCGGAAGATCTGGAATTGAGTGTGGGTGGGCTTTTCTTTTCACGAATGGGTGTTGCCGACGTTTAGTCATTTTCAGAAGTATACACGTATGTTTTCTAGTATACACGTATGTTTTCTAGTATATACGTATATTTTCTAGTATACACATATATTTTCTAGTATACATGTTTATTTTCTAGTATACACTTATATTTTCTAGTATACACTTATATTTTCTAGACGTCGTTTAGAGACAACTTCCAAGGGGTTTACAGAAAACCTCTTAATGAAAACAGTCCAGTGTGTTTGTGTCCAAAACATCTGAGATCTTCTTAGTGTGGTTCTCCTTGCTAATAAAAATAATTCATACAATTGAGAAAAGTCAGCGAACACAGTGGCTCACAAAGAAAATCATAAGTGAAACTAACTACCCACGATCCTACCCTCTGGTGTAACGGTGGCGAACATCATAGGCCTCATGTAAGCTTTAGTTTTTCTCTTTTCTGTTCCTAATTGCAATAATTATGTTGTGTTTCAAAGCAGGCAGCATAAATGAATGAAATGTAATATAATATTATATATATATATATATATATACACACACACACACACATACAAGTATGTATAAATACCTAATTTTCTAGTGCAGGAGATGAACCCAGGACCTCATTCATATATGTTAGGCAAGTACTCTATTTCTGAGCTATAGTCCAGCCCTATTTATTGATTTTTTGATTGATTTATTGATTTATTGATTGGTTTATATTTGTGTATGAGTGCAGGCATGCCTCAGCACCAGTGTGGAGATCAGAGGATGTTTGGGAATCCATTTTCTTTTTCTTTCTTTCTTTCTTTATTTTTATTTTATTGAAAAAGAAAGTAAAAACATTTTATGATAAAATTGAAGATTTACATGGAAATATTTCTGATAAAATAGAAGAGATATATAGAAAAACACATTAAAATAGACAATTTTCATGGAAAATTAAAGAGTAAAGTGGTAGACATAAAAACATTGCTAAATTAATTGAAAAGGGAAGTAGAAACATTTTATGATAGAGTCGAAGATTTACATAGAAAATATTTCTGATAAAGTTGTAGAAAAATGTAAAAAAACATTAGACTGAAGATTGTCATGGAAAATTTTATATAGATAATAATAATAATCTTTATAATTTTTATAATAATGGTAGAGATAAAAATATTCCTAAGTTGATTGAAAGTGGAATTACAAACACTTTCTGATAAAGTTGAAGATTTACATAGAAAATATTTCTGATAAAATTGAAGAAATATATAGAAAAACACATTAAAATTGAAGATTATCATGGAAAATTATATAGATAAAATGGTAGACATAAACCTTTCTAAATTAATTGAAGGTGGAATTAAAAACATTTTGTGATAAAATCAGAGATTTACATGAAAAACATTTCTGATAAAATAGAATATATAGAAAAACATGTTAAAATTGAAGAGTATCAAGAAAAACAATGCAGATAAAATGGTAGACATAAATTATTAAATTAATTGAAAGAGGAATTACAAACATTTTCTGATAAAATTGAAGATTTAAATGAAAAATATTTGTTAGTCTGTCTTTGTATTGGGGAATTGAGTCCATTGATATTAAGAGATATTAAGGAATAGTGAGTATTGTTTCCTGTTATTTTTGATGTAATTTTTGTGTTTGTGTGGTTATCTTCTTTTGGGTTTGTTGGAAGAAGATTACTTTCTTGCTTTCTCTAGGGTGTAGTTTCCCTTCTTGTGTTGGCATTTCCCATCTATTATCCTTTGTAGGGCTGGATTTGTGGGAAGATATTGTGTAAATTTGGTTTTATCATGGAATATCTTGGTTTCTCCATCTATGGTGATTGAGAATTTTGCTGGGTATAGAAGTCCGGGCTGGCATCTGTGTTCTCTTAGGGTCTGTATGAGATCTGCCCAGGATTTTCTAGCTTTCATTATCTCTGGTGAGAAGTCTGGTATAATTCTGATAGGTCTGCCTTTATAAGTTACTTGTCCTTTTTCCCTTACTGCTTTTAATATTCTTTTTTTGTTTAGAGCATTTGGTGTTCTGATTATTATGTGCCGGGAGGAGTTTCTGTTCTGGTCCAGTCTGTTTGGAGTTCTGTAGGCTTCTTGCATGTTCATGAACTCTCTTTCTTTAGGTTAGGGAAGTTTTCTTCTATAATTTTGTTGAAGATATTTACTGGCCCTTTAAATTGGAAATCTTCATTCTCTTCTATACCTATAATCCTTAGGTTTGATCTTCTCATTGTGTCCTGGAATTCCTAGATGTTTTGGGTTACAAGCTTTATGCATGTTGCATTTTCTTTGACTGTTGAGTCAATGTTTTCAATGGTATCTTGAGCACCTGAGATTCTTCTATCTTTTGTATTCTGTTGTTGATGCTTGCATCTATGACTCCTGAATTCCTTCTAAGGTTTTCTATCTCCAGAGTTGTCTCCCTTTGTGATTTCTTCATTGTTTCTACTTCCACTTTTAGATCCTGGATGGTTTTGTTCAGTTCCTTCACTTGATTGTTTGTGTTTTCCTGTAATTCTTTAAGAGATTTTTGTGTTTCTTCTTTAAGGGCTTCTGCCTGTTGACCCATGATCTCTTGTATCTCTTTAAGGGATTTTTGTGTTTCCTCTTTAAGGGCTTTTACCTGTTGACCGATGTTCTCCTGTATTTCTTTAAGGGAGTTATTTAAGTCTTTCTTGAATCCCTCTATTAGTACCATGAGATATGATTTTAAATCTAACTCTTGCTTTTCCAATGTGTTGAGATATCTGGGACTTGCTGTGGTGGAAGAACTGGGCTCTGATGTTGCCAAGTAGCTTTGGTTTCTGTTGGTAGGGTTCTTGTGCTTGCCTTTTGCCATCTGGTTATCTCTGGTGCTAGTTGGTCTTGCTGTCTCTGGCTGGAGCTTGTCCCTCCTGTGGGCCTGTAAACCTGTGTCCGTACTCCTGGGAGACCAACTTTTCTGTCAGGGTCTGTGCACAGAAGGCTGTGGAGCTGCCTGGCTCCCTGGTGCCCAGGGCAGCCTGAAGACCTCTGCCCCAGCTGCTCCATTGATCATCCATCCTGTGCGCTCCCATCTGTTCCCCTCTGGAGAGAAGGTGGAGATTTCAACTCTATGCTCAGAAGTGAAAGCACTGCTGGGAGATCACTCTCTCCTAGCTGGCTGTGCACAGAAGGCTGTGGAGCAGCCTGACTCCCCCGTGCAAATGGCAGCGGGAAGAGAATCCGTTTTCACTTTCCACCTTGTGGAGAAAGAGTTTCTCTTTTTTATTTATTATTGAGACCAGATCTTCACTGTGTATTCTCAGCTAGCCTAAGCCTCACCGAGATCCACCTGCCTCAGTCTTCTGAGTGCAGAGATTACAGGCGCGTGCTGCCGTGGCGAGCTGGCAGGGTCTGTCTTGTTTAAGTTGTACTGTATGCGCCAGGGTAGCAGGCCACCAACTCTCCTGCTGCCACCTCCTCTCTCACTGTAGAGGGCTGGGATTACAGACTCCATCTGATTTTGGCTTTTTATGTGGGTTCTAGGGATAAAGTTCAGATGATCAGGCTTGGGTCACAGGTGACTTTGACCTGCTGAGCTGTCTTCTCAAGCATGAATCTTGCACTCACCCTCACAGACTCCACATTGAGCTTCATCTCAGTCCACTCATGACTCTGAGACACAAGTGGCTTTAGACGTCTGCATGGTCGCTGCTGCACAGCCCTGATGTAGAACTGATCCTTATTATTGGGCATTCGTGTTTATTCTTTTGTGCTTAAAATACCTGTGCTATTTTTTGCATGATTATCTTTTTTTTCCCCAATAGGTCTTTATTTCCCTTAAATGATAGCATCTGAATAAAAATTTTTTTGATGATTTTAAACTGCAAAAAAATTTTATATGCGATATGAATGCTCATCTGCTTGGTTTACTTAAAAAGGGGTGATCTGGGTAAGTCTGTGTGGGTCATTGCAGGGTGCCATAGGACAGTGAGGGGAACGACGTTCAACAAAAGCTGTTATCCCAGCTACTCAGGGAGCTGAGGCAGGAAGATCACAAATTCAAGGCCTGCCTGGGCTACAAAATAAGGGTAAGACTAGTAACCTTGATGACATAGTGAGGCTCTCTGTCTCTCTGTCTCTGTCTCTGTCTCTGTCTCTCTCTCTCTCTCTGTGTGTGTGTGTGTGTGTGTGTGTGTGTGTGTGTGTGTGTGAGAGAGAGAGAGAGAGAGAGAGAGAGAGAGAGATTTTTCGAGGCAGGGTTTCTCTGTGTAGCCCTGGCTATCCTGAAACTCACTCTGTAGACCAGACCAGGCTGGCCTCAAACTCACTTGAGATCTATCTGTCTCTGCCCTCCTAAGTGGAGGCCCTGTCTTAAAAAAAGTAGAAAGAAAGAAAAAAATCAATGTGTTGGGATAAAAAAGGAAGGAAGGAAGGAAGGAAGGAAGGAAGGAAGGAAGGAAGGAAGGAAGGAAGGAAAGGACAGACACCTTTTCTGTGGTGTGCTGTCTGGGTGCTCCCTGGAAGTATGCACTCTCCTCTGAAGGTTGAGGCTGTGGTCTGTCAACAGAGACTGAAATCTGGAAGGAGCCTTTGTCTTGGCTTGGGGAGAGTGAGGGGCTCAGCGTGGCCTGAAAAGTAGACTCTGTGGTCCCTTCCTCCTCTGCTCAGAGACCTCACTGGGATGTGCACACTCCACAGTCCCCGCCCTTCTGGGAGGTCCTGTGTTATTGATTCTTTAATCTCTGTGGAGTTCAGGGGCATGCCCATCTGGACCAAAAGGATGTTGCAGAAATTTTCATCTATTGGTTTTGCATGTCTGGTATTCATGCTGCTGTTGCTGCTGCTGATGGTGGGGGCAGCATCAGAGGTGATGATGTCCAGAGAACAATATGCTAAAAATGGTGGCGATGACAGTAATGATGATGTCAGTAATGATGCTGTTGGTGACCGTGGCAGTGACAATGGTTTGCATGGTGTTAGGGGTCCCAAGATGGTTTGATGTGGCTCAGTTTTAATCTTAGTATTTATGACTTTGTTTTAACTTGTCCTAATTGAATATATCAAAACCTAAATAATGAACATACCAAAGCCATGATTTATGCAAGTGATAGCTTTGTTTTTAAGTCAGGCAAGGTGGCACAATTCTAGCACTTTAGAAAAGAGGCAGGAGGATTAAGAATTAGATAGTATTCTTGGTTATGGGCCAGCCTAGACTACAGATCTCTCAAAGAAACAATTTTGCTCTGTTTTTAAAGAGAGTTTTCATTTGGTTTATTTAGAGTGCAAATCCACTGAGTTGATTTAGACCATTATAACAGTAACAGTGTTAATACTCGAAGACATGAGCAGAAACATGAGGTCTACTGGTTGCATCTCTGACCATTCAATAGTCCCATTGTCTGTCGTGCAGAGCACAGAGCAGGAACTTAGGGTTTCATACACATGAGTGATCTCAGGTGTAGCCAAGCCATGGAGCTGGAACTTGAACACAATGCTCAAGTTAGGAGAAAACTACCTGAAGTGTAGGATGCCCCCAGAGACGTGTGCGAGTGTACCATAACTGAGCAGGTGACGTCACAAACTGAACACACACCGCTTGCTGCCTCTGCCCAGGCATCCATTACATCCATTAGTCTTTTCTTGTCATTGTTAGTTTTACCTGTTCTTGGATTTTCTCTGATTGGTATCACCCAGCTTGTATCCTTTCTCTTCTGAATTTACCCACGGTATTTTGTGCAGAGACCGTTCGTTCTCTCTTTGTGGCTGTATAGTATATTGATGCATGGTCAAACAATAGTTGATTGATACACTCTACCGAGACGGGTGCATGTGTTGTACAAAGCATGCAGTTTTAACCTTGAGGCTCTACTGCCACCCACAGATACCTGTACATCACAGAGCAAACAGGACTTTCAGAGAGCTGGAGACTGGGGAGGGCGTGAAGCACACAAACCCACAGTGACTGAGAGCCGCTGTTCTGAGGCCAAGTGGCCTTGAGGGTGGGGCGCTCTCACGGTGAATTTTAACCTTGGGCCTCTCTAGTCGATCTGACTTTCATAACAGCATTGTCTGTTACCGTGAGACAGCCCATCTGTTGTCATGTGACAGGATAAGGAACCAACAGGGACCGAGGATGCTAATGCTGAGCCTAGGGGTGCCACACTGGGCACTGCCCGCCAGAGGAAGTCTTTTGTAGAGACACACCCAACCCTGCAGCCTTGAGGCAAAGAGCGTAGGTTAGGAGGGCCCCTCCATCTTGGGAGATGTCTAAACACACAGCAAGGATGGTCAGGTCAGCAAGAGCCATTGGCGCCTTTGTCTGGCCCTCTGCAGGACAGGGCCGTGTGAGGAGGCTCCTGGAGGTGAGGAGACTGAGTGATGGAGGACCTCAGGATAGACTTGCTCTAGAACTCAGATTCTCTGTGAGGTCCTGGGCTTCACCCACTCTGATGCTGTTTCTTTCTTATGGGAGACTGCTACTGGCTAGCATGGCAGCTCCTGTCTGAATGAGGTGGGGTCACCAGGAGCCACTCCTTGGAGAATTCTTCAGACTGAAAGACACTCAATGTTTTTAAGGGTAGAAAACTGCTTTTTTGGGGAGGGGTACCATTATCCATCAACCTTTAACTGTGAAGCCGTTGGGGACTGGTGGAAGGACTGTTTTTGTATTGTGCAGGGTTTGGGGACCTGTGGGAGTTAGGGTGATGCCAGCCAGGACAAGGTTGACTGTTGGGAGCCGTCTGGCTCACAGCTCTTTTCTGCTTCCACTGAGAGCTGCCTCAGACCAGGGACAGTCCTAGGTTTCCCTCAGCCATGACCGGCTTGCAGGGCTTACCCCCAGCTGCCTAGAAGTCTGTGTGTGCACCTGGGTATTTCTCCATGGAGGGCCTGGGCTGTGAGTCTGAGACCTGTGCCTCCCTCACACCAGCAAATGTTCTGGGAGAGGGGTGGCTTTGTGTTTTCTTAGTTTGCTACAGAAAGCACATTTGCTCTCCACTCAAGAAATTGCTAAGCCCTGTGAGCTGTCACTTGTGCTCTCAGAGGTGACACAGGCCTGCTCTTCCACCCCTCCCTAGTGCTGCCCTGAAGCATCCCTGGGTCTAGCTTCTGGGTCCCTGTTTTATTCCTGTTCAGAGCTGATGTGAAGAAACTCCAAGGTCAAGCGCCTGGAGAAAGAATGGTGCTTGGGAAGTCAGAGTCTGCCCCTGGGTCCTTTCTTCCTATTAGCTCCCAAGTTCAGCCTTCTTTGTTGCTGTGGCAATAACAACAACAACAACAACAACAACCACAACAACAGAGTTAGAGGAAGTTAATATTTTCTAGTACTTTCCTTGCAGTGGCCTCTTAGCCTATAGTTCCCCACAACCCTTGAAAGCACAGGAGAGCTTGTCTGTACGTGACAGCTCCCTTGTCTGACCCCAGAGTGTGTGTGCTCCTCCATCTCATTTTGTTCCCATGCAAACATTTTATTTTTATTTGAGACAGAGTCTCATGTATTCCTAGGCTGGCTTTCAAGTTGTTGTGCAGTCAAGGAGGACTTTGAACTCCTGATCCTCTTGCCTTCATATCCTGAACACTGAGATTACAGAAATGCACCGCTGTGCTGGGTTCTGGGTCAGACTAGGGCCTCCCTGGGCCCTGAGCACCCTGCTGGCTGAGCTATCACCCCTACCGTGTTTCTGTGTCATCATCTCAGACTCTGAGGAGAGACTACTTCCGTTCCAAGCCAAGGTCTACCTCCAGGTCCTCAAAGTGTGACCAAACACAGTGGGTATCGATGGCTAGCCCCACACCCTGCTCCAGCTTCAGACGACAAGCCTAAGATACTAGAGAATTTGAGGAGGCAAGTGATAAGAGGAATTGGGACCACGGTTTGGTCTGCCTGAGGGACTGGCCCCATCCATCTTGAGAAGGGTTTCTTCCCCTTAAGGTGGGGCTCCTTTTGTGGTACCGGGGATTGAACTCAGATCCTAAGTGCTCTACAACTGAGCCACATACCCAGCCCTTTATTTTATTTATTTATTTATTTATTTATTTATTTATTTATTTATTTATTTATTTATTACCTTTTATCTGGAGACAGAGGCTCACTATCTTTCCCAGGCTGGTTTTGTTTGAACTCTATGGCTCAGTCTGGACTCAAGCACCTGGTTGTCCTATGTTGGCGTCTCAGTGCTGGGATTACAGGCCTGTGTCACCAAGCTTGGCTCTTTTTTCATGTTCAGTGCTTTTCCTTTGTCTCAAGGGTCGGTAGGACCTGGGGACTTTGGAATTCTTGTCTAGCTTGACTAGGTTGAATTCTAGGGTCTCCTGTGGACAGGCGGAGGGGGGTGGGACAAGCACCCCAGTTTCTCAGAGGAAACAACTGATCCACAAGTGTCAGATAAATGCCATAGATCCCTTAGCAGCCACACACTGCAGAGCGTACTCCTGTTTGCCCTGACTGCAAGAAACAATCCATCGACTGTTGATTAGAAGGTTAGAAAAGAACAGGCCCTCGATTCTGTGAATAGTGGACAATGAGGCTCCAATGGGAATTGGAGAGACCTACAGACTCCCTGTATTCTCCCTTACCCACTGGCTCAGCAGGCATGTCCGTCTTCCTGTAACCTTTCTATAGCACCGATACACCTTGTCAGTTCCTGTCTGTATAGACTTAGTTTCTTTCATAGATCTAAGGACCTGGAGTCCAGTTTGCTCTCTTTGCTTTTCTTTTGGGACAGGGTTCATGTAATCCAGGTTGGTGTAGGATAACTTTGAGCTCTAGATTCTTCTGCTCATGTGTCCTGGGTGCTGGGGCTTCAGGCATGTTCCACCATACCCTTCAGGCTGGGCTCCTTTCCTTTCCTTTCTTTCCCCTATTTCTTTTTTTTACTTTTTTTGAGACAGGTTTTCTCTGTTAACTCTGGGTGTCCTGGAACTCATTCTGTAGACTAGACCAGGCTGACCTCAAACTCAGATCTGCCTGCTTCTGCCTCTCTTGAGTGCTGGGATTAAAGGCATGCACCACTATACCAACCCAAGCTTGTTTTTCTTATGCCATTTTTTTTTCTAAGATTGTTCACTAACCCTTGGGCAAAGTTTGAAAACTACATATAACGAGCAAAAAATTAACTACTCTCAGACTTCCAATTTCTGGAGGACCCCATAGGCTCTTCCACTACAGCACCGGTTGTCTCCCCCTGGGCACTTATTTTAAAGTTTAACCTTTTCTCTTCTCTCCTCTCCTCTCCTCTCCTCTCCTCTCCTCTCCTCTCCTCTCCTCTTCTCCCCTCCCCTCCCCTCCCCTCCCCTCCCCTCCCCTCCCCTCTCCCCTCCCCTCCCCTCCCCTCCCCTCCCCTCTCCTCTCCTCTCCTCTCTTCTTCTCTTCTTCTCTTCTCCCCTCCCCTCCCCTCTCCTCTTTTCTCTTCTCTCTTCTCTCTCTCTCTCTCTCTCTCTCTCTCTCTCTCTCTCTCTCTCTCTCTCTCTCTCTCTCTCTCCTGCAAAGATGGCAAGGTTGCATGTTCCTTGGGCAAGATCTTTTCTTGTTTCTTTAAGCTAAAAAAGGAAACTTCTCTTTCCACCTCCCTAGGTAAACCACTATTTGAAGGTTGGAACCACTTCCTCTTCTCCTTTTTGGAGGTTTTAAAAAGCATGTCTTTCCCCTGTCAAGAGCCTACTGTGCAGAGGATTCTGGGTCTAGGTTTGCCATGCAATTGTGTAATACAAGTGTTTCCATGTTGGTGAAAACAGCAGCTCTTGAGTCTCCCAGAAGGGCTAGCATGTGCACATATCAGGCCTGGCTCTTTGTAGGCCTTGGGTTATGGAAAGAGAGGCAGGTATTTCATGTTTAGCCTGCAGATGAGGATGCCTGAATGATACCAGCCCACTTTTGTGTGTGGATTTGTGTGTGTGTGTGTATTTGTGTGTATGTGTTTGTGTGTATGTGTTTGTGTGTGTGTGTTTGTGTGTGTGTGTGTTTGTGTGTGTGTGTATGTTTGTGTGTGTGGGGGGGGGGGATGCACGAATGCACATTTGGGGCAAAACTGGTTTATTGATCACTTATACACTTTCCTGGGTTTGGACTTTCAGTTTCAGAAGTGGTCTCTGAATCTATAATTCATATATAATAATTCATACATTAAATCAGCTCCGGAATAGGACTGCTTCTAAGTTTGTTCTGGATTCCCAGTCTGAGAGTTCCCCACCCCAGGTGGCTCAGAACTTGCTATGGTGGCCAACTTGGCCTCACTGAGATCTACCTGCCTCTGCCACAAGTACTGGGATTAAAGGCAATGTCACCACACCCTGTGAGTTTGTGTAGCTCTCTGAGGGCACTGTTTGCTGATTTCTCGGTTATTTCTGTGCTTTGATATAGCAGCACTTGATTCTCCCTGGATCAGGCAACCATTTGCATTCTCATTTGCTTACGAATTGAACATGCATTGAGTAGTAGCCTCTGTGTCAGCTGTGGCTGAATTATCTAAAACTGCTTTTAAGTCAAACTTGATAGTATGTTAAACATGGCCCAAATCTACACCATCCAATGCTACCATTAACTGTTCCACTACGGCCAGTCGATATCAAGGTGTTTTGCCTTGGACACTGGGGTCTCAGCGGATGATTTTATTGATTTGTGTGAGTTCTGGTATTATGAATATTCATCTTTTGTCTCAACTGTCACAAATATTTTCCTCAGGTTGCTGTTTGACCTTTACTTCAAAATGTTAGGCAGCCAAATCAAGTTATCTTTTTTTTTCTTTTTCTATTTGTTGTGGTTTCTGATGCAGGTTAGAGTTAGAAAGGCTTCCCTGGCAGAAAGAAAGTCTCGGTGAAGGTTTTCGCCAACTTTGTGCAAGTCTTTCTGTGATTCTTTTAACCTCCTTCAGCCCTTTAATCCACCCAGAATTAGTTTCTCTGTGGTATGCCTGTGTCAGTCTTCGCGATGTCTCACAGAGGAGATGCGCCCCATGAACTGTATCTTAGGTGGGATGCTCTGGTAGGGGGAATAAGCAATGGAGAAGGAGACCGAACGTAATAGCACATAAAATACTACTATTAAAAATTTATATAGCTTTAAGTTTTATTTATTTATTTGCTTAATTTCTTTTTCCTGAAACACACTCTGTAGACCAACCTGGCCTCAAATGCAGAGATCTGCCTGCTTCTGCCTCCCAAACACTGGGATTGAAGGCGTGTGCCACCACTGCCCAGCTATATCTTTACATTTTAATATTTATAAAGATTTAAAGTATTAATTTTACATTTTATTAGTTTATTTTGTATTTGTCTATGTGTGTGCATGTACAAGTGCCACAGAGTGTGTGTGGCCCCAGAAGACAACTTTTGAGGAGTGACTTCTCTTCTCCTCTGTGGGTCTCTAGTTCTGAAGAGAAATGGAGGAGGAGTGGATTGGGAAGTTGGGGGGTGGGTGGAGAGGGAAGGAGGGAAAGGCACTGGGGGAGAGCAGAGAAGGGAAACTTCAGTCAGGATGGAAAAAATCAGGTTCTTAAGCTTGGTGGCAGGAACCTGTACCTACTGTGAGGCCTGTCACCAGCCCAGCTTATGAGGAGTTTAAAGACCTAAGAAAACATCTGCTGTAATTTTAAAATATAGACACTTACAATATTAAATGTATCACATGACATTTAAATTTTTTTTATTTATTGAAAAGGGAAGTAAAAACACTTTATGATAAAATTAAAGATTTACATGGAAAATATTTCAGATAAACACATTAAAATTGGCAATTTTCATGGAAAATTAAGGAGTAAAGTGGTAGACATGTAAAACATTGCTAAATTAATTGAAATATGTGATAGAAACATTTTATGATAGAATTGAAAATTTATGTGGAAAATATTTCTGATAAAATTGTAGAAAATGTAGAAAAACATGTTAGAATTGAAGATTATCATGGAAAATTTTATATAGATATAATAATGGTAGGCATAAAAGTATTCCTAAGCTGATTAAAAGTGGAATTATAAACATTTTCTGATAAACTTGAAGATTTACATGGAAAATATTTCTGATAAAATTGTAGAAACATGTTAAAATTAAAGATTATCATGGAAATTATATAGATAAAATGATAGGTATAAAGATAATTCTAAGTTGATTGAAGGTGGAATTATAAACATTTTCAGATAACATTGAAGATTTACATGGAAAAGATTTCTGGTAAAATTCAAGAAATAGGCAAACATGTTAAAATTGACTATTTCATGGAAAATTTTACATAAGAAATGGTTGATGTAAAAACTCTTTCTAAATGAATTGAAGGTGGAATTAGAAACATTTTTTATAAAATCAAAGATTTACATTGGAAACGTTTCTGATAAAATGGAGGAAGTATATAGAAAGAACTATTAATATTGAAGATTATCATGACAAATAATGCAGATAAAATGGTAGACATAAAATAAATTACTAAATTAATTAAAAGGGGAATTACAAACATTTTCTGATAAAATTGAAGATTTACATGAGAAATATTTCATTAATCTATGTCTTTTTACTAGGGAGTTGAGTCCATTGTTGTTAAGAGATATTAAGGAATAGTGATTGTTGCTTCCTGTTATTTTTGATGTTATTTTTATGTTTGTGTGGGTATCTTCTTTTGATTTTTTTTTTTGGAAGAAGATTATTTTCTTGCTTTTTCCAGGGTGTAGTTTCCCTTCTTGTGTTGGAATTTTCCATCAATTATCCTTTGTAGGGCTGCATTTGTGGACAGATATTGTGCAAATTTGGTTTTATCATGGAATATCTTGGTTTCTCCATCTATGATGATTGAGAGTTTTGCTGGGTATAGTAGCCTGGGCTGGTATTTGTGTTCTCTTAGGGTCTGTATAAGGTCTTCCCAGGATCTTCTAGCTTTCATGGTCTCTGGTGAGAAGTCTGGTTTGATTTTGATAGGTCTGCCTTTATAAATTACTTGCCCTTTCCCCCCTTACTGCTTTTAATATTCTTTCTTTGTTTAGTGAATTTGGTGTTTTGATTATTATGTGCTGGTAGGACTTTCTGTTCTGGTCCAGTCTGTTTGGAGTTCTGAAGGCTTCTTGTATGTTCATGGGCATCTCTTTCTCTAGGTTAGGGACGTTTTCTTCTATAATGTTGTTGAAGATATTTATTGGCCCTTTGAGATGTAAATTCTTGTTCTCTTCTATACCTATAACCCTTAGGTTTGGTCTTCTCATTGTGTCCTGGAGTTCCTAGATGTTTTGAGTTACCAGCTTTATGCATTTTGCATTTTCTTTGACTGTTGAGTCAATGTTTTCTGGTATCTTGAGCACCTGAGGTTCTTTCTTCTATCTCTTGTATTCTGTTGTTGATGCTTGCATCTATGACTCCTGATTTCTTCCAAAATTTTCTATCTCCAGAGATGTCTCGCTTTGTGATTTCTTAATTGTTTCTACTTCTACTTTTAGATCCTGGATGGTTTTGTTCAGTTCCTTCACTTGATTGTTTGTGTTTTCCTGTAATTCTTTAAGGGATTTTTGTGTTTCTTCTTTAAGGGCTTCTGTCTGTTGACCCATGATCTCCTGTATTTCTTTAAGGGATTTTTGTGTTTCTTCTTTAAGGGCTTTTACCTGTTGACCGATGTTCTCCTGTATTTCTTTAAGGGAGTTATTTAAGCCTTTCTTGAATCCCTCTATCAGCATCATAAGATACGATTTTAAATTCAACTCTTGCTTTTCCATTGTGTTGGGGTATCTGGGGCTTGCTGTGGTGGGAAAACTGGGTTCTGATGTTGCTATGTGGCCTTGGTTTCTGTTGGTAGGGTTCTTGTGCTTGCCTTTTGTCATCTGGTACCAGTTGGTATTCTTGTCTCTGGCTGGAGTTTGTTCCTCCTGTGGGCCTGTAAGCCTGTGTCTTTATTCCTCTGATCTCAAAAGTGAAAGCACTGCTGGGAGCTGGGAGATCTCTCTCTCTCCTGGCCGGCTATGTACAGTCGGTGGCGGGAAGACTTCCATCCCAGCTGCTCCACTGATCTTAGGCCCTGTATGTTCCTAGCTGGTCCCCTCCAGAGAGAAGGTGGAGATCTCACCTCTGCGCTCAAAAGTGAAAGCCTTCTGGGAGATCACTCCCTCCTGGTGGGCTATGCACAGAAGGCTGTGGAGTCTCCTGGCTCCCTGGTGCAAATGGCGGCAGGAAGACTTCATCACATGACATTAAATGTGTTTAAAGATACTGGAAAATGGGCTGTGTCTAGCTCAATGGCAGAGCTCTTGTCTTTCGTGAATAAAGCCCTGAGTTGTTCCATTTCTAGTAATACACACACACACACACACACACACACACACACACACGTGGGAGGAGGTAGTGAGTAACAAAACTATTACCAGAGAAATTTCAAATTACTAATAGGAATTACCCCAAGGCATTCACTGTCCCTCCCCTCAACCTTCATGATCAGAAACTTTCTTAAATACAGAACTTGCCTTGCTATCTCTAGCATCCTGTGGCCCTTCGTCGCCTAGACAGGCAGGCAGACTTCATGTGGTCACATTCTTTATGTAGGGAGGGTGGGCTGTGGTGGGGAAGGGTACTCCCTTAGGCATGGAATCACACTGGGCCCCTTTGCTGCTCACAGGGTGTGAGTTTCTTGGGCAAGTAGTACAACCCAGGATTGTCTTCTCATTTTAAAAATAAAAATAGTCATAGCTTTGCTTTGGGCCATGATACAGGATATGTATGTAGAACTGCACGCACCCTCAAAGCATACTCAAAGAACAGTGGCACAGAGTTTTAAAAGCCGCCTTTCCCCAGTCTCATCGTGTCCTGCTCACCCCCGTTAAACGCATCCATCACTGACGCTTAGTCCGGGTTTTTGCCTTTTCTAGTCTTGTAAAGAGGGACTGTGTCTCCGATGTTGCTGTGTGAGTGTTCCTCTTCCCTCTGCTCTCTGATAAACCGTGAATGGCTTTTCCTGACTGCACCCGAGGATTGGTCTTTGTCTTTAGGACCAGAGTAACTTCACAGTTGGGACCTATTGTGGTTTATTTGATCCTCCTTCTGTTCTTACTGTTACTACTGCTCTCCTGGTCTGAGGAGAGGCAAGGGAATGGGGCCTTTAAGCAATGTTCTAGTATGTTGAGTGTCTAGGATGGATTCCACTTGTACTCTTGTTGGAGGAGCTGAGCACTTACAAATTCAAATAGTTCTAAATAGTTCTTTAATTAAAAGAAAATTGAACCAATGGACATTATAGGAGACTCTTGGTAGCCCCACTTCAATTCTGCATGTTACCTCTGTTTTTAACTTTTACTAAGAGATAGGTCTAAAATATATAATTATATTTTAAATCTGAATTTCTTTAGTTGAAGAGGAGCTCAGACCTTTTTGAGCTTTGAGAACTGTTTCTTCACTTGTCAGTTATATGCTCCATTTTTCCCTGTTTATATTTTGCATCATTTTTATCTTCTTAGTTGTTGATTTCCATGTGCTCTTTATATGTAACGGCTGGATTTTTTGTTTTGTTTTGTTTTTTGTCTTTTGTATGCATTACAAGTACCCCATCAGGCCGGTTGATTTGTTTGCAACTATTTACTTTTATGTCTTTTCCCACTGCTTATAGGTTTTAAATTTTAACTGATCATTTTTTATTTCAACTTTTGACTTTTAAATTTAAAGTTGCTTTTTAGTATTATTTTGTAAGTAACTGTATATGTGTGCTAGGGTATGGTATGTGTGTGAAGATCGGAGGGCAACCTTCAAGAACTGGTTCTCTCCTCTCAGCTTTACCCAGTTGTAGGGATTGAACTTGGGTTTGTAAGGCAAAAATGTATTTAGCCGAGGGCCCTCCCACTGCCCTGACTTTCAGTTTCTGTAACATGCTTGGGATGACCTCCATCACACACCAAGGTTGGAAATATTTCCCTCATCGTTTTTCTGGATCAATCTTAAATCTAGTTGCATATTGTCTTTAGTATGGTGTGAGATGAGGCTTGGTTTAATTATATCAAACCATCTTTGAGGTTTTTAATTTTTCCAGGGGGGAGAATAGTTGCTTCAAACCAAGCAAGTTTTTGAACGTTTCTTTCCCCGTGTTGATTAGAAATGTATCACACCAGGCTGGAATACAACTCAGTGACAGAATGTCAGCTAGCAAGCTCAAGGCTTTAGGCTTGTTCCTTGGAACCAAGGGTGAGGTGAGGGTTTGGAGAGAGGTGGGTGTTATAGTACATCGTTGGATTCCTTATAGATGGTGTGAATTTTCTCTTCTGGAGTGTTTCTTCTACTAAATAATCTGTTCCTAAGCTGGTGACTACAGTGTGAGCTTCTGAAAACTTTAAATTTAACTAGATTCTTGATAATGTAGAGGGACATTATTCTTTCTTAGTGTCATCCATTTTAACAGAGAATTGTCATCACTTCTGACTAGGCAAAATTCCCCCTGGATTTATTTTCATTTATGCTAAGTCTGTATCTTTGAGTTTAAATTATATCTCGTGTGGGGTGTGTGTGTGTGTGTGTGTGTGTGTGTTTGCTGATATATCAACTAGAGGACAGAGACAATTCTGAAGAATTGATTCAAGTCTTAAACAAACAAACAACAGCAGCAACAACAACAAAACCCAGTTCTTCTGTCTACCATGTGGCTCCTGGGGATGACCTTGGTCATCAGGCTTGGTGGCAGACAGTTTTACCCACTGAGCCATCATCTCTCCAGCTCCAAGTATATTTCATTGTGAATATTTAAAGTGTACAACATGAGGTTATAAGGCACATACAAATAGTAAAATAAATGGCCATAAACAAGTTAGCAGATCCATCACTTCACAGGTGCCCAGTATGTGTGTGTGTGAGTGTGTGTGTGTGATATATGTGCACATGTGCACATGTACATGAATGAGCAGTTGTAGCTGCTGAAATCCACCCAATTATCAAAATACCGTGAGATAGACATTTACATGAATTATGCATTGGTCTGAGGGGACTCAGCCTCTGTACTGAGCCTCCAAAACTAGGATCTGGTATTCGGCTAAAACTTTGTGCTCAGGGCTTCAGCCCCTCTCTTCCCCCATCACTGGTAAATAGGAGGTCAGGTTAGATTCAGAGTTCTGTTTAGGAAAACAACACCAGTGTAAGAGTAGTTGCTGTTCTAGGACCTAAGAGCATACAGGATGCTGGGTAACAGACAAGCAACAGGCATCCTACAATGCCCAAGGGGCTTTCCATGCAAAGTGTTGGTCAGGGGGAAGTCTCGCAATGTAGCCTCCACTAGCCTTGAACTTACTATATTGCCCTGCCTTGACCTACGAAGCACTGGTATTATAGTCACATGCTGTCTGGCTGTTTATTATTCTTAGAGGAAAAAAGTAAAATAAATTTAGTAAAAATGAAATGATGGCAACACCTGTAATATAAATACCTAGTCCATATTTCTCTTTTTGGTGTCTTTCTATAATTAATATTTTTGCCTGGTGTGGCAACACACAACTTCAATCCCAGCACTCTAGATGCAGAGGCAGTTGGAACTGTGTGAGTTCAAGGCCAGCCTGGTCTACGTAGTGAGATCCTGCCTCAGAAAAAAAAAGTCTAAATGAATATTCTTGCTTGGCACGGTAGCATTCTCCTGAAATTCCAACACTCAAGAGCAGAGGCAGGAAGATTGAGGCCAGAGTTCAAGGCCAGCCTGGGATACATAGTGATACGTTGTCTAAAGAACAAAATCAGAAAATGAGTGTCAGAGAGGGCCAGGACTCTGCCTAAGGTTGCACAGTGAGGGAGAGCTGAGTAACTCGTGCTTTGTCCTTTTCCTTGTGGAGGTGGAGGACATGCTCCTATGTGAGCACTGCCCAGTGCCAGGCTGGGTAGCCAGAGGTCCAAGAGTGTTGGAAGGGTAGAGACAGGGACTGCCCCCTGAGGCGAACAGTTACCACATCCTGCTGGGGTGGGCCTCTCTGATGCCCTGACTCTAATCTCCACAACTCTTCATGGCGCCCAACACCTGGAGTCAGGGGCCCTGGCTCCCATCCAGGTTTGGGGATCAGAGCAGTTCCCAGCAGGATGCTTCATTCCCATACACACAGCACAAGCTCAGAGGTTGGCTCTGCTGTTCTGCCTGTTCACCCTATGGATATGTGACATGTGACCGAGCCTGTGTGTGAGGGGAGTGGTGGTGGGGTCATTGGTCAGTGTGGCTGGTATAAGTTGCTAGTGTTGAAGATCAGGGTGGAGGGACATGACAGATGGTGTCCTTTTTGTGCAAAGCCAGGGGCCTATTTCTGTTCTGGCACCAAGTTCCACAGGGCAGCCTGTACAGCCCAGGCAGAGGCCCACAGAAAGCCTGGACACCCAGGCCCAGTCGCCTAACCTGACTTTCCCCAACTAGCTTTCCAATGGGCAGGGAAGAAGCCAGGGAGAGAAAAACTCAGTTCCCAAATCACCTGTGTACTAGTTCTTTGCATGAATGGCAAGAAACGGGGCCTTGTACATTATACTAAGGGACTGCCCCAGGGGAGGCCCATCTTTTTCCAGAGACCAGTTCCTTATGCCATGTGTTTGGGGTTGGATCCTGGCCTGTTTTTGTAAGGAGGCATGGCTTTGCCTGCCCTGGGCTTCCCATCCTTCCTTTCAAATACTTTTTCCTTAAGATCATAACTTGCACACAAGCACACAAGGTCAGAGGACAATTTGCAGAAGCCAGGTCTCCCCTTCTATCATGTGGGTTCAACGAGGCTTGGTGGCAAGCCTCCGAGCTGTCTCGCTGGTTCCCCTTCCCAGGAATCCTAACCCTACCGAAGCGAGCAGCTTTCTCTTGGAGGTGGTTGGCGGTGGGGTCTGTAATGTTCTTCCAGACTTCCCGGCACCTGCCCAAATCCTGCTTAGAGGTAGTTGGGGATTCCTTTGATTGCTGTTTTGTACTCAATCTTACATCAAAGCTCCATGTTTGGCAGGGTACAGTGTATGTTTGGGGACGTATCACCTGCAGGTCTGGTCCACCTGCCACCCAGAGAGTTGGGGTGAAAGGTTAAGGGCTGAGGGGTTGTACTTTGGGTGGGGGCTTCTCCCCCACAGCCACTATCACCTCCAGCCCCACAGGAAGTGTTTTTTTTTCTTTTTTTTTTTGTTTTGTTTTCCTCCTGGTCACCCAGCAAAGCTCTGCATGCATATTCTCCCACGGTGAATGTAGGTCCCGCCAAGGGCTGGATATCAGTCAGCTGGTCCGTAGGAAGCCTCGAGAGGGCTGAGTTTGTAAAAACTGGGTGCAGCTTTGGTGGTTAATATGCTAAGCATATTGGTAGATGCTAGCTGTAAAATGACCCACACCATATAGAAAAGACAAAAGGAAGCTTTCTGCAGGTTTGCTGCTAAGGGGCAGACATGTCTTTCAGGAGGCGTTTCTGTGCACATAGCAGTTTTAAACAAAGAATGGTTTGAAGGACTGTGTGAGCTGCTTCCTGTCCTGGGAAGTGCGGGAGATGCATGGCTCTTGCAGAGGCGCTGTCTCCAGCCCGTCTTCCACTGGCACTGCTCTGACAAACGAGCATCCTTCCCTTCGTCTTCTGCACGAAGGCCAGTGCAGTTCCAGAAGTGCCATGAGAGCTTCGTCTCTAGGCTGTGGGTTACCAAGTCACAGTAGTGAGCATCGAAGAGCGTTGTTTCCTGTGTTGTGAGCACAATCGACTTTTGGTTGTGGGAGAAGTTGAACACAGGGCATCTAGGGTGACCTCCCACCCCATGCCGTCTATGTCTGCCCAATCCCTTTCTCCTGGATTTTCTCTGACTAGGTTTCCCCCAGGGTCAGAGTCTGTATGTTTACTGCCAAGTCTGTAAATAGTAAATGTGTGTGTGTGTGTGTGTACGAGAAAGAGGGGGGGCGGTGGAGAGAGAGAGAGAGAGAGAGAGAGAGAGAGAGAGAGAGAGAGTAAAACTGAATGACAGACATCCTTGGGTTTAGTATAAGGGGTCAAGGGGTTCGGGACCCTTCTGTGTTGCATGGCGTTAGTGACCCCTCTCAGCCCTCTGTGACTTGATTAGAAGTGGGACTTAGATAATCGCTAAGGCAAGACACCACCTGAAGCTTTGGATCTGAGGGACATGGGATCCTGCCAGAGACACACAGCACCTATAGTCCTGTTCTAGTGATGATACTGGGCGGCCAACTCTGTAGTCCCAGAGGAAGCTGCAGCCTGGATTCTTTCTTTATTCAGCAGCTTGTGGAGTAAATGTCTGTTACTCACTCTGCATCTTGGTGGCTACAACACTAAGCAGAACAGACAAGATCTTCCTTCCTGACAGATGTGCTTCTTACAGACAATTTTGGGGAGACAGGCAGTAAACAAATGAAGTAAAAAGATGCTGTGTGCCAGACTTTCAGAACTGAATTAGGAGATGGGAAGAAATGGGGAGGAGTGCATTTGAGGGAAAGGCCCTGGGTTTCTAAAGGAAGGGAGTTCCAGCAGCCAGGGGTGGCATGTACAAGGGCCCAAGGGCAGGAATTGTCCCAAGCGTTTGCTGGCAGGAAGGCCAGTGCAGTTCCAGAAGTAGGATGGAGTAAGACAGTGGGACTTGGGGAGGAATCACAATGGGATCTTTATTTCAGTGTTACTGTCTTCTGTGTGAGGTACAGAAAATACACCTAAAAAGCAACTGCAGGAAGCAGGATGACCAGGCAGGAGGTGAAAGATACTGGGCCTGAGCCAGTATCCCCAGTCCTGGTGTATGGTAGGTGAGGGATGGAGGATTTGGGGTGACACAGTGGCTTTTGGAAACAGCCCTTCTGAAGATGGAAAAGTCTGCTCTGGACGTAGGTGTGGTCACTTTACCCGTGGCCGTGTTCCATGATGACTGCCTGACTGCAGAGTGTGGTTTTTTTTTTTTTTTTTTTTTTTTTTTTTTTTTTTTTGTCACAAGAGAAGTCTTAACTGGGGACATGTTGGTGTCATTACTGTGGACGAGGAAGGTGTGGAGCCTGGTACTTTGTCACCAGGATAATGTGAATCACTAACGTCTCTCAGCTATGCTTCAGAGCAAAAAGAGACATTTGCTCCTGAGCCTACCCAATGCTGCCTGTCCCTCCTCCCCAGCCTTCTTTTTTTAGTCACTTGTCTGCTGTGGCTTTGGGGAGGGGCTTCTATTTTGGGCTCCCTACACCCCCCACTGGCAGACACAAGAGCCTGGGAGCCATCGACAACCTGTCCCAACGACAGGTCTGAAAACTAGGTCACCCCCAAGCCTGGAGCTTAAACGCCATGTCTGCCATTGACCACGCGCTCAGGTCCCAGCAGTGACCCCACGCACTGTATGTGGCTCTGATCACCCCATGGGCTCTCCTCCTTGGAGCCACCATGGATGAACAAGGTAGAAAGGGGATGCGGCGTCTGCCAGGGCTCCAGAGGCTCCAGAGGCAGGAGGACTGGCCGCTGAAGGCACTGGGACATACAACTGAATTGGCAGTATCTCCATGTCGTATTCATAGGGCAGATAAACAAACCCAGGCACTGCTGGCTGGCTGAGACTCACACTGCTAATCCCCCCGTGTGAGAAAGAAAGTTCTGCGAATGTAGACAAACATGAGCCAGACTGTAAAGCACAGACTTTTGTGTGCACTGTGTGAGTGTGTGCACATGTCAAAGCATGCATTTGGAGGCCAGAGGACACCTTGTGGGAGTGGGTTCTCGCCTTCCACATGTGGGTCCTGGTGATTGAACTCAGATAAGGCTTAGTGACAAGTACCTTCACCCACTGAACCATCTTGCCAGTTCCTACAAACTTTGTTGTTGTTGTTTTGTTTTAGGAATAACATGTGGCTACATAATAACCATGCAGCTCAAGAAATAGACTATTCTTCTTCCTTCTAGAAGGCTCCCTGAGCTCCTTTCCATCTGCTAAAAGCTGGGCCCCATTTTGCCCAGTTATACTGTTGGTCAGCTCTTCTGAATCTTAGACACAGGGGGCTTTGGAGCCTTTGCTCTTTCGTATCTGGCCCCTGGGGCTTGCAGTTGGACTGTGGGGTTCGTCTGTGTTTTTGATGTAGCAGGGTTGCTTTGTGCTTCTTTGTTTTATTGCTACACTGTGTCCATTGCATTAATACACATTATCGATTTTCCTCTGAGTGGCATAAAGGCCTCAATGCATTGTTTTTTCAGTGTATGGCTGCAGGCCTGGGCACAGTTTTTTGAATGAAAGAACATGGTGAATCTGTGTTCTGACCATTAGTGGAGTTTAACCAAGGTTGGATTTATCCATGTACTGGTCATGATATTCACGGACTGCTCTTCAGACTCTATGAGACTCTCTGAGAAGAGCGTGTGATCACTCATGAAAATCTCTGGGGAGGATCCAGAACCCTCAGTCCCTACCCCCCTCCCCAACTTGGTCTAGAACATAGCCTGTGCTCCCCTAGGCACATAGCAATCAAATGGTTATCAGAGCCCTTGTCCTGATCATGGGGTTGCTCAAACCTGTGATGTGATCCCTTGATCCTCCCCTTGGGAGAATGAATTGGGTCCCTTCTGCAGCAAGTAGCCTACTGCCCAGGTCAGCATGAGGAGACTGGATGTCAGAGCTTTGCAGTATGACCAAGGCTGCACCACTTACTGCCAATTCTGAACTTTGCCTTTTATTTCTGCGTTAAAGGATTCCTGTTTGCCTTTGCCAGAGATGGCAGTGGGAGCCCATGGGGAGGGACAGTAGGTGGCAGTCCAGGATGACCCCTCTGTTGGCTGCTGGAGCCTAACATTGTCCTCCCAGAATAGCTTTTGCCTGGGTTAGCTCATCCCTGCTTGCTGCAGAGGAGGCCTCTCCCCCTACACACACACACACACACACACACACACACACACACACACCTCTGCCCTGGTCCCTGCCTTTGATGGTAACATGTGAAATCAGGAAGCGGCTAGCTCTTGAGTGAACTTGTATCGAAATGAATCCATCACGACAGACGGGGTCTTGATTTTCTCTCTGTTTCCTGGTTGCAGTTTCCTGGATGGAAGCATAGATGGTGACAGGGTTTCAATAGAAAACAGTGTGAGGTGGATGGAGGCGTCAATAGAGAGGTGAGCAGAATGTCTCTGCCTATAGACAGCTGACCTCCTGCCTCCAAATGCTTAGTCTGTGGGCAGCAGGGGGTGGAGGTGGGGTGGGGGAGAATGTTTAGGTTGTCCCCACCAGTGACAAAATAACACAACACACTTAGGATGGCCCCATTCCTGTGCTCTGGACAGACATCACTAATCAATTGCTAAGCTTATTTCTGCAGGCTTCAGATATGCTCAGAGTCGTATGTGAACTCACCTGTGGTTAATATCGTCTCATCTGGCGTGTGAATCGAAACCTGTCTGTGAACCCTGGCCTGTGCAAAGCCAGGCAGTGTGGGGGCTTGGAAGCTTGCACACATCAGCCTAGGCTCGATCTGGGTTTGGCTCATCTTTAGCGTCCATGTGGATCATTGACTTAATTTGCTATAGATGCGCACTAGGTTGAATTAGGGAGCCCGGAGACACGGTTGTTAGAGAGCTACTCATTGGAAGCTTGGCACGCACCTAGGATCCTGGCACTCAGGAGGATGAGGCAGGAGGATCATGACTTTGAGGCTGGTCACATAGCAAATTTGAGGAAAGTGTGATATTTATAATAAGATGGGGGTGTTGTAGATTGATATTTCCTTAAGTTTTTATTATTTATGTTTTATTACTTATATTCTATACATTTATATTTATTTGTGTGTGTGTGTGTGTGTACATTTACACATGTGAAGGCCAGGGTACAACCTCCTGTTTCATTCCTTTGGTATAATCCACTTTTTTGTTTTTAGCCAGCTAGACTGGCTGCGATCAAGCCCTGGGGAATCTACCTGTCTTCCCTTCCCCTGCTCCAGGATTACAAGTGCAACCATCACTTTTTTTAAAATGTGGGTTCAGAGAATTGAACTCAGATCCTCATGCTTTCAGAGTTCGGCACTTTACGGACTGAGTGGCCATCCCAGTCACCACTCTTGTTATTTCAATATGGATTTGGGTCTTTAGCACCCAAACCAAAGAAACAGGAGAGGTTAGGCTAGTTCGTATGGATGTGGTGTAACAACCATCCCTCCTACCCTGTCTCCTCACTCATGGAAGCAAAGCAACAGGAAGTGACACTGCCCTACACTGGCCGCCTTTGTTTCGGGTCTGGTGTGAATAAAGTCGATCTAGTTCCCGCCCCCTCCCAGCTCTCCGTGGTGTGAGTCATGGTGTGTCATCCTTCTTGGATGCATTTTTCCCTTCCAGGAGCTCAAAGCTCTATTGCTATGGGCTGAGAAACTCGAGCGCCAAATGACTGTGTCCCAAACAGGATGGTGCTCTGCGTGTCTGGTAAAGTACCTGGGAGTTTTCTTTGCGCCCAGTGGGGTCGGATGCTGAGCTGTGGGGCCTTATGTGATGTTATGGTCATATACAGTAGCGATCCGGAACCTTTTAGCCCTGACGAATCACCTGCCTTTGAACTGAGGATTTAAAAACAGACAGAACCTCTCTGTGGTCGCAACCAAGATGTGATGATAGACCGAGCCCCGAGAGTCTCAGCCAGCCCACTGGCACGTTCTGAGGGTGCTGTGAAACTCCGCTAAGCCACCCATCGTCAAAAGAGAACAAGCAAGTGGGGGTACGAAAGGGAGATCGCACGGGTTCCGTTTCTCACTGGCTGCGCAAACAGGAGCTTGCCGGAAGCTGCACAGTGGGAGCAGAGCCTTGTGAGGCTTTTCTGGGAATGATTGGGAGGTGGGGGCGTGGCGATGGTTTTTGTTTTCTGTTTTTCCATTTTCTCATTTTCCATGACTCTTGACATATTTATGACCTGGGACTTTTTTGGGTGGGATCCTGACGGAATGTTAGTGCTATTCAGTAGTTCTGGTGGGAGTTGGGGTTTGGCAATGGGGTGAATCTGAAACCTACCCCAAATTTGCATTCTAGTCATCAGTACAAATTCTATACATCTTCACCATTTGTTTAAGAGATGCATGGTATGGGGCTGGTAAGATGGCTTAGCCTTTAAAGGTGTTAATAACCAGGCCTGAAGATCTGAGTCCAATCCCCAAGACTCACATGATGAGTAGAAAGCTAACTCCCCCAAGTTGTTCCCTAATTTCCATACACTAAATAGGTAGGTGGGTAGGTAGGTAGATAGATATAGATAGATAGATAGGCAGATAGATAGATAGATAGGCAGAGAGATAGATAGGTAAATAGATAGGTAAATAGGTAGGTAGATATAGACATAGATGTAGATGTAGATGTAGATATAGATATAGATAGATAGATAAATGTAGATATAGATAGATATAGAGATAGATAGACGATGGATGGATGGATAGGTAGGTAGACAGATAGGTAAATAGGTAGGTAGATAAGCACATAGATGATAGATAGATAGATAGATAAACAGACAGATAGATAGGTGTGGTGTAGCTGGTATGAGTTGGAGTTAACCTGACCTTGCTCACACAACTAGGTTGAATAAAATCCTTGACCTGATTCCTTACTTTACCTCTTGTGTTCTGCGATTGTGGGGAAAGACCTGAAAGGACAGTGTGATTGATTATAGGTCAGAAGGACCATGGAGCTAGAGAGGATCAGTCCTAGGGCAACTCCTCAGCACAGTCCTTGCCTTATCTGAGCTGTGTACCTGTCTATATCGTCAGATATCAGTTAGAGATCGTGGCCACCCGGATCACTTTAGTGATCCTTACGCTGTCTTTACTTTGAATATGAGGAAGCTGGGGTCCAGAGAGCCTAGGCCACCTGAACAGTTTGCTGTCAGGAGAGCCACCACCTGCTCTGCTTACCTGAAGTAGGCCTCACTCCTACTGACTGTCTCACTGTCATTACTCTCTCCTTTGTGTCCTGGCTCAGGGGCTCCATCACAGGCTATTACCACAGGGTGGACCAAGAGATGTAGATGGATGAGCAACCTCAGGCCCTTTGTGGGAAATTCCTTGTTCTAAAGCTCTCCAGGTACTTTGCAGCAGCTCCTCTCCTGGCTAGGCTTGATGCTAAGGCGTGGCCTGAGCGATTCTAAGTGTGAGAGGCTGAACGTTGCCAGCATATGGTTAGCTAGAGAGTGCACACTCGGGCCTAGGGTGGGTGGTGTCCTGGCTAGTTGGGGCTCTTTGGGGCGGGGGTGGGGAACTTTGCGACTTCACTTGTTTCGCTGAGGAGGTGTGTTTGGAGTTGAGTTGTTAGAGGGGGAGGCTGGAGGGAGGCTGTGGGAAAGCCTGGGATGGGACCTAGGTGTTTTCCCAGGGGACTGTGGGTGTAGCCAGGGCACTGGGGAGAGGAAGGAGACAAACCCTTCTCCTAAGATAGGCCATGACAGGGCGCTTCCGAGATGGGCCAAGATAGGATGAGAACCCAAATGTGGCCAAGCTGTAATTCCATGTGACAGTGCTCAGTTCCAGGCTGGCATCTTGGGGTTTTGTTTTGTTTATTTTTTGGTGCTTGGAGTTCTGGACCTCAGCTTTTCTTGAGGATGCTAGGGGAAGGTGTCTACAGTTAAATAAAACACTGTCTTTGCAGGTGTGTTTCTGACCCATAAGTTAAGACTCTGTGATGAACAGCTGGCCAAAGGATTTTCTAATTCTGCCCTGCCTGAGCCTCAGAGGTGTTGGCTTTGTGGAGAAAACCAAGCACTTTTGTGTTCGTTCGGATGTCCAGCCACAGTTATCCTGCCCATACTGCAGGTCCACAGCTGGATGTAGGTATCTAGAGCCATTGGGATTCACCATCCTGGCTTCCTCTCAGTTTCCCCGCGCTGTGTATGCGGCTCTGCATAACGCCATGAAAAGGCATCATGAAGGGGCTGCACATCAATGCCTCAGGCCCACCTGCACACACTGGGGCCACCGCAGGCTCTCCTGCACACACTGGGGCCACCGCAGGCTCTCCTGCACACACTGGGGCCACCGCAGGCTCTCCTGCACACACTGGGGCCACCGCAGGCTCTCCTGCACACACTGGGGCCACCGCAGGCTCTCCTGCACACACTGGGGCTCAAGGGGCTGCAGAGCATAAACCACGGAGTGGGACACACTCTCCGACAGCCAGCCTGTTCTGAGCTGCAGGGATGGAACTGTAACAGAGGCGGTACAGGCTGTAGTGTGCAGAGCTCATGGCCATGGGCAAGGCCAGTGCTACAGTTGTCACACATTTTGTCTTCACCCCAGCCAGAGTGAGGTTGGTGCAGTCTACACTATAGAGTAGCAGGCCGCGGGTCCCAGAGGCAGAGGTCACTTGCCCTCAGTCTTGGCCGAGCGAGTGCTGCAGCCCAGGGTAGATTCTGGGCCTGGCAGTATGGCAGAGCCTGCCCTGTGCTGCAGCCAGCCTAGTGCATGATGAAGCCAGCTTGGCTCTGGGGGCGGCTTGAACCTCAGAACCCTTTCCCGTGCAGGCTATGACGCCTTTCCTGCAACGCCTTTTCCATGTGCTGTGGAGAACAGCTCTACCTAGATTCCTTGCACTTAATATGATTCATTTAAAACCCCATTCATTTAAAACTCACTGGGCCATTGGGCCATCAAGTGGGGTTTTATTTTTTGTTTTGCTATCAGCAAATTTTCGAGACGACTATACAACCCATCAATACAACCCAATTTCTTGACACTTGTGTTGCTTACTTGAGTCACTCACCCTCCTGTCCTGTGTGGCTTTGTCAAATGACTTCTGTTTCACTTGTGTGGCTACAGACCTCTGTAGGGAGGCTTCACCACCACTTATGTCATGGGCTCCTCCATGCGTCGCTCCTTGTACTCGGTGCAATGTCCCGGACGCCATGCTTGCTGTTCCATCCTTATTGTACCAGCCTCTTCCCTTCCCTTCCCTTCCTTCCCTTCCCTTCCCTTCCCTTCCCTTCCTTTTCCTTCCCTTCCCTTCCCTTCTCTTCTTCCTCCCTCACCCCATGCACCCCCAATCCCTACTCTTTCCTCATCTCCCCTTGCTTCTTTTTTTTTTTTTTTAAATATACAGCCTCATATATCCCAGGCCAGCCTTGAACTCTCTATGGAGCCCAGGATAACCTTAAATCCCTGTTCCTCCTCCTGCTACATCTGAAGTGCTGGGATGATTGATGACCAGTGTGTGTGCGCTGCCTGCCTGGGACGCTCAGAGCTTTCATACCGCATGCCTCACAGTTTGTACACTCCCTAGTTGATGGACATCTGGGTATTTTTATTTTGCCCAGAGGGTTCTTTGGCTGAGGATTTTGACTGCCCCCTTTTACACCTGAAATTCTGAAGTGTCTCTGCCCCTTTTCAAGCCCACCCCATGGCCTCCTAGAGGCCCCATCCTCCCCGCTCCCTTCCCAGCAGCAATCCACTCAGATGCCTTCTCATTTGTCTTTGGGAGTCTGCTCTCATCCCTCCAACTTGTCTGCCAGGGCACTGCCGCCAGCCAGCCAGCCAGCCAGCTGAGGAAATCAATTTAAATCGAATAGTGGCTTGTTCTCTCCCAAGAGGCGAAGTGATTTTCTTCGGTGGGAAGGAGGATAATGAGGGGCGGTTTGGACTTGACCTGGCTCCTCCAGGAAGGAGCTGGGAGATCCAGTACTCCACTGCCTTGAGTGTTAATTAAAACAGCTCCTGGGGTGAAGAACAAGACAGAAGTGGGGCCCAGAGCCCGAACTTTCTGTTCTCTGCTTCCCTGTCCACAGTGTCAGCAAGCTTGTGCTGTTCGGAGTGCTCCATGCAAGTACTGTGGTTCCTGGGGCATCCACCTTCATATCTGCAGCGCCTGTGTCCTTGGCCCTCAGGGCTCAGGTCATGGCTGGGGTCCCATGAGGGTGCACCACCCTGCTCCCTGTACTTACGTGGACAGAGTTGATGGCAAAGTCAAGGATCTCCATCTTCCACTGTTTAGAAAGCTTGTGATGGGAAGATGAGGTGGGGAATCAAGGACAGGGACCTGTGAAGGCCACACACACACACACACACACACACACACACACACACACACACACCGCATGGTATCTAAGCCTCGGGAGCAGATGGGAATTAATTCGATGTGACTGTGCCTTTGACCTGCATGCTTGCCTATTCAGAGAGCCTGTCTAGGACTTCGGATGCTCTTCTCTCCTTGGGATCCTTGGGGTTGGGGAGGGCATTAGATGGGTTCGGCTGCATCTCCTGGCATCCCAGCTCTGTCACGTATCTATGGGACCCTGGTCCTCCACTCTGCTGAAGCTTGGTGTCTGCACTTTTCCATGAGTGTGTTCTAGGTCTTGTCAGCTGCAGAAGTGCCCTGGAATGTGGTTTCCCTGTGAGGCATAAATCCCCCATTTCTCTGATTCCTTTTGAGCCGCCCCCACCCCCACCCCCGGAAGTGATCGTTATCAGTGCCCATAGGGCCCAGAAGAAAATAATTCTGTTCCAGCCCTTGGAGAAGAGACACTCATTGTTTGATTCCCTCTGGAGGCAAAGCCTTCATTTTAGCTGGTGTTCATAAATCAAACACCCAGGAAGACACTTCACCGTCTCACTCATGAAGCTAAGTGGAGCCAGGTTGGAAAGAGCTTTTGAAGGCCTAGAAAAGGGGATCTAATGACTCTCCTGTCCTGGCTGTGCTTTTATGACATTGAGAAGAGCAGTTGGCTCTGCTAAAAATAATGATTCAGCTTAATGGGAATACCTACCGAGCAGGAGCTATGGCATTCCGCTACCCAGCTTCCTATGGAGAATGACATAGAAACCATAGCTATGTCCTGATTTATTTATTTAAAAAATAAGTTTCATCAATTTTTTGACCATTTTACACATGTGTGTGATGTATTCTGATTCCACTCACCCACCATCTCTTAGCTCTCCCACATCCCTGTCAAGACCCCCTCCTCCCTAAAATTTCCCTTCCTGAATTTGTGTCTTTTTGTTTGGTTTTGTGACTTGTTGGGTTTAACTAGGGCCGCCTGTGTGACTGTGGGTTTGGAGTTGTTCACTGGAGCCTGGCTACATCATGTGTTTTGGCTTGTAACTTACAGATCTATATTCTTAGCCTTTAAAATCTGAAATATGTAATATACGAATAGAATTTTAATTCATTAAATAGTGGCTACCAAGATTTACTCATGAAAATGAAAGTTCCTGTTTCGATTGGTCCTGTTTAACGGACACCAACCTTGGCTCGGTGCTATCCTCAGCCCTTCTTGTGCCTTTTGTTTATTTGTGTGAAACAAGGTCTCATGTAGTCCAGGCTGGTCCCAAATTCTATATGCAACTGAGGGAAACCTCAGACTTCTGATCTTCCTGCTGTTGTGTGACGCTGCCAGGAGCCATTCTCACGTAGATCTCAAAACTTCCTCCTTTCAGCCATCTTACATGCTCAAGCCTGCTTTTAGAAGGAAAAATATTAGCTTTTAGGTTTGCCAAATAGCAAGTTGGTCAGCATGTATAGAGCTCACGTTGGTGAGAACAAACAGAGCTCACCTGCAGTCAGGTCACTACGGCAATCTCTTTCCATGTCACCTCCCCGTGATCATTTTAGTTTGCCAGCTTCCTTGAAGCCCAAGCCTGCTTTGTCCAACCTTTGTCCAACAGGATGTCCAACCTCTGCACTTTGTGATGCTGCTAGAACCCAGGGCCTCCAGCCTGCTAGACAGACACTCCAGCTAGGCCAAACCCTAGCTCATTCAGTGTCTGACTTTCTAGAGACTTTGAAGTCTTATGGAGCAGACTCTTCCCCCCCGCCCCCTCCTCCACCTTAAAGGTGAGGAAACCAGGTTGAGAAAGGTTAAGTGTCACACCAAGGCCATGTACCCAAGGTCATATGACCTAGAGGTGATGTAGCCATCCTGCCTCTATGACTCTGTTTCCCCTACTCATCGCACAGTTCTGTGAACATACCTTTGCTTTCCGACATGCAGAGTGGGGAATTAGAACAAATGATGCTGGAGTGTAGAGAGCCTTAGAGAGGGGCCAAGCCACCTGGCAGGAACTTGATATTGACCAATGTGAAGTTCCTCACCCAGCCTTTGAGTGGGAACTCCTGTGTTAGCCATAATCCCCTCCACCTCAGGTGGAGTGCTCAGACAAAGGTGAAGCCTATTGTTCTTCAAGGACCTGCCTTTTCCTGAGAAACACCTGTGGAACAACTGAACTGGTTTTGCTGAGAAGCTTCCAGCCTTCCCTCCCCCCCCTCCACCTATATATATTGGGAGTTCTTCATTAAACTTTGAGACCTTGAATAACAGGTGTTATCTTTGTCTCCATCTCTTTTTGCCGCCTCCCCATACATCCCCAGCTTCCCTTCCAGGTAACCTGTTGGATGTAACTGGACTAGGGCATTTCTGGCCTCAAAAGCAGAGAGGTCGCTTAAAGGTGATTTATATTGTTTTGTTCAAATGTTTATGCATTTTCTAAAATGGCAACTCAGGACTAGTCAGGGGAGGTAGGACTTTTGTTTGGAAAAAAAAAAAAAACCTCCCTCCACTTTACTCTCTACATTTTTAGACTCAGCAGCCAGGAACCAAGAGTCAGGCAGAGAAAAAGATTAATATCAGAAAAATGATACCTCTCACGTGTGTGGGCTTCATGCAAAGAAGTGTAAACCACAGAAGGACTGAGACCTGGGGGCTCATAGAACACTCGGGACCGTAACTATGGACACGCAACAGAGAGGCTTCAGGGGAAGCTGACTGTGGGAAAGGTGTGGGAAGAGTTGTGTGCCCTGCAGATTCCAATTGGAGCTTTGTCCACTGATCAGCAGTGTCAGTCCCCAAAGAGGCAGATCCCTCCCTTTGGGATCAGGGACACCTTTCCAAACAGAATTCTGTATCACTTGTATGAAAGGAAGTTTCAGTTCAAAGCTGTCCTCATATGGTAGGCACACCAGGGGGAGAGGGCTGTATCTGAGGTGCTCCCACTGTATATTGTATTTAAACCAGAAAAGAAAGTGACTACACTTCTTGCTTTAAATGCACTAACTGAAAGGACTCAATTTACAAGAAAAAAGTATGGGTTTAAAATGCTCACCACAGGCTTATTGTCTCTTGGGTAAAGACTAATGTGTCACTTAGGAAGTATCTAAAAGACAAGAACCAAACAAAAAGCCACTCAGATGAAAGTGTGGTTCCAAATAACAGGCTGAGAGGCCGGGCTGTAGTCTACAAGTAGAGTGCTTGCCCTCAGTACACAGAGGCCTGGATTCTGTCCCTAACATCAATAAAGCCAAGCGTGGAGGTACACGCCTGTAAGAGCTGCACGCCGGAGGTGGAGGCAGGATGATCAGAAGTACAAAAGGCTCAGTGCAGCAATACAGGGCAATACCAGAACAGGGAAGTGGGAAGGGGTGGATGGAGGAACAGGGGGAGGGAAGAGGGCTTATGGGACTTGCAGGGAGTGGGGAGTCAGAAAAGGGGAAATCATTTGAAATATAAATAAAAAATATATTGAATAAAAAAATAAAATAAAAAAATAAAATAAAAAAATAAAAAAAGAAGTATGAGGTTCTTCTCAGTTACATAATGTGTTTCAGGCCAGCCTGGGTCACATGAAACCCTGTCTCAAAAACAAAAGCAACACAACACAACACAAAACAAAACAAAGCAAATGAAGCTCCCCATTGAAGTGACAGGCCAGGAGACTACAGAAAAACCCAGGGAAGTGCCACATCCAGACCGGAAGCAGAATCCAGAGAGGCCACATGGGGAAAGAGAATCAGAAAGAGAATCATGCAGTGGGAGGGGCCGAGGTCAAGGCAGAAGGGTTTGTGGGGGACAACGAGGGGCTGTGGGTGGTTTCTCCCTCCAGAATCTCTTCTCTTCTCTTCTCTTCTCTTCTCTTCTCTTCTCTTCTCTTCTCTTCTCTTCTCTTCTCTCTTTTTCTTATCTTTTATTTTTGCCACTTATAGAGTGCTCAGCAGGACAAGTAAACACACTAACCTCCAAGCCTGATGACCTGAGTTTAATCCCCAGGCTCCACATGGTAGACCTGACTCTAAGCTGTCCTCTGACCCCCACAAGCACAGCATGATGCTCCCCTCTCCACACAGTGGCACACACACAAAAGAAATAAGTAAGGGGGGGGGGAAGCATGGGTGGTATAGTCAGAATCAGCCAATTCATTCTAAAACAAAAAGAAAGAGAGAGAAAGAAAAAAAAGAAAAAAATCAAGCTAAGGTAACATTCTATCACTGTAAAGCAACGCTTCTCTACAAAATAAAACAAAAAGGAAAGCGAAGCCTCTTCTCTCTCCATAGTGAAACTGTGGTATCTGTACAAAGAAGACAGTTCAGCACTGACAGCGTGTGAACAACAGACATACAGGGCTCTGGAAACTTAGACAAATTGATATGGCCAGGCGGCACTGTCTGTGGGCGCTGGCTGAGTCCCATTCCTCCTGGGCATTATCACAGTAACTCGATAATCATGCCATCATCCATACCTGGCATTCTTTTGTGATGGACACGCCTTGGCACCTCAGAATCACAGCCACCCAAGGAGAAGAGGAAACAAAGAGAAGGAAAGTAAACACTTGTAGGCACGTGGGCATGGTAGTCCTTGGCACACACAGAGGGAGGCCAAATCCTTTCTCCGGGTAACAGGGGCATATGCAGTAACATTGCCGTGTGGTATTTGCATTCATTTCTTTACAGCCATTGCTGGTGGTGCTGGTCTAGGTGACGGGGCTGATCTGAACATGGACTCGTCAGAGATAACACAGTATGGGGGGATTTAGCATTGATCCTGGTCCCGACCAGCTCTGCAGCTTTATCTGAACATTTGTTAAGAGGGAAAGGCTGCATGCAGCCAAGCAGGAAATTGACTGTGATCTCTCTTGAAACCAGACTAGCATTTCAAGAGCCAGCATCGGTGAGGGACCCAGCAGTAGGGAGTGGGATGGTGCAGAACTGTGCTGTCAGGATGACAGAGGAGTGGAATGGGGGAAGGATGGACCTCTGGAGCTGTGGATGCTCAGGTCAGGAGGGTTTGGTATAGAGGTGGGGCTCAGTGCTGGGATGGGTACAGAGGCCAGGCACAGATGTTACAGACCAGCAGGAAGGTGCCCTTTGTGCCCCATAGTGGGGGTGTGAACCTTCTATGAGCATCCTTCCTGCATCCCTAGACTCCTGCAGGCCCTGAATGCAAAGTGCTGGGTTCACAGACATAAGCTTATCAGAGATCCTTTTATACACTGACTTTGTCGCCTTAACCTGCTAGGGGGAGAAAGACAGGGTTGTTTTAGTGGGTAGGAATGTGCAGTGGGGGTAGTGGAGGGATGCCCCAGTTAGTAAGCATTTGTTTTACTGAATTTGATGCCCAGAACCCAGGTCACAATGTCAGGCATAATGGTCTGTGCTTATAATCCCAGTGCTGTGGAAGTGGAGACGAGACAGGAGGGGTTCCTGGGGCTCGCTGGCTGGCTAGCCTGCTTAAATAGTGACCTCTGGACCAGTGAGAGGCCCTGCTTCAAAGAAAGTGGTCAGCCTTCTGAAGATGACACCAAGTTGTCTTTTGGCCTCCACCTATGCACCTACACACACACACACACACACACACACACACACACACACACACACTAAAAAAGACTGCAATCATTGAAGAAAGCAGTTACCTGATCCCCTCTCCTTCCATCATGGGGATGAATTAGTAGTGCAGAAGTTGAAAACAGTAGAAAATAACCAGAAAGTAACTGGATGATAAGAATGTATAAAATTAGATTTGATGGGAAGGGTATCTGTAATTCATCAAACAAAAAAGGTCCACCCACTTGGTAAGTGATGGAGCACGGTTTGCTTCTGTGCTTCCTGGTAGACAAAGCAAAGAGGTGACTTCTCTCTGCTGTCCTGAAAGATGATCTCAATATCTCCATGACAAGATTCATGGGGCTGTTCCTTAGAAAATCTCTTTCCCTGTAGGTCTGTCCCAAAGCACAGTCACAAATATGTGTGAACTAATAGATGTAGTCATTGTCATAGAAGGAACTTTTGCAGCAGATTAGATATCCCTTTAATTTTAAAATTTCTGTTTTATGGTTACTGTGTATGTGTTTGCACTAATGTGTGTGTGCGTAGGCATGTGTAAGTGTGGTACCCGTGAGTTAGTTATACGTGTGGAGGCTGGGGGTTGACGTTGAGTGTCTTTCTCTATTGCTCTCACCTCTTCACCTTGTTTTTGGAGACAGGGTCTCTCACTGAATCTGGAGCTCACCAGGCCAGTCAGCCTGGCTGGCTAGCAGGCCCTTGGGATCTGCCCACACTGGCGTGACAGACTCGCATCGCCATACCTGGCCTTCAGAACTCTGGTCCTCACGATTGCACAGCAAGCTCTTTATCCACAGAGCCATCTTCCCAGCTTTGAATTCCACTCTCAAGGTTGCTCTTCAGCTGGGAGGCTCTTTGCTAAGAAGCCTATGTGCTAAACACTGATGGGGCACAGTGTTGACAGCAGCTAGGGTGTGGACAGAGGTGCCCTAGAGCCAACCCAGAACTTAACACATTCTCCCCCCACCCCATCTCTGTCTGACTTTCTCTGTTTCTCTGTCTTTCTGTGTTTCTGTCTCTCTGTCTCTGTCTCTGTCTCTCTCTTTGTGTGTGTGTGTGTGTGTGTGTGTGTGTGTGTGTGTGTGTGTGGCAGGGGCAGCACAACTGTGCTTCTAAACACAGGGCTACACCCTGAGATGTTTAGAACACAACATGACCCTGAAAACCACCTAGACACCCTGCAGATGGAGAACCCTTTAAGCCAGAGGGCTGGCACAGCACAGGTTTACAGATAAACAAGATCCTTGGCTGCATAGATTACTCCCAGTTACACAAGCCCTGCCTTGCACTGCAATACCCATTGCCCTCCCTGGTCCAGGCTCTAGTGGGGTGGATGATAAAGCAGATGCTGGCTCAGCCCAGGCCAGTTATTGGTCTGTGAGCAAGGGAAATACTTTAAAATATGGACATCAGAGAAAAGGTACTTCAGTAAATAAACACACAGCCGTGCAAGATGGAAAAGTTTTAGTGCGGACCATTAAACAAGAATGAGGGAGATGGAGAGTTATTGGCGTGGAAGGATGTCTATGGAATATTGACAAGTGAAAAGCAGCTTGCAGAATGTGTGTGTGTGTGTGTCTGTGTATCTGTGTATGAGAGAGAGAGAGAGAGAGAGAGAGAGAGAGAGAGATGTAAATATAGACACTTACCTGTGAATGTATAAGGTAGGTGTCCCGTGTGAAGTTTTATATAATTGTTGCCTTCTCTCTTACGATTGATGCAGTGTTAAAGCGCTTACCTTTCTTCCTTTCAGTTAAGCCTGCATGTGCTACAAGTTACATTCATTTAAAATTTGTTTTTAATTGTTAACTTTTATGTGTCTGGATGTTTTGCTTGCATGTATGTATTTTTGCCACCTATGTGTCTGGTGTCTGAGGAAGCCAGAAGCAGGGACTGAATCCCCTGAAACTGGAGTAGCGGACATTTGGGAGGCACCATGTGGGTCTGTAAGAGCAGCTGGTGCTCTTAATCACTGAGCATCTCTCCAGACCTTAAACTCATTTTTTTTTTAAAAAAATGTTAATTGACTCATGTAAGATAGGTTATAAAAATAATCTAGGAAGACTGGGGGTGATGACTTAAACCCAAAACTGTAGCGTTCCTCAGGCAGAGGCAAAATGGCTGCAAGTTTGAGGCCAGATTAGACTATATAATGAGAAAGGTCTTCCAACTAAACAAGCAAGCAGGCCAGTGAACAAAACAGGTATCAAGGAAACATGTTCATAGTCTAAAACTTGGAAAATTATTCTTAAAAACTGGGAAGCAAGACCTACATTTTATACAATTAATATACCCTAAAAAAATAAAAGATCTAGTCTGGCTCTACACTGAGATCCTCACAGGCAATGCTGTCCACCCTGCCGAGTTTTAAAAGAGAATCGTTTCTAAGCTGTCTAAGATCTCTCTGCTTTCCATACCAGAGTATACGGAATGGCTTTTGTAGATGCTAGGCACCTGGTTTCTTAGCAGTTTCTAAATGCCATTCTCCCAGTGAAGTCGCACAGGGTAAAGCTGGCTTTGTCTCCCAAAGAGAACTAGAAACGGAGCTTGCAATTCGAAATCACAAAGCAATGTGAGCTTGAATTAAAAACCCTCGGTATACATGCTCCAGCCACTTCAAAGGCTAGTCTCCCCCTCAGCTTCCAACTGCCTGTGTGAGAGGTGCCCATGCCACCCCAGTTCATCGTCAGGGGACCGATTTTTTTTTTTTAAACAGCTTCACTAATTGAGCTGGATGTACGTGAGCTGGTACTGTTTGCCTAGCATTCATGAAGTCTGGGTTCTATTCCCAGAACTTCAGAAATAAGTGTGGTAGTACATGCTTATAATCTCAGCACTTCGGAGGTCAGAACATCAAGGTTATCCTCAGCTATATATTGAAATTGAGGTTAGACTAAGCTATACAAGAGCCTAGCTCAAAAACAAAACAAAACAAAACAAAACAAAAAGAAACCAATAGCTAGGGCAGTAGCTCAGCGGTTAAGAAGAGCTTACTGCTCTTGCAGGGGACCCAGGTTCGGTTCCCAGCAGGCACATGGCTGCTCACAACTGTCTATAACTCTTGTTTTAGGGGATTTGCTGTATCTTCACACACACACACACACACACACACACACACACACACACACACGGAGCAGGGAGAGAGGGAGAGAGAGGCAGGCAGACTGACTGACTAACTGACTAACTGACAGACTGTGGATATGATAAATGTTGAGGAATGTGAGCTTCAAAACCTCCAGTCACTCCAGTAAAGACTCAGGGACAGAGAGGAGGAGTGGGGTGAATGAAACTACCCTGGGTGCTAGACCTCCAGCCCCACAGGTTAGAAACAGCCTTCCTTAACCCAGACAGCTTTTGTAGACAGTGATAGTGGCATTGATGGTGCATTTTAAATATTCTCAAAGTTAACCAAAGGATACATTGGCAAACTTTACTAACCATGTTTTTTCCTTGAGTTGGTATTCCTATGTAGCCTTAAACACAGGATCCTCCTGTCTCAGCACCCTTAAAAATACTCTTAAAAACCAGGAATGCTAGAAAGGAACTTCCACTCCAGGTTTCAGGGCTGGGGCTGGGGTGCAGCCGTGATGACCGGGAGCTTGCCCGGCATGTGTGAGGTTCTGGGCTCCATTGGCAGGACTGTGGCGGCCTAGGAGGTACTTATCTGATTTAAGGATAAATAGCGAGGCAAGCTCCACTGGAGAAATAGAGATAGGTCTGTAAATTTTGTAAACCACAAAGCAATGTGAGCAAAAGTCTAAAGTGTCTGATAAGAAAGAACAATAGGAGAAAGGATTGGTGCCTCATTTGCTTAGTTCTTTTAACCTTTGCTGAGTGCTGAGTGCTGATGCACGGCGGTACGGTACCGCTCTCCACGGCAGGGACTAAAAAACCCAAAGAAGGAAAAGAAAGAACCCTGGGGGGGGGGGGCAGATGAAAACGGAAGCAGCTTTTCTTACAAAAGATTAAAATGTCCAATAAGCACATATGCAATAAGCACATATATATGTGCTTATTGGACATTTTAATACACACACACACACACACACACACGCATGCATGCACACGGTAACCAAAAACTTACTTACTGGTAAAAAATATTTTTCCTGTCTAAAACTACTTCATTTGTTTTTTTTTTTTTTTTTGTTTTTTGTTTTTTTTAGAACAGCAGAGTAGCACATTTCTTTAATTTCTTTAGTTAATACCTCTAATTTAATTTAATGCCCTTGGGAAGCAGAGGCAGGACTCACATGGGGTGGGGGGAGAAGAGAAACAGCTTCCACCGCTGTCATCTGACCTCCCTGATGTGCACCATAGCAACACATGCCTACTACAGACACAAAATAAATAATTATTTGTTAATAAACATATACAAAACTTTAAATGTTTTCAAGATCGTATGTGTCTAAAGCTCTCGGTGCTCATGTTGTAGCGGGTATGATTGTGAATTCAGGACTGAACACATTAGAGGCATTTTGGAACAGGTGAATTGTAGGTCGTTAGCCTTGGGAAGGAACCTCTTCTTTCTGTCTTTACGGTTCTTTAATTTTCTTTTTTTAGACGAGGTCTGAAGAAGCCTCGGTTGTTCTCGAAGTTGCTACACAACTAAGGATGAGTTTGGATGCTTTGATTCTCCTGCCTCCAGCAGCAGGGTGCTGGATTTACAGGCACACACTACCATGCGGTCTGCGTGGTGCTGGGGTGGGGCCAGGGCTTCAGGCGTGCTCTGCAGCATGCTACCTAGTGAGCTTTATGGCCAGTCCCACTTATATTTTGTACTTAATTCTTAAATTTTACCATGACAAGTCCTGCACCTGAAAATAAGGAGGGTGTTTTAGGAACTGATCATATCACATTAAAAAGTACATCATGTCTCATTAAATGCACAAACACCTGGCAAACGACACAGGGGAAAGTCGCATAATCGTGATTAAGTTCTAGAGCCCTAATTTTATTTTTTTTAGTTTTAATTTTTTATATAACAAATAATACTAGCTTTTATGTATGAGAGGTAAAAATCATTATTATAGCCAGGTGTCATGGCACATGCTTTTTTTTTTGACAAATGAAAATATTTATTTCTCCTATATGAACTAAGAACTAAAGAAAAGAAGAGAGATTTTGTTAGTCTTTGATTATTACTCACAATACTTATAAAGACATAAATTTCTCTTCCTCCCTCGCCATTTTCCAACAATGACCAGATTTGGAACCATCAACAGCTACTAATATCACAAAAAGACTTTTAAAATTGAAACAAAAATTTAAGCATTGTGGGTTTCCTAATAGCAAAATGTTATTCAACATTTTTAATAGCAAGTATGATACAATCTTGGTAATAAAAAAGTAAGGCAGCGAGGGGTGGCGGCACAGACCTTTGTTCCCAGCTCTTGGGGAGCAGAGGTAGTCAGAGTTTTGTGAGCTGGTCTACACAGTGAGTTAGTTCTAGGCTAGCCAGGGCTGCACAGTGAGACGTGGTCCACAAAACAAACAAATAAAAGAAATTTATATATGTATATATATATTCAGATATATATGAGATCTAATCAAATCTCTAGATTCAAGTACCAATTTATAAAAAATGTAAAGGCCAGAGAAACATATTAAATGTCACCATGAAGTCAGGTGGGTGCGCATGCCTGTAATACTAGCACTTAGAAGTTGAAGACAGGGGGGCTAGAGAGCTGGCTCAGCGGTTAAGAGGACTGACTGCTCTTTCCAAGGTCCTGAGTTCAAGTCTCAGCAACCACATGGTGGCTCACAACCATCCATAATGAAATCTGATACCTTCTTCTGGTGTGTCTGAAGACAGCTGCAGTGTACTTAGATATAACAATAAATAAATTAAAAAATTTTTACCAATAAAAAAGGAAGTTGAAGACAGGAGGTCCAGATATTTAAGGCCAGCCCAGGCTACCTAAGATCCTGTCAAAAACACAAACAGAAAAAAAAATCCTTAAAAAAAAAATCCTTTCTCTGAGAATGTATCCAGTAAAATCCAGGATGTGAGTGATCCCATGGGAGAAGCACAGCCTAGTTACTATAACATACAGTCCATGTGTAAATAGATAAATATATACTAAGGCTCAAAAGGCACGGAAACTATCGACCGACTACCTTTGATGGACAGAATTGGATCCATATAACTACAGAGCCAGCGAACACCTGACAACAACGGGTTCTCTGACCATGATGGGATGCCTGCAGCAGAACAAAGAAAGCCCCCTGGCCGAGGCTGGCTCACACCTGCTTTCTAGCTGGGAATGACCGCAATGACCTCCTGACCCCTGACCCCACTATGGTACATGCTTTTAAAGATAGCACTCAGGAGGTAGAGACAAGCAGATCTCTGTCAACTTAAAGCAAGCCTAGTCTACCCAGCAAGTTCCAGGCCAGCCAGGACTACACAGTGAGACTCTGTTTTTAAATATATACATAAAACCTATAAAAGATCATTACGTCCTTGAGGCTCAATGTATCTTCCTCCAACCTCTATCACTTTCTTAGGTGGAGCGGCTCTAAGTTATAAGCAATGATTGCAAGTGTTCATTTAGGGGAGGGGGATTTCAGTGAACAGTCACTGTTTTACCTCTTGTTTCTTTGGATGTTCTGCTGCAAACAAAAATAACAAACAAACAAAACAAAACCAAAAACAAAAAACAAAAACCCATGTGAAGCAAGCAGCTGACCTTGTGATGTGCTCCTACTCTGGGAAAGCGTCGGTAGTTTATTTTCTTTTTTCTACCTTAATCACAGAAAACTACATTGTAACCAAACAGAAAATCTATTTACCTTCAATAACAGAAAAAAAGGTAGACACAAAACTGAGTTTGTCTGGTAATTTTTTTTCCTCTACGGCCTTTTTTGTCTTTTGACTTCTAAAATTGTTTTTAAAAATAGAATATATTTAATTTTTTTAACAATGTCGTCTATGCGATATATCTTGATCTCATCTGTCCTTAGATTCTCCCATCCCACTCATCCCCAGGGACCCCCAGCATGTCACCATACCCTCCCCTGCTCGCATCCTGTTGGGATGCTGCGTCATTTTCCCGGCTCGATCTTAAGCAGGTCCCTGTAGCTGCAGGGAACTCAAGAGTGCAATGCCCATGTCACATCCAGAAGACGTTGTCCTTGCCATCCTTCACCTCTTTCGTTCTTTCCGTCCCTCTTTGGCAATGGCCCCTGAATCTCCAGGGAGGGATTTGATGTCTACGTCCTGTTTAAAGGTAAACTCTCACTGCTCACTCAACCTCCGCTCTTTGACTGTTATGAGCCTCTGCCTTGGCTGCTGCCCACTGCACAGAGAAGCTTCTCTGGCCAGGGCTGAATGCTCGCTGATCTATGCAGGTAAACATTAAGTGTTTAGAAGGCAGGTTGACAGGGTGTCCATTTAGCAAGACAATGACAGTAGGCTCTCCCGAGGACTGGCAGTTTCTTGCACAGTGGAGATACTTCTATATTTAGCACCAACAAATGAAGGAGCTTGCCGGAGAGAGAAATGACCTCTCATCCCACAGGCTAGGAGAGGGGGTTGGGTCCTTTGAAGTCAGAGTTACCTGTGGCTGTGAGTCTTCCAAGTGAGTGTGGAGAGTGTCACTCAGATCCTCTGGAAGAACAGAAGGTGCTCATGACCTCTGAACCATGTCCCCAGCTGCCTAACTGTCACTTAAAGTGGGTGCATTTTATTGCATGTATGTTATATGTCAGTCAAACTGATGTTTTATTTTTTAAGGTTTTCCCATGTAGGGCCAACTACATAATTAAGATGGTTATAGAGTATGAAATGCAGCTGGGAGCAGGGGCTGGAGTGAAGCATTCTACGCAGGTTCTGTGCCCATGCTGGCCTGGGGGTGACTGTGTGTGTGTGTGTGTGTGTGTGTGTGTGTGTGTGAGAGAGAGAGAGAGAGAGAGAGAGAGAGAGAGAGAGAGAGAGAGAGAGAGAGAGAGAGAGAGAGAGAGAGAGGAGAGAATGCAAGTTTCCTATTCATGCTTAGCTTGCCTCATTTTTATAGTGTTCTGGGTCCTCTCCAAGTCTGGCCCCACAGTCCACAGTGTGTTTCACTCCCCACAGTCCACAGTGTGTCTCGTGGAGGCTGTGCCCAATCAACCCATCTCCCCACCAAACTTTAGGATGTGTTCCATTTTGCACCATTATCAACATCTCCCCTCCCCCCCCCACCTGCCTCTCACAAACCTAAAAAGAAAGAAAGATACAAAGGCTCTGCGATGAGTGGATTAAGAGTTTAAGGAGTCAGGGGCTGAGGTGGTGTGCTGATGGGCAGGAGCAGGTATCAGTGTTCTGCCCCACCAAGGTTATTTTAAAAGAGTGACGTAAGTTTTCTGGGTATCAGAATTCTATCCCACTGAGTTTATTTTGAGAGAATGATGTAAGTTTTATTTTAAAATTTCAGTCTTGAAAATATGACATTGGACACGACGTATGAATCACATCCTGCTTCAGCGAGCTTTTGAGGAGACGTTGCAGAAAACAGCTTTACAATGCGGGGGCCTGTGTGCAACTTGCCGTCAGTGCTGAGGCCAGGGGCACGAGGCTTCCAGAAGCACCTTCCACACAGCGAGAAAAAAAGAAAGACTGATGGTCAGATCCCAGTGATTCGAAATTAATTTTTCTAGATAAATTGGGTAGGAACAGGTGTTAGTTCAGGGAGCTTGGGCATGGCTTTGTATGGTAGAAGGGCAGAAGTGACTTCCACCAGTGACTATGGCCATCAAATCCTAAAGTATTTACTGGTCCCCTTGCCTGGCTCCTGACCAATCACTAAACCTGCAAAGGTGCATTGTTTGAACAGCACAGTCTCTGGGCTGCATTTCAGCTCTAAGAATTTAAGAACTCTGAGAAAGCAGTTTGTGCTTAGGTATCTATGACCAGCATCTCCCAGGAGAAGCCATCTTTTAAAATGACTCTAGAGAAGGCAGGCCTCTTATTGAAGAAGGACCAGGGACTAATGGCCCCTCAGTGGGCAGTGGAGTTGGCTGTGTGTAACCGTCTGCGGCTACATGTGAACTGGGTTGCCTGTAAGAGAATTTTGAGGTTAACGGGAAGGAGGAGGCGAGAGAGATGTGAGTCAAGGCGGTAATCTGGTCAAGACTAACTTTAATATTTTTATGACAAGCTTTATAGTCTTGGGGGGAATCAGCCACCCCTCCCAGAAGCCGGTCACATCAAAGGCAGGGCTGTGAGGTCTTCATCTCCAGGTCTCAGCGGGTCCCCTGCCTTCAGCCTGGCGAGGTCTCTGTTGGGTGTCAGGTGAAACCGCCTTGGGGCAGTGTTGGTAGTTAAGGTGAGGCGCCTTATTGTTCCCAGGAACAAAGGCCGGAGGTAGCCCATCTGAAGAGTGGGGGTTGCCAGCCAGCTTAATGTTGTGGGGGAAGAGACAGCTGTGGACATTTTGGGAAGGGGCTCTTCCAGAACCTTCTGTTTCAGTGTTTGCAGCGGACAGGTAAAAGTTTGTATAAGTCCATCTCTTCATTTATAAATGCCCTGCAGTGTCCCTGGATGCCTTCCGTGGCCCCTTCTCAGGTTACAAATTTCCTGGACCTGTAGCAGCCTCAGGGAAGCCAGGCACAGCAAACTGGAAGGGTGCTATACCCATGCCAGTCTCACCCTGGTACAGGCTTGAGGACTGGCACAAATATCTGTGACCCACTCCATGGTCAACCTGGGCAACTTAGTGAGACTCTGTTTGTAAAAACATAAAAGTTTTAAAAATGAAGGAAAGGCTGAGCTTCTAGCTCAGTGGCAGTGCCCTTCCCTGGCCTGTGTGGGGCTTGGGTTCACCTTCAGCAGTGCAAGACAAATGCTCGTCTATATTGACCGGCCTCTGGATTGCCGGTTTGAGGCCTTAGAGGGGGAAAGTCTATGTGGACTCATGTCTCAGCTGTGGCCTCTCTCAGGACTCTCTCAGCATCAGTGGCCTCATCTCCAAAGCTGGACAAAGTCCTGAAATTTCCCAGCAATCCTTGGGCCTCAGCCGCTCCTCTAGAGAGAGGAGAGGGTTATGTGTTGGAAGGCCACTCTTTAGGACACTGTATCTCTCCTGGCTGGGCCTCTGGTCATGGTGTCTGTTCATTGTGAGGTGAAGTTGGGTCTGGTAGATCTGAAGCCCCTATGGTAGCTCTGTCCCTCAGTCACTCCTGGGAGTGAGGGCTGGGCCACCGGGCTTGTGCGCCAATGAGCACTCTCCCCTCGAGTGCTTAAGATGTTGCCAAAGGTCCCTTTGTAATTCCCCATCCCCCCAAGGAAGCCTCTCAGACCAGAGGTACACTGCATCTACAGATTCAGATCCTGGGGAGGAGGTGGCTGCTGAGATGGTGACGATAAAATTGTTGCAGACACATAAAGCTTTGCTTTCTGGTTTTTGTGTGGGCGCTGTCCTGGTGGAGGAAAATCAGATGTCCTTGAATGGGTGGATTAGAGGGGACCATTGTCTTGCCACACCCTTGGAGTCTGAACAGGGAGAGAGGCTAACAGTGGTGAGAGATGAAGTCTCAGACTCAGTCTGGGCTGGGTTTGAGTCTTCCTGGGGCTAATAACTATGACTGCCACTGAGGGTTGTTCTATGAGCAAGTGAGAGAGAGGACGAATGAGGAGCCCTTGAACATGAACAGGCGACATATTTGCAAACTCAATGAAAAGTGTGAAGACTGTGGGAGCGGAGGGGTGGCTCCCGTTCTGTATGAGTATGGTGCACAAACCATTTCTCAGCTGGCCATGGTAGCACAGGCTTGTACTTTGTAGGCTGAGACAGAGAGGTCATAAGTTAGGGTTAGCCTGGGCCACATAGTGACATCCTGTTCTCCTCCCCGTTTCTCTCTGCTTCTGGGATAGTAGCTTATGAGTCTCACCCTGCTCATTTGAAGCCTCACTTCTAATTACTTTTAATTAATTCACCTTGCTTAATTAAAAAGCGATGAACTTGGGGACCTTCCTGCTCAGATGTATTATTCGCAGCTCTGGTGGGGCCTGAGCGCCTGTAGCCTGGAGAAAGACACCCAAGGGATGTCAGGGAACTTCAAATTAAGAAGGGGGCGGAAAGGTGACAGGGAGGGGGGATGGTGACACAGGGTTCTTGCTTTAAATTGGGGCAGGAATGAAGGAAGGCAGTAACACTCAACTGTGACGTTTGAAAAACCTTTGTGGGACACAGATGTTCAGGTAGAAGGTTAGCCTATTTATAGAAACATGTGTCAAAGGAAGAAACAAGCCTGCTTCTTAAAGAGAGACCATTAACCTAAGGCCTTCCCTGGCTGCGCACACAGTGAATGGGTTCCTTGATGCTCTTGTGGGCCAGATGAGCTGGGCAGGCCCTGATGGAGGCTAGTCTAGTTCTCTATCCCGTCCCTTCCCTGTGGGCGATGAGGGTACCTCGGGGCTGTGTGGGCGCAGCTTTCTGAGCACCCTGCAGAGTGAGCTCCCTGCTGGCTCACTGAACTTGGTCATCAGCGTGTTTCTCTGCTCTGACCTTTGCGTCTCCGTTGGTCCTGGTAGAACAGTGTTATGCAAGTGCATTTAGGAAGGTGGGTGGCGGGCAGAAGGCCTTTCACCTGCAGGTGTGGGTGGTCAGGGGCAGCCTCTGTGGAGCAGCCGTCAGCCCGCCTCACCGGCACAGGGGACTCTCCGGTAAAGGGGAAATCTCCTAAGTCCAGACTGTGTACTTAGTGTTTCATAAATATCTCTTTTCTCTCATGAATGAATGAATGAATGAATGAATGAATGAACTTTACCTTCTGATCCAAGCTTCCCTTCCTTTCTCTCTGCCCAGTCCAACCCTCTCACTCCCACCCCACCACCCGAAGAAGGAAAAAAAAAATACACTTTTGAAAAGCTGCTCAAGGAGTTCAGACTGTTCAGAAACTGTTTCCACTGCTGCCGCAAAGAGATTTTTCTTTGTTTGCTTGTTTGTTTTAAAGATCTCTTGGTCTTGGGAGTAGCAGAGGACTTAGCACCCATCTCATCCAAAATAAGCAGAAAAGAAAAAAAGGCATAGTAGACATTTATAAAGCAATAGGTTGTTTTGTAAGGATGGGTGTTGGGGACAGGAACAGAAAGAATAAACAAGCCACCAGGCAAGCTCAGGCTTTGAATGTCTATTGATCTTTTCTTCTTCTGAGATAGGGTCTGACTACATAGCTCCGGCAGGCCTCCAATTCACTGTCTTCCTGCCTCGGCCTCCTGAGGGCTGAGGTTATAGTATGTACCACCCTCCAAGCCCAGCAACAATTTATAACCAGAACGAAGAAAATATCAAACTATCAGACAAACTGATACATAGGATGTAAGGATCCTGTGAGTGGCAGGCAGAGGGCAGAGTCAGGCGCCCCACCCTTGGCATGGGGAGGGTTACAGACAGAGGAGAAGGCCAGAATGATACATGCCCACCCCGTGCTGGATTATCACGGGGCATCAGTGTGCATTTAGGATCGCCTTTATGGAGATACAGATGGAGACATGCAGACCTGTCTATGGATTTGTGCACATACCTAAGCTGGTGCACACACGTGGATGTGTATCAGTAGACGTGGCTTAGGCAACTCCACCCCAGTAACTGTGGTGCCCCACCAGCACCCAGACCTTGTTTTCTTCTGTTTGCTAGCAAAAGGAATCAGGCCTCCCTGGAGAAATGACCAATTCTAAAATGGGAGCATTTTTCAATTGTTCTGTTGTACTAAAACACGTGTAACATAAAACCTGCTACCCTTTAAACATAGTTTCACACCGTAGCCCTGGCTTGCTGGGAGCACAGTGTGAAGGTAAGGTCCGTGCACCCAGATCTCCAGAGAAACCAGGAATGTTAAACACACAGGACTGTCTTTACAATGGCAAAGATGGAAAACCTGAAATTCAGAAAGCTGGGAATTGGAAGAACTTAATAGCCTGGTAATCTGTTATCTATTGGGCCAGGGCGTACCAAGCTTCAACAATCAGGCCCAGAAGTGGCTAATATCCCAGAGGGTATTTATCCTATCTGCATGACGGAGACCAGGCCAGACCCTCAGACTCGTAAGCTAGTACAGATAGCCTGTTTCCAGAACCCGTCTTCTTGGAAGAAATGACATTACCCTGAGTCATTAGGCTTTCTTGTATAGCACCAGGAAACTTATTTTTCCAAATCACACCAGGCTTAAATATTTGGGAATGAATTGCCTGATATCAGGTTGCTTAAGCGGCTTGACCGAGGTTGAGGAGGTCAATTTGACCTGAGTTTTCATTCTCACCTCTTCATGGTTCACTTCTTTGCCTGACACCTGCAGAGACCACCCACAGGCTCGCCTCAGACTTCTGTTTACCCTCCTGCCTCTGCCTCCCAAGGGCAGGCAGTACAACCACCAGGTCTGGCCAAAATTCAACTCTTAAAATATGAAAAATTTAGACATTTATTTTGTGTTGGGGGCAGGCGTGTGTCGTGGTGCATGTGTGGAGGTCAGAGAATAGCTAGTGAAAGTCAGAGTCCCCATGTAGGCTCTGAAGATCCAACTCAGGTGGTCAGGCTTGGCAGCAAGCCCCTTTACTCTCTGAGCCATCTCACCAGCCCAAATGCAAACCCTGCTAAGTGTGTCAGTCAATGACAGTAAATTTACTTGCAATCATAACCGCTCATTTGCACAGCTGGAGAACTGAAACTATATTTGTCCAACAGTACCGCCCCCAATAGCTGCCCCTGAACCCTCTCTCTGTTGTTGGATATCTTAGGGTTCCCTAAGGCATTTACCTTTTCCTCTCTCAGTCATTTCTCCTACTATGATGTCTCCCAGGTTCACACAATTGTAATATGTATTCGAATCCCCTTCCCTTTGAAAGCCAGGAGCACTGGGTCGGGCCTGAGCATCAAGTGTTCAAAGAACTGTCTGGCACACGAGTGGGAAATAACCTGAGCCTTTGTGTGGAAGCTCTGCTCACACAGGCACACGTAGAATAGAATCCCACTGCGGGCTGTGAACAGCTGGTTTCTTCCAGAATGTTCCAAGCAAACAGGACTGGAAAACTGTAGCTTCACAGTGGAGAAGGCTGACAGAAAACAGCTTCAGGCAGGCCCAGAAGGTCAACAACTGTTGTGGTCACTGGACTGTATGTGCCGTTGGTACGGGTTAATGAAGGGATTAGAAAAAAGATCAGACTGATTGCTGTTGGCCTTGAATTCTCCATTCCCCCCCCCCCCCCAGCTCTCAAGTGCTGGGCTTATAGGTTTGTACTGCCATGCCCGGCTGCTCTTCCTTTAATTGTGATAAATTCATGTCGCTTGTGTAAGTGGTTCATAACAGGAAAGTGAGGCCAGGGTGTAGGGAAATTTTCCATGCCATCTATGAAAGTCTTAAAATAATTTAAAATAAAAGTTGTTTTAAAGGGAAATACGGCCCGAGGCAGATGGAGAGAAAGCTGCGCCGGCGGGCAGAAGGGAGGGAGCAGAGCCAGCTGGAGCCAGGAGTCAGGGCGAACTTTTGAAGCTCGGTTTTCTTGGGTGTGATGTGTGTGGGAGGAGGTTGGGAGCTGCCCCCTTGTCTCCTGAGCTGATGATTTTCCGTTTCCTCCTCAGCTCTGCATCTACTCCTGGAATATGTGCTAGCCCCGAGGTCGACACCCTGAACTTCTGGGACCCCAGGAATTCGGGATTCAGAGAGGCCAGTTCTGCTGGAGACAGTTCCACACCAAGGATGCTTAGAGGATGACTTTCCCAAGGACACAGTCCCTATCTTCTAGGTTCCTGGACTCCATATGGAAATGATTCTAACCTGACATGCCGGGTACTCCTAAAACGAAGTTCTAGAACCCACAGCCATTGAACAGGGCTCTAGTGGCAAAGCAATGCCCTGATCGTTTGCTTGTCTATTTTTTGAGGCAGGGTCTCCTGCCACCCAGGCTGGCCTTGGACTCACTCTATAGTTAAGGATGATCCTGAACCTCTCACCCTGCCTCAGCCTCCTGTTGGGGTAACTGGTGCATTTCCCAAAAGCAAGACTATTTCTTTATGGACTCCAGCATACGTTCAGAGTGTGAAACTTGACCCTGATTTTGCATCCTGTTACTTGACCTATAGACATCACCCTGTTTGTACCTGCCCATTAATGCCTTCTTAGCAGAGGAAACCCTGGTTCCATGGCCGCCTCTCTCAGGCTCCTCTGATAGGAAGCTGCCCTTGAGTCTTTGTATTTTGTCTTTCAAGAAACATGTATCGGATGTTTCGTAAAATGTCAAAGATCCCATTGAAAAGAAATTTATTTTCATTTTATTTTCTATAAAATGAGCTTAAGGAAAATCGAGTAAGGGGGCCAGAGGACCAAGCAGTTCACAGATAAAATCTTGACACATGGGGAAAAGGGCCAAGGACGTGTTCTGCCCTGTGTCCTTACCCCACTAGAGTGGTTGACCGCAGAACAAAGCGCCGACACTGAGAGTGTCCTATACTGTGAGCAGGGAGCCCATCTCAGGAGGGAAGTAGGTCCTCCCTGAGCTGCTCGGTGAGCTTGGGATGTGCTCCTAGGTAGGTGAGGAGGCTAAGTGTGAACTTTGTGTTTTAAAGGAGCCAGCTGTGAAATCAGGCTTGGAGCCAGACAAACAGGGAGTGCCTAGTAGGGACAGGCAGTTCTCAGAAGCCCCGGCAGAGTCACTCAGGGTCTTCACAGGGCGGAGCCCAGAGCCAGTGTCACTGTTGTCATCCTCCCTAGGGAGCATCCTACTGCCAGAGCCTTTGTAGCTCTCTTTAACAGGGCAACCTGGCTGCAGTGGCTCTGCACTGGCTGTCTCCATCGTGTGTGTGTGTGTGTGTGTGTGTGTGTGTGTGTGTGTGTGTGTAGGAACATGGACGCTGGGAGCACTTCTCTCACGTCCACTGTATGATACAGCACATGGGAAGCTGAGGCTGTGGGAGCACTGCCAGAGACAGAAGGTATGCTTGGAGCTGGTGAGCTCTAGGAGGCAGAGCGCTCTCCACCCTTGGACTTCAGGGTGGCTGTGGTCAAGTGAGCCTAGGTCGGGTGGGGGACAGCCACCTGTATCCAGGATGGCTCTTCTGGGTCACCCATAACCCTTACCCAAGAAGACCTGCCTCCTGGTGGTCCCTGGGACTCCAACCCACTTGGCCCCTCCAGCAAGTCTTTCCACACATCTTTGTTCCCTGGGCAGTGTCTTATGGACCTGAATCAGGGCCCACGGTCCTGACCTTGGCCTACTTTGAAGACTTTTCTGAGCTTCATAGTTCTCATGGAAGAAATGAAAGCCCTGCAGCCGGGGCCGGGACTCACCAAGGCTGCGGGATGCACCTTGCCCCTGATAGTTGTTCTTTTACTCTGTCCCCCCCCCCCCTAGCATCTATTTTGGTCCTTCCTTCGCGATGGTGCGGGGTGAGTCTCTTTTCATGTCAGGATGCCAGGCCCCCGCCACCCCGTAAACAGCTGAAGGATGTGGTAGGAGACAAACTTTCCACTGAGATGACTTTGAACTGGTCCCTTCACACGGGGGCTCCCCTGCTCCTCCCAGCCGAGAAGACCCTATCTCATCTTGCCAGGCTAGAGGCTCAAGGTGGATTCTAGAGAGGTCCCTTGCCACATCCCAGTGTCCAAGCCCACTTGAGTGAGGACCCTCATGAGGGGGGAGGGCGTGTTCATGAATCTGCAGAAGTGGTAACATCATGGATGGAGGGTGGGGTTTGCCAGGTGTACCCTGAAGGTTAGCTTTCTGGCTTCAGAGCCTGGCAACCAGCCTGCCAGGGAAGGAGTCTCCTGGCCATGTCTGTGCTGGTTCTGGGTAGATAACCTTTCAAATACCTCCTGGCCTGTGCCCTCATCTCCACTTACCCCATTCCGTCTCCCCTGCCCCATCCACTCTTTCAAACATCTCAAGGATGCAAATGAACTGCAAGGTTTACATAAAGGCACATGGTTCTAGCCTGGCACACAGCAGCAGACACAGACGTCCTTTAGCATAGACCTTGCCACCCACTGGAGGCCACTCTGAGTGTCAGCCAGGGCCTGGCCACACCGTGCCAAGCAGATAGACCCGAGAGAGAGAGCACTTCCCAACTCAGTTTCTTCTACTGAACAGTAGAGATGGTGCCCAGCAGTCAAGCTTCTGCTGGCAAAAAACCAGAGGTGAGCGCTGGCCTGAGGCTACACAGGATTTACAGAACAGCATGGGGAGCAGAATCCAGACTGAGGAGCAAGAAGCGTTCCCAGTGGTTCAGGACAGGAGGATGCCCTGCCTGCCTGCCCGCAGCTGCGGCTCCTCCCCTAGGAATCCCCCCAGCAGTTGTGGGGAGTCTTGACTGGGAGGTACCGCATCACAGGCAACCACATCCTGGGACGGTTGCCCCAGGAAAGGCTGTGGCTGATACAGCAGGAACAGAAGGGAGAGCAGGTCTGTAAACCAGCACCCCAGCTCCCAGAGGAAGGCTGGACTGTGCAGGTGGGATCGAGCGATGGCTGGAGTCAGGCTTAAAGACGACCGAGTATGGACACAATCCTGGCCAGGAAGCATGGCAGCAGCATCTACTTCAGTCCTGTCTGGGAAGGCCCTTGGGCAACCAGCTCCTGTGGCAGAGCCAGTCTGGCCCACAGGCTGGGAACAGCTGGGTGGCTCCCATCTGTAGCCCATCCCTTGGGAAGACCTGGGTCTCCTTTCTCTGCATTGGCCAAAGTACCAACACACAGAGGAGAGCTGCCCCGACAGTTCTGCCCAAATGGATCGGAGCTGTCTCCACTTGGCCCACTGCTAGCACGGACCCCAGGCACAGTACATGCACCCGGGCTCCACTAACAGTGTTAAGGGAAGGGGGCTGCTCCTAAGCCACTTACCCCTTGAGAGTGTTTTATGGGGGCCCTGAAGCACTGGGGTCATTTCCCCAGCCAGCCTCAGGATACCATCTCTTATTCATTGGAGAACAACTTTAAGATGTGTGTGTCCAGATGTCCCTCAGGACTGAACATAGGTGGCCAGAGTGCAGGTGTACTTGTGCATGGTATCACTTTCTTTATTCTTACTGGAATCTCCAGAACATTCTATGATAAGGACTTGGGCTTCTCTGCCCCTGAGGAAATGTATGTTGCACGCGCGCGCGCGCGCACACACACACACACACACACACACACACACACAGAGCACCGAGTTTAAGGAATTGTCAAGACATCCCTAGTTTTCACTCAGTAATCATTTAATCTCTGGAACTCAGGACAGGCCACTGTAGCCTGGCTGGGACCCTCCAGTTCTCTGATGCTGTTTAAAGTCTTGGCTGCAATAACCACAAAGTGTTCCTGTCAACCCAAGGGGATCTGTGGGGACTCAGAGCTTTCGGTGCCCTCGAGCCCTCCAGAACAGATCCCTGCATTTTTGTTCCAACTCGGCTGCTGATCCCCTGACTCAGGCAGGACAGGGGTCCTCTATAAAGACAAGGTTAGAATAATGTTCAGTTGTCCAAGGATCGAAAGAGGAGTCCAGTCAGTGCCTGTGGTGGACTCAGAGACCCCTGGTCAGCAGGACTGGCCTCTGCCTGACACTGGACAGGGAACATGCATTTCTCATGGTTACTCTTAGCTGACAGTGCCCAGGGAGGCCATCCATGCCCATGCTAGAGCGGCTGCTACTCTGAAGGCCCCAGGTTGCATCGAGGCATCGCTGGCTTCTTCAGTGATAATGGCAGCCCCTGGGCCTGTATTTCAGCAGTAGGTGAGCTTCTCAGCCCCTCAGCTGCCTCCTGAGACTTAGGATCAAAGTACTTGACACGGAGTGAGATAAAGCCTCAGGGTTACCCAGCATGACCGTCCACCACTGCTTGTTCAACCCAGGACCCAGCTCTCACACCATTGGCCATGCCTTCTGTTCCAGGCTCCTGCAGGTTAATCGATGGGTGGAGGATGAGGGGCTGGGAGAATGCCCACCCTTCCATCTCTGCTAGGGACCTCAGCCTCCCAGAAGTTGATGGGTGGTAGAGCGGGAGAGCAGAGGGAGGGGTCATTCAGGAGCCTCGGGGACCCAGGCTATGCTGCTCCGATGTCATCGTAGTCCTCCTCCTCCTCCTCATCATCATCAATGGAGTTTGCTTGGGGGTCAGGGGGTCCTGTGGGGGATAAGAGAATCAGGTCGTAGGGGACACAGTGGCTGCCCCTGCCACGAGGGTGGGAGAGTGAGCAGGCCTGTGTCCATCCCCTACTGCAGTTCCTGGGGCACGGTCTGAAACCATCTCATCCTTTGTTTACTGCTGCCTCCAGCCAGAGCCCTGTCTAGTGCAGAGCTGAGGTTCCCAGGCCGGTGCGTGGTGGATGAGTGTGCGCTGACTGCCTTACTGCTACTGATCCCTCCCCTGTGTGGCCAACGAGCAGCTTCTGCTTGAATGCCTCCGTTGACAGTAAGCTCACTTCCTCTCGCAGAAACTTCCGAACATTTCTCCATCCTACCCACATCCTCTGCGGCCCGCCCCCAACCCCAGCTACCTGGACATTCAAACTGTTCCACCGGAGGATGCTGGGGTGGTAGCTGGAAGTTCTGGTACCACTCTCCGGATGAGGTGCTGGAGCTGTCATTGGCTGAGGGCCCTGCTGAAGACCCGAGCTAGTTACTCTCCGCCAGGAGCCAGGCTGTGCAAAAACGACCAGAGCCAGAAGCCCTGAAGACTCAGGAGAGCCAAGCCTGAAGCTGGACTAATGAGGATGTGAAGGCCCAGAGAGGGGAGGAGACTTGTCCAAGGTCACACAGCCAGTCAGGGTTTGGCTCTATGCCTCTTCTGGGTATGTTGAACACAGGGTTGGGAGCTTGGAAGGACGCACAGTTACCTGAAAACACTGCCTGAGAGCCAGCCAGTTCCAAGTTGGGGGGCTGCTGCGTGAGGGGACTCTTCTCAGAAGAAAACGCCTGTGAGTTCCACGGAGGGGGCTTGCTGCTGGGATCATTGCAGTAACCCTCCTCAGAGGAGGTGCTGGAATCACTGTTGCTCCTCATGTGGTACTGAGAGCCCAGAGAGGGGGCCTCTGCCACGCAGGGTCTGGGGTCAGCAGGTGGGGTGTGGGAAACATGCAACTCTTCAAGTCCTGGGCCAGAAAAGGGGGTGGGGAGTATGGAAGCAAGAGAACTCTAAGTTAGGCCTGAGACACTAGTTGAGGGAAGTTGCTACTAATGCACCCTGAGGTGAGCTTAGCTACTGAGTTTGGAGACAAGGTGGACACCTGCTTCTCCTCTCCAAGACCTGCCCCCTCTGGACTCACCTTCTTCCAGCGGTGGCATCCGAAACCTGTTCTGTTGAGCTTCCTCCTCTGTGACCCGGTGCCTCTGGGAATCTGTAGGAAGCAGAGTGGGGTAGAGGGATTCAGGCTCCGTCTCCTGCACTAGGAGCCTGGAGGAGAAACAACCTGACTTGGACAGGGGTCAACTTGCATCTAGATTTTCATGTAGAGTCTTGGGTGTCTCAGGTCTACCATGAACCAGTGTAGAGACAGGTGGCTTCTGCCTAGAAACCTGCTATCCTGTACCTCTGCTCCATGCCCATGGCACAGATGCTCTGCATAAGAGTGTTAGCAACTCTGGGCTTGCATTCATGTCCTGGTTGCTCCAGAAATGGGCTGGTATTTGCCCCGGGAGGCACTTCTTAGGGTCAAGGAGAAGCCACATGACCCAGAATATTGTATCCTGTGTAGTTTTAAGGCTCAGGGTCAGGCTTAAGGTCTTAAGAATGTGGGTCAGCTCTTGGAAGCCTGACAATGATTTTGAGTTCCAATGTCATTGCATTTGGGACACAACATCGCACCTTCTACACCGGGGCTCAGATATCTCAAAGTATCTGAGTAGTTACCAAACACCAACCCATAGCCTAGCGGAAGTGGATCCTCCATAGACCAGAGTCTCCAAGTCAGCGGGTGGGGTAGAGATAGAGGCCACTGCCTAGTGCCCAACATCCCCTGCCTAACCCTCAGCTACCTGGTGGAGTCTCCCTGTCCTGCCCCTCTTTCAGCTAGTAGACTTGTGCTCTGCGTGGAGGGGTGGAGGTGAAGGATGTCCTTGTCCTGCTATGTGGATATGGCAATGACTGGTTCTGCATCATGTAGAGACAATGTTCTAGGGAGCTCACCGCAGCATGGAAGGAATCTGGTTCCCACAACTTTCAGGACTCTGGTATTTGGAGTGTTTCTGACACACCTGGCTGAACTCTGGTTCTAACTTGATGGTACAGTAGGCATAAGTGAGGTTCAAGGTTTTTGACACGCTCCAAGTAATTCCAAAGAGGACTCTGGCCTCATGTGGCCCCCCAGTACATTTTTGTACAGTCTCATTTGTACAGTCTCAAGCATCTAGGCCTGGCAATGGTTCTGAGACCTGACCCAGCCAAAGACAGCACAGGAGACACGCCCGTGAATAGACAGGTCTCCAGGGTCAAAGGGTACATTGAAAGCTTTACTTTAGGACCATTCAGAATCCATCCAGGGGAGCATCAAGGACACGTGAAAGTCCTGTGGGCACTAGCAGATGACCTCCTGCAGGTCCCAAACCTCTGAGGCCAGCCCAGCACTCACTGTAGAAGGTGGTCAGGGCCACAGGCGGCTGGGAGCTGAAGTCATAATGCTCATAGTCCGAGTCAGAGCTGGAGTCTGAGTCCTCAGGGACCCGGGGCTGGAAGAACAGCGTAGGAGCTGGGGAGAGAACAGAGGGTTGGGGGCAGGGCACAGCCCCAAGATAGGCAGAAGGCTTAGGGAGAAGAGTTGAGAGCCCAGTAGCAGGGACAGGGGACAGAGGAGCGAGTGACCAATTTTGTTTCAAAAATGCAATGAGACTGAACTCAAACTCTTTGGAGGCAAATTATGTGTCCTAAAGGGTGAGTGACCCAGTGTGTGTGTGTGTGTGTGTGTAGAGGCTATTTATTTGTTTTAGATATGGGCCTCACTGTGCATCCCTGGCTGGCCTGGACTTCTCTATACGAATAGGGCTGGCCTTGAACGCATAGAGATCTGCCTGCCTCTCCTTCTGGAGCCCTAGGATTAAAGCCATGTGCCACGGTGCACCATGCCCTGCACCACATTTCCATTGGTTCTCCCACTGGGACCTGGAGCTTGCTGAGTAGGCTGGCGCTGGTGGCCAGCAAGCCCCAGGATCTGCTCATCTCAGCCCTGCACCCCAGGACTAGGATGGTAGCCTCATGCCACCATGCCTGACTTCTGCATGGATACTGCGGATTGAATTCAGGCCCTCATGCTTGCAAGGCCAGCACTTTAACTGACTGAGTTATCTTTCCAGTCCTAATTCTTTTACTCAGAGAAAATGAAAAAAAAAAGTGTTTTTTGGTTTTTTTTTTTAAATAGGGTCTCAGGTAACTCATATTAGCTTCAAACTCAGGATGACCCTGAACTGCTGATCCTCCTGCCTCCACCTCCAAAGTTCTGGCATTACAGGAGTGTAGCATCATGTCTGGGTTAAGTGTTGCTGGGCATTGAACCCCAAGGCCTGTGTGTTTTAAGCACTCTACCAATATAGCCATATTCCCTAGCCTTTTCTCCGGGAGGCACTTGGGCTCTCTTGGGGGCATCTACTTGGGAAGCAACTCAAGAACTGATATCACAAATCAACTAGCCAGTGAGCAAAGCCAACCTTTCTTCTGAGTACCAACATCTCAAATGCTTGGCTTGCATTTGCCCAAAACTCCAAAGTCCAGCATCGATACAAGACTGAGCTAGAAGGTCACGTGTCTGCTAAGCCAAAGGCTGGCCTGGGCTCCTCTCCTGTTGGTGTCACGTCAGCCTCAGCGGTGGTGACCCTCCAGAGTCTGCCCTCCCTGTCCTCCCCCTGCCTTCCCCAGGGGTGACATCCTACCTTCTTTGGCAATGGTGATAGGGACAGGATGGTAGTTATTGATCCCTGATTGGTTGTCAGTGGACAGCTGCTGGTGGTTCACTGAAGCAGGGAGGGCTGAGGGAAGGGAGGCAGAGAGCCTGTGCATCATTTTTATTGTCTCTGTCTCCCAGTCTTTCAAGTTCCAGGTTCAAGGATGCATCTGCTTCACCCACACCCAACACAAACAGAGTCTGCTTCTCCCAAGAAGTCTCAGCTAGCAGGCTCCACTACTGGGCATGCTGGGAAAATCTTTTCCATCATCAAGAGGTTCTCTCTAAGTCTGAGCTAGGTGGTCCTTGCAGGACCCCATCTCTTCCACATCTTACATACTGGGGCAAGCCTGTGCCTCACAACTACCGTTTCCTGTCCAGTAGCTCTGGGAATGTCACACCTACCGTAACGTCCTTTGGCTCTCAAGAGAAGAATAGCTATGAAGATGAGGGAGATAAAGAGGAGACTTCCCAGGACAATACAGGGAATGAGAAGTGTCAGCTCTTGAGAGTCCTTATCCTTGACGCTCACCAGCACAGAAGATTCTGGAAACAGGAAGGTCAATTCAGGCAGAAAAATGGATGTGGGCTCCCTTCGCACCTTTCCTTGACTTTCTACCCCATGAACTGATCCACTTTCCTTCTCACGATTGTCCTCCTCCCTTCTTTTATTCAAATCTTCCCATCTTGGCTTTTAAGTGCCTCACATATGGTAAGTGCTCCGTAAGTTGTATATTTAAATAAGCAATTGACTAAAAGCATTTACTGCCAGAAATTTTCCTCTCGTACTAGCCCACAGCCTGTTCTCACCCCACCCCCATTGAACCCCTCCCCCAACCCCGGCCTTCAGCACCAGTTTTTGTTCAGTAGACAATTATTTAGTACCACTGTGTCGGGCATTATATCCTAGGGTTGCAACATGATGACATTATCACAGGCCTGGAGGCTCTGCTAAGTGGGAAGAGGGACAAGTCGGGCCACATGCTTTGGCTGCGTCTGCTTCCACAGGGGAAAATACAATACTCAGTCCTCATTTTCTACCCCTTTCTTTCTGGCTGCTGACGGTGACTTGGGCTAGGAAGGGAAGGTAGATTTGGTAGCCAGAGCAGTGTGAGTGGTTGCTGAGATGTGGGGGCTTTAGGGTGTAGACCTCAGGAAACCCCTGAGACTAAGTGAAGTGTTAACAGTGGGCCCACACATGGCCCCTGGAGGCTGCATCTTCCTTTGCTCTCTGGAGTAGGTGGGTATGACTCTTCACCCTGACTCCAAAAAGGGACATGGGAGCTGCAGGTCCTGCCAGCCTCATTCCGTAGCCTGGGCAGCTCCCAGCATCTCACCCTGTCAGCCTCTTCATCCATATCCCAGGTCTCTGGCAGGACTCTAGTCCTTCAGTCTCTCCTCCAAGCCCTGCCCTGGACATATTGAGGGTCTGCGGCAGGATGCGAGTGATCCAGGCAGTGGAAAAGGGAACCCAGCCAGTGCTTGGCCTCTGTATGACTCTTATAGCTCAGACCCATTCCAAGTGATCGAAAACTATCTGATGAAATGACTTCACAGCAGTGTCCCTAGAAAGATGTCTTGATCGTCATCCCCCAAACTCAAGGAGCCTGAGGCTCAGAGACATGACACACGGCTAGCTCACACAGCTGGGATATAAGCCCTAGTAGTCAGCCCTGCTGCTGGTCGAGCTACACAGATCCGCCAGACAGACCTGGCACGGGTCTGTCAATAGAGTTAAAGTTTGTAGTGCTGGCCCACAGGGCTGCCATCACTCTGACCTCTGAACCCCAGCTTGCTCCTCAGTATCGGATTGTAGAGAGGCTCGGCTCAGTTGATTCTGGAAGCATAAATGCTTAGGAAATAATGCAGGAGGGCAGCAGACCCCAGGCTCTAAACCTCGCTCATGCTGAGTGGTGGTCTTGGTGCCCCACCACCTGGCCAGGCCAGGAGTGTTGCATCCAAGTGGTTCCAAAGCATTTGGGACCTTTCTGGCTCAAGGAGGTGTGTGTGTGTGTGTGTGTGTGTGTGTGTGTGTGTGTGTGGTGTTGCTCACATAAGTCCTATATGGCAGGATGTTCCCCAAGGGACTAGTTCATTCACAGGATTGGTGGTGGGGGAGGGTCCTAGAAAAAAGCCATCAGTTTGTCCCCAGGCAGACCGCCATGAGTGTATGAACATACATGCACACCTGCACTGCCGGGAAAAGCTACACTCACCTCTGGTGACCGGAATTCTGGAAGGCACTTCAGAAGTGGACAGATTGGGATGTCTCTGGGAGCCTGTAGGAAAGTACCACACATTCTCTTAGTGAGTTTACTGAGTACCTACTGTGTACCTAGAAACTGAACAAGACAAATGCCCTAGAACCATGGGGTATTCTCATTGGGGGACACAAGGGTACAGAAACTGCCCAGGCTGCCAGCCATGAGGGGATCCCCTGGAAAGCTGGCCGGGTACTGCTTCAGTTAGAATGAGGGTGGGGGTGGGTAGAACCATTCCTTTTTCCTGTGTAAGCTGCTGCCCACCCTCTGTCCTTTCTCCATTCAACTTTCAATTTGCAACCTCAGGGCCCAGGGAGCTTTGTCCTCATTAGTATAATCCACACCCCTTTCTAATTGCTTTCTAGGGTATGGGGCTTACATAGGCCATTAGCTGTAGCATCCTGAAGTCTCCAGCTACCTGGAGAAGCATCCTTTATTCTGAAGCCATAGACATTGAGGAATAGCAGAGCTGGAGCTCAGAATCAGGATCTGAACTCTACAAGGAGTTCAATGCTGTGTCCCCACAGGTGGGAATATAACGCCTCTGCCATTGGAATAATGGCCTCGCTAAGGTACGACAGCAAGTCAAGAGTTTGGACAATATTTATTTTTAGTTTCTTTCACCACACCAAACCTCTTGTCCTCCCTTCTTTCCTTCCTTGAGTTGTTGAGGTTTGAACCTAGGGTTTCACGCATACTAGGAAAGCAGACTATCACTGAGCTACACTTCCAGACTGCATTCGTTTGTCTTTATGGTCTAGAAGACACCAATGCTGTGACTTGCCATTGTGGTGTGAAGAGTTGGAGAAGGGCAGTAAAAGCCACCTCCCACAGTGGGTATAAGGCTAAACTGAGATAAGACACCGAGAGCTTGGCAGTGCTTGGCATGTGATTTATAGCTCCCAATGTTGTCTCACATGCTGTTTCCATCCGTGTTTTCTAATCTGATTTTTCCCAGAATCACCACCTTTGAGATAACAAGTTGGCTTCACTTACTGAACCAATTCCAATAAACAGGGACCAATTACTTAGCACATAATAATGACTTTCTTGAAAAATACTGAACCCATGAATTTGGGTCTGAGCTGATCATATTGCAGAAAAAAACATCCTAATAAATGTCTACCTGTGCATGGTAAGTACAATGGTCTTTCTTGGGACAGTGTATGCCAGCTGTCTTCAGAGACAAAATTTGTGGGCTAAATCTAGTGGTGGAGGTCTGGGGAAGAAATACCTGAGCAGACAACCCTGGCCGCCAGCGACTGGCTGCACAAGTTGGAGTTGTTGAACCGCCAGGAACAGGAGCTGAGGGCGATCTCCTCGCCTTCACAGGAGTAGTACATTCTCCCTTCCAGGGAGTGTGGCAGCCCCCTGGGCCGATCCACTTCTGATCCGCAACCCAAGGACCGACAGAGCACTTTGGCCTCAGATGTGTACCACTCGCTGTCACACACAGTGCTCCAGACACCCCGGAAGAACACTTCCACTTGCCCTTCGCAGGAGTCAACGCCTCCAGTCAGGCGCCAGGACTGGTGTTCTGTGGGCAGGTGATGGGGTCAAGCTAAATGTTTTGGGCCCAAATCCCTGCCAACCTAGAACATCAATGCAGAGAAGAACCCAGACAGCCCTACGTGTTTTCTCTTTTGCATCTGTGACCCCTTTGTCAACCCCAACTGCTCTGGTCCTCTCCAGATCCTGGCTGCTCAAAGCATGGGCTGCGGAGAGGCAGAAGCTGCTGCATCTGGGGGTTGTTATGAGCGCTTTACTACCACCCGCCGTTTTTTGTAGATATGCCCAAGAAGCCCAGGCCAAACCGAACCCCTGGTAAACATATCCTGTCCTCCAGGTTCACTGACCTGAGCACACTACTCCTGCGTCCTCCTTGTGACCGCAGTACTGGTCTCCAGGCCGCCCTGGGCAGTCCCACAAGTAGGTCTCGGTCCCAGAGCAGTTCACCTGGTCACGGTGGATGGGTCCTTGGCCTGGGGTGAAGTGCAAGCCGGCCAGTGCCTTCACTGCCCAGCCACACTTCAGTTGCTTACACACTACGTGTGCATCCTCCAGGTCCCACGTGTCATCGCACACTGTTCCCCATTCACCATGCTCCAGCATCTCCACCCGGCCTGCGCAGCGGCTGCCACCATCCACTAATCGTACAGCCTGGTTCTCTAGGGGGTAGCGGGGGAGGGTTTCAGATTGTTAGTGGTGGGGGCAGGAAGCGCGGTGCATTGGACGCTGTGGGAGGGGCTGTAACCTGGAGGGTTTGGGGTCCCTTCAAAACTGAGAACCCAGCCGGTGGGCGTGGTTTTGAGATAATGTGGGAGGGATTTGAAATGCAGGCGGAAGGACCGTGTAGGTGTGGCCTTGAGTGAAGGTCTTGGCCACCAAACCTTAGCCAAAGGGAGCCTCAGAATGTGGGGAGTTATCTACCTGGAGGAAAGGCTGGACCTACAGGTCCCAATCAGGAAGGAGACAGAATTCACAAAGACTGGGTTAGGATGGAGGACTAAAGGACACTAAGGGGATGCTCTGGAGATCTAGCGGGGGAGGAGTCTGTAGGTCACATTGAGAAGCGACACTCAGATCTGGAAATGACATAATTTGATGAGGACAACAACGTGGAACACTTGAGTTTGCGTGACTTGGGAGGCTGGGGGTGGGGAGGTGGTAGTCCGGAGACAAAGGTTTGGCTGCAATGTTTAAAACCTGAGGTATAAGGTAGGCAGCGGGCAGGCACATGTACCTGCACAGGTGACCCACACCAGCGGCCTGTCGCCTCCGCACTCCTGGTCCTCCACCTTGCAGAGCTGCCAGTGGGCTCCGCTGCATCTCACAGTTGGTGCCCGCGCCCATGTCGTATTTCCGGAGCTGCTAGTGTTCCCAGAAGAGGCTCCTGATGGAAGCTCAGAGGTGGGTGGCATCAAGTAGGTAACCTTTCCGGAATCGCCACAGCCCAGCGCGTTGCACACAGCTTTGGTAGCAGCCCAGTTCCAGTGTGCCGCGCACACAGGCTCCCAGGACTCTAACAGGACCTCCACAGATCCGCTGCAGCGACTGCTCCCGTTCACCAGGCGAATCCCCAGCTGCTCCTCTGGAAGGGTCAAAAGCGAGCTGAGACTTCTCCAGATCTGTTTCCCCACCAGGGTAGGATGACCCCTCTGCCCTGTTTCATGACCTTGGCCAACACTCCTCTCAACTCTGGGCCTCAGGCCTTCCTGCCTACTGATAGGGTACTGTTGGGTTGCCTCGAGTAAGGACAGGAGAACTTCAAGGCCTGACCCTAGCATTCAATTGGAGGAAAGGTGAGGCTCTGGAGTTTAGGGAGGCTTAGATCGGAAGCTGGATCCCACAATCCCCTCTGGGGCCCCTGTCTCTATTGGAACATTTTGTAACAGAAAAACAAGGTTTTGACTGGGCAGCCCTGTTGGACCAGGAGTCCCTTCCCTGGTCCCTCAGCTGCGCTAAAGGTACAGCTAGAGGGCATGACAGTGACAAGACCTGCAGGTGCAGTGGTTGGGGGTGGCCTTGCTATAGGAACCTTTCTTAGGTCCCAATTACCTTTCTATAAGAATGACCTGTCCGATTCTGCTCCCTAGTATGCACCCCACTTCTCCTCACAGCTGTGCACAGAGTAGGGCCTCAATAAACACATGGAGAGCAAATGAAAGACTGCTCATGACCCCACCACAAACTCCAGCTTGCTCTGCAAAAGTCCCTTAAGTCTCTTGGGTGGACATGAGACTCTCAAATACAGGAATTCTCACGCCTCGAGGAGAGCCTATCGGTGGAACCTGCATCCCTGGACCAGGAGGAAGAAGTGACCGTGAGAGTCAGATGACTTCTTTGTCCTTGCCATCCCAGACCCGGTCTCCTTGGTCCCCGGAAGTTGCCTGTAGAGCCTGGAACGTGCTTTGCTTACCTGGGTCCACGGGCGTTTTTGGAGTGCTGTCGTTTCTGTGCTGGCCAGAGGGGACTGGAGATGGAAGACCTGGAACGAACCAGCAGCAGCCAGGGTGAGCAGGGGAGCCCCTGGGGCCTGCTGGGGCTTCTGGGAAAATGGGGTCTCGGCCTTGGTTCCTTTGTTCCCCTCAGGATGGAGAAAATTCTCAAACTGTGGGAACTGCTGAGCTACAAAGTGCTTTCAGACACCGAGAAAGTAGTTTTCTCTTAGGACCTTTTCCTACTTTGCCCTACTATAATCCATTTACTCTCAACATCACAGTGCGGCATATTGTTAGTAGTTCCACCTTACAGATCAAAAAGGGAAACCCAGGTGATAAAAATCCATTGCTGGTGCCACATAGGGTGCGTTTATCCCTTCAGAGCCATTACTGTCCACTCTGTCCCAGGAGGCTGATCTCCGTGGGATCCAGGCTATGGGGGCTACAACCGCGTGCCCCCTCCCCCCACCCTGCTTCCCCTTCCCTCCCCCCCCCAAGATCCCTTGAGCAGACTGTCCCTTATCTTCTTATTTCCTTGCTACATAGAGCTCTCCTCCCACCATAGTCTCTGTTCACAGAGGCTCCAGGACAGGACAAGAGTTTCCTCTGTGTCACCAACACTTTGCCCAGTCCCACAGTTCCCATTTCAAATTGGGTTACTTTTTTTCTTCAATAAAATGTATTTTGAAAAGAAACAAACAAATGTTTTCCTTCCCTGTGAATCTGCTTTGTGCCATTAAGAAGAATGCCATAGCTTCTCTCAAAGTATAAGCCTCTCCTCAATTGTCTCCCTCCAGGTCTCCCTGATCACTCTCCTGTCTCGGGTCCAGGGAAGTCCCAGGGCATCACCCTTGTAGACACAGCCCTCCCTCTCTAGGCGACTCCATGACCCTGACAGAAAGAATTCGGGTCTTTAGTTGCAAGTCTCCACCAATTCTATCCTTTGCTGCCTGGCTTGATCTAGACGGGGCAATGACTCAGAATTCACAGCACAAACTCCACAGTGATTGTAACACTCAGAGTGAGAATTCAGATGTGCACGAGTGAAGATTGCATAATTTTACAGAATTCTGGTTCCCACGGCAACGAGCCCAGTGTTCCAGTGTGGCTTTCGATATTTCTGCATACGCAGGGAGAGGGAACAGAAGGGAGGGTGGGGCTGGTGGTTGGGAGGGGAGTGGTGTTAGCATGTGGTTTAGACTGTATCCATCTGGCCATATGTCCAAGTGTGTGTGTGTGTGTGTGTGTGTGTGTGTAATATCATGTTGGGGTTTGGGGGTTCAGCTCACTTTTGTATCATCTCTTTCTCTTGGTATGGACAACCACTTTCTTGTGTGTAAAGGTGCATATTTTTCCTAGACTAGAAAGTCCTAGAGGACGGATCCCAGGGGATTTTCCAGGTTTTCCCAGGATGTCCAGCACACTGTTTGTTGATTGGCTGACAGAACAGATGCACAGAGTAGGAGTTGCCAGTTCCCTACCACGCCCCCCCCAAAATCATCCCCAGTTTATTGAGACTGACTGCACTCGAGAACTGCGGGCTTTGCTTAAAGTCACTGTCCCACCCCTGGATGCAAAAAGAACCTGGGTTTTGTGATCTTGAATTTCCTTGCTACCTCTAGCTCTCGTTCCACCTTGGTCTCTGTTCTCAGAGGCTCCAGGACAGGACAAGTTCCTCTGTCACCAACACTTTGCCCAGTCCCACAGTTCCCGTTTCAAATTGGGTTACCATTTTTCTTCAAAAAAGTATATTTTGAAAACAAACAAACAAACAAACAAACAAACAAATGTTTTCCTTCCCTGTGAATCTGCTTTGTGCCATTAAGATGCCTGGACCTAAAAATAAAACAGTGCTGGGCGGGAGAGACAGCTCGGCAGGCAGAGGCACTGCTGCAAGTCTGATGACCTGAGATCAGTCCCCAGGGCTCACGTGATGGAAGAAGAGGACTGACCCCAGTGGGTTGTCCTCTGACCTCACACGCACGTCTTGGAACAAACACGAGCAAACAAACAAATGTCATTTTAAAAAAGAAAACAATGTCCAGTGCATTTTTATAGAACAGCACAAAACTAACATGAGTCAAAATATCTGCCTGTGGGTAAACGGCTTACGAAAGTCTGGTGTGCTCATAGCATGGCTTTGGGTGCAGAAGCAGCCCATTAAAGAGAGAGAGAGACAGGGAGAGAGAGAGAGAGAGAGAGAGAGAGAGAGTTAATCCAAGCACCCTGGAGGCAGAGGCAGGTGAATCTCTGTGAGTTCAGGGCCAGCCTGGTCAGTACAGCATGTTCTGGGGTTGGGGGAGGGAGAAGAAAAGGAAGTAAAGAGAAACAGAGTCGCGTTGGTCTAAGGGCTTTTCAAGCGTATTAAGTAGGAAAAGCAAGGAGAAGAAGGCGGCCATGCAGGGAGGGCTTGGTTACATGGCTACGTTATGGTACATGGTACGTTAGAATATGTGTCTAAACGGTGCCTACGGGAAACTTAGAGAACGCTGAACCGCAAAGCACCTTTAGACTGCTTGTGTGAAACAGATGGCAGGTGTTCTAATAAGCATATTAAATTAAAATTAAGGAAAGGCCTGGGGCTGGGGGTGTGGCTCAGTTAGTAGAGTGAGCTCCTAACTTGTCCTGGGTTCCATCCTCTGTATCACATAAAACTGGACACACCGGCACACTTGGAAGTTGGAGGCAGGAGGATCAGAAGTTTAAGGGCATCCTTGTCCTTCATTCTCTCAAATATGACCTTGGGCTGTGCTTTCCATACTGAGAAACAATGGACCAAGCAGGGGAAGGGCTGGAACAGAAGAACTGGAGCGAGCAGCCAGCAGGGAAGCCCAAGACCAGCCAGGACAGGCAGAGCCCTTGAGGAGAAGGTTCCAGAGGAAGGTGCCACCAAGGGGACTCTGAACACAGGAGGGACAAAGCCCAAAGGAAGCCAGGAGCAGCGTAAGCTCACTATCCCAGCACCCAAGAGGCTGAAGGGGAAACAGAGAATTTCAAGTCAGTCAATGTGCATAGCAGGACCGGTTCTCAGGAAGTGAAATAAAATCAAACTGAACTGGCAGAAGAGCCCAGGTGTAGTGGTACACATCTGTAATCCTAGGGCAGAAGAGCCCAGGTGCAGTGGTACACATCTGTAATCCTAGTGCAGAAGAGCCCAGGTGCAGTGGTATACATCTGTAATCCTAGGGCAGAAGAGCCCAGGTGCAGTGGTATACATCTGTAATCCTAGGGCAGAAGAGCTCAGGTGCAGTGGTACACATCTGTAATCCTAGGGCAGAAGAGCTCAGGTTCAGTGGTACACATCTGTAATCCTAGCACTTCAGAGTTAGAAGCAGGAGGATTGCAAGTTCAGGAAGTGTGGCGTATCACTGCTAGAAGAGTGGTTAGAAACCAGCAGTCTCCCGTACTTCTGCTTCTGGGCACTTAACCTGCAGAAGCAGCCTTGAGGGGGAGGGTGGGAGCTCAGAGACAGCACGCCTGAACTGAGCAAGGCCTTTTGTTGGGTTGAAGGGAAGGGAAAGGGGTGAGTAGAGGAGAAGAGAAAGGGTGGAGACTCCTGGATGTGATTCTCCATGGAAATCAGAGTCCATACTTGGGCCTAGTGGTTGGACTGTCCTTCCAGCTGCTGGGGCAGGTCACCGACCATCTCTGAGCCTCAGGTGACCTCTTTACAAACTTAAATAAGCCTCCCCATGTTATAGGCTTGTGGTAAAGATGAATCAATATGACATTTAGTCACCAAGTGCCTGTAGTGGGGACAGAGCGCTCCCATATGCATTGTCATTACAGATAAAAAGCTTCGTGTTTCCATCATACAAAGACCAAAGCACACAAAAATCCATACTCCTTCCCTGCCGCCCCCCACCCCCAAAACCCAAAGACAGCTGAGTTCTCTGAAAGCCACTGGGGGGGGGGCTGGCTAGAAACACACAGCACATTAAAAATATTTGTCATAAATTATTTACAGAGGATTTTTAATGATAGGGTGGAGGTTTGCAATAAAACAGCAGCAGCTGAAGGCCAGCTCACAGATTTCTGTACTTCCCTCCAGCCCTTGCTAGCCCCTGGCCTGGTTCTAGCTTGTGAAGGTCTTCCAGAGACCCTGAAGGGTTCAAGTTCAGTCTTCTGTGGTGTTCCCTCATGGTGGCTGGAGGCATTTCTTTGTGGATGGAGCCCAGAGAATGACGTAGTTACTTTGGTCATGGGCTGATAATGGCATCTGTCCCTGTGAAGGTTAATGTTGACCAGATAGAGAATCATCTAGAAAATTAGTGAACTGGATAAAGGTGCTGGCTTCCAAGGCTGACAACCTGAGTTTGGTACCTGGGGCCATAGACAGGATAGAACAGATGCCTGCAAGTTCTTCTCTGAGTATCCCAACCACACACACACAAATAAATAAATAAAAATGTAATTAAAAATGACAATTTTTATTTAGGTATGTCTGATGACGTTTCCCAAGAGGATTCACTAAGGGAAGGGATCTGTCGTGAATGTGGGGGGCACCATTCCCATAGGCTGAGAACCTGAGAGAGCAACGGTGCCCCCCTTCTCTCTGCTCTGCCATGTGCTCCCCGAAGTGATGGATTGACACCCCTGAAACTATAAGCCCAAATCAACCTCTCCTCCCTAATTCATGTTCAAATGTATGTGCCGCGGCAACAGAAAGCCGGGCCAGCGCAGCCCTGCTCTGTAAGCTGCGCATGCGCAGCATCCTGGTCCTTTTTGCTGGCCACATTCATTGGGCAGAACCTCTCCCAAAAAGGATGCTAAGAGGATAGAAAAAGATGGAGGTCAGTCTTTGCCAGTGAGGAAAGATCATCAGAAAAAGGAAACATATTCTCCACAGTGAGTTTTCCCTCTCTGCTTGCTTTGCATTCTTCTAAAATGTCCATATATTCTACATCCAAATGAAAAGGAACTCGCCCACTCACTCATACATCTTCAAGCAAAAGCACCAGGTAGCTGCTCACAGCACTGCTAAAATGAGATTTTGCGCTGGCTGTGCAGGCATTCTGCTCACATGACCCCGTAAATAAAGCTAGAACAAACCATATGGCCTGAGGAACCAAAGCCAATTCCCCCCCTGGGAGGAGGCAGCTCATATGATCGCAAGACCTGGGCAATTTCCCTGAAAATGTCAGCATTCTCTAGCGGGAGGCACTGTAGGGACCACCAGGCTAAGCACTGGCACATGGGGATCTCCGCTGGTTCTTGTCAATACCTTGCTGTGTGGCCCCTGTTTTCTCACTGGTATCAAGAGTAGATGGCCATTTCGATCTTTTCCACCCCTTGCATTCTTTGATAGTCAGATTAAAATCTAAAATGAGTTATCAACTACTGAGCATTACTATGTGTCTTATAGATGTAGCTGTCCTTCATCTGTTTTGCGTGGAAGATGGACTGGACACCTCCCGAGAGCTCTCTTGAGTGAGCCCCCATATCAGGCCTGTGTCACCATCAAGTAAGCAGTCACAGGAAGTTTCAGCCAGTGGTCTAGGGACCTCGGTGAGGGCAAGATCTGAACCTGAGAAGCGCAGCTTGGGAAGCCGTTGGCTGAACCCAGGTGTACACAAGACAGCTTCTTTACACACTCGGCATCCGGCTGCAGAGGCTGGGCTACTGTCACTGTGTGTGGAGTGCTCCCAGCCTAAAGGCCACCAAGTACATAGATCTGGGAAGACTGTGTTTTCTTCCTTTGTTTGTCACTTCCCCCGTGACAGTGAGCACACACAACCCCTGGGATGTGGTTTGTGCAGCTGAGGGATGGAAAGCTTCATTTTACTTAACTTGATGTATCTCTATTTAATTTTAAGTTTATTTCAACCATCGGAGAATAAATCATCATCATCATCACCATCACCATCATCACCATCACCATCACCACCACCACCGCTCTCCTCTTCTTCCTTCACCTTCTCTTTCTCCTCCTCCTCCTTATCATCATCATCATATCATCATCATCATCATCATCATCATCATCATCATCATTGTGTGAGGTGGGAGCTCATGCCAGTGCATGTATAAAGGTCAGAGGACAACTTCATGGAATTGATTCTCTCTTTGCTCCTGCAGGTGGATTGTGGATTCTGGGGATCTAATCCACGTTACGGGGCTTGCTCAGCAATTTTACCTCCTGAAGCGTCTCCCTGGGCTTGGGGAGCTTTTTAAAAATGCTTGGAACAACTTGGGTGTAGCAATCTCCCTTTCCTTAGTCTTCTTTTTGAGAAAGGATTCTGTGACACAGCCGGCTCTTCCAGTATTTGCTTTGTAGCCCATACTAGCACTCAAACCCACCGCCATTTTCTTGCCTCAGCCTCTTGAGTGCTGGGATTCCAGGTGTGTGGTAGTCACCACACACAGTGCAGATTGCTTATTTCAAAACATTAACATCTAAGTTTAAATGTGCTTTAAATCTGAAGTTCGAACTTCAGACCTAATGAGGGAAACAGGATGCAGAAGAGACTCAGTAAGAAGTGAAAATATTTTAGATAATAAAACATTATTAAATTAACTTTATCTGTTTGACCAAGGCAACATCACTAGTTTGGAGTTTCAGTACAATTTTATTTTGCTTCATAAGCCTTACATTTTCCATTCACTCAGGCTACCTAGGAAGAAGGACCCAGGGATGTCAAAGAAGAATCTATGTACTTGGTTGACATAGATGCGATTTTCAGAGGCTTAAAGGCTTCCAACCCCAAAGAACTTTAGTCTCTCAGTATGTGTGTGTGTGTGTTTGTATATGTGTGTGTTTCTGTGTGTGTTTGTGTTTATGTACATATGTGTGTTTGTGTATATATGTGTTTTTGTGCATGTGTGTTTGTATATGTGTGTGTGTGTGTTGTATGCACACACCTTATTGTGCAGAGGCAAATGAATGATGCTGGTGTCCTGGTCTATCATTCTCTGTCTTATTCTCATGAGACAGGGTGCTCTGCTGATCCCAGAGTTTGGCTGAAGACCAACAAGCCCTAGGGATCTCCCTGTCTTCCCCTAATTGCTACAATGCTAGGGTTACAGGTGTGCGGCCATGCCTGGCTTTTTACATGCACGCCAGGGACTGAACTCAGGTCCTCCCACATGAGGAACAGGCACTCTTACCCACCTATTCACCTCTCTAGCCCAAGAACATGGTTTTTAAAAGCATTACTATCACCGGATCCCACAGCAGAAGATGTTCACCTGCTTGGCATCTTTCCTGCTTCCCTGAAATCTAATTTTCCCTTCCCTCTCTGCCAGTGTGTCCAGGGAGATGGAAAGGGCAGCTCAGAGCCTCTACCTTAGAGTTTTCACAGTCCAACAGGCTTTGGGTGTCCCCTGCCCCATCGAAAGACAGTGAGAATCTGTGAGCCACGTTCTTCTCAGTGCTGAGAAACAAGCCAGTTGCCTACTTGCCAATGTGGACACCGAGCCCGTTAACATTTGCTGAACTCAGCTTCCTGCTGGGAGCTGGGGCGCATGTGAAGGAGAGAAGTGGAAAGGGAATTGATATGGAAAGCAGAAGCAGCGTGGGTTTCCCGAGCAGCGATTCATCAGTGTCACGACTGCTGCTCTCAGGACATTCTTTTTTCCGTGATTTAGAAGAAGGACTTGGGGAGAGACAGTGATTTAAACCATCACTGATAATTACCAGCTACATGGCCTGGCTAAGTCAGTAAGCCTGGCTAGCTATAACCTGGCACTGGGCACAACACACGGTGCACACGGCCTTGCTTTAGAGGGTGATATATAATGTAAAATATTGAGGACCGAGAACATGGCTGCCACCGTGATTACCCTTCACCCTGAGGCTCCACTCTCATCTCTCTAGTTCAACCTCAAGTGGATTTGAGAGTGCAGAGGACGATCAATTATATAATGCATCCTTGACACCATGTGATTTTGAAGCCTCTCAGCCTTTGTCTTAGCACGGGGACAATCCCACTCTCCCCAAGGCCGCACACTCTCCTCCCCAGCTCCCCATCTTTCCCCTCAATCATATCAGAGCTGCCTCTCTTGCACAACTTAGCTGCTGGTTTCCCTGACTCTGCAAACATGGCCTCCTCTGTTCCTGAAGAGACGTGGGCTACGGTTGCCATGGTAACAAGAGTTTCTTTATATGAAAAGACTCCCTCCTTGGCCTCCAAACCTGCTCAGCTTGCACCTACTTTGCAGCTAGCAGACTGTAAGATGAGACAGACGCCACTTCACAGAGAATAAAGAACACTTGAAATAAAATTCCCAAGGAGCAGGAGAGAGGCTTTGCCTCCAAGAAAGCCTGGCAGCCAGGAGCACTGGCTTTTCCTTTGTCTCACCCCTTTGCTCTTCCATCAAGAATGGAGATTACAGAGTCTGGAGAAAAGTCCAGGTCTCTTCCTAGCACCTCACTCATTGGGAGATCTTAGACAGAGTCTTGGTATCTGGTTGGGGAAAACCATCTGTTCTAGCAGATGTTACACAGCAGAAGGAATATCAGATTGGAATTAAATATGAGAAGTTTGGAAACTTAGCCTTGGAGCTAGAGATGTAGCTGTACAAAGCAAGGACGTGACCACTCCAGGGCATGGTTGAGGGGAAAGTTCTTACTGTAGATATGAGGGAAAACACAGCCAGAGGCATCCAGAAGAGCCCAGAGCAGGGAGAGAAAGTATTAGACTAATCATGGCCTGTATACTGTATCAGGCCACAAGAGGAGAGATGGGGACAGGGTGTGAGGGAGAGTGAGAGAGGAAGAGAAGAGAGAGCAAAAAGGAGACAGGGCCGAGAGAGGACCAGGAGCCAGGAGAGCGCATGACCACTATAGCAGGGTTATATAGGAATGAGAAGTCCGGGAGCAGGAGAGGCTTAGGGAAGAGGGCAGGGTGAGAACAGAGAGAGAGCAGGATGCCAGCAGGGACTCTGTACCGGGCACTTGCCGTGCTCAGAGAGCCTGGGGACCAGCTGCACGTTGGTATGCGAATAGTACTAGTGTTAGTCACTTGTCCCCAGGTTCTTTTTGACCTGACAGTAACTCAGTTGGGAGACTCCTTGCCTGGCATTCATGAGACCCTGGGTTCCATCTCCGCCTTCACACAAATAGATGTGATGGTGCACACCTGTACACTTAGCACTCAACGGGAAACGGGAAGAGAATGATAAACCCAAGGTCATCCTCAGCTACATCGTGAATTAGAGACCAGCGTAGGATACGTGAGACCCTGTCTCAGAAAGCATTTATTTTAACATACTCAGTTTTTCTTTCCAGTGGAATGACCTCAAGCAATTCTTGTCATATGCTGTATTTCCTTGTTGGTATAAAAAACGTCACAGGACTACTGCATGATCACAAGAAGAAACCATTTAAGGTACTGACTCTGTGAGTGCCCAATGCATATGTGCAGATAAGTCTGGTGGGTGGGGAAGGCAGATTGTTCCCTAAATATACAGAGTGTCCCTATATTTATCATAGAAATAGCACAGAAAGGGGCTGGCGATGAGTCCTTAATAAGGACTCAAAATGTTGGAAATCATAGGAGCATCCAACTGGACACATCTTCTAGCTTCCTGCTCTAAGCACGAAGCATGAGTGGCTTGGAATATATCATGTCAGTCTAGCCACAAAAACACTCACCTTCTGCTGTCCTGCCTTGAGGTACCCAGTTCCCCTACCAGGAACACTTACCCTGTACAGAGCCATATTGAGGTGTCATGCCACGTGGTAGGAACTTGACATTGGCCAAGGACAATTCCTGGCTGCACACAAACACCTGTGACAGCATACATTTCCTCAGGGGCAGAGAAGCCCAAGTCCTTATCATAGAATGTTCTGGAGACTCCAGTAAGAATAAAGAAAGTGATACCATGCACAAGTACACCTGCACTCTGGCCACCTATGTTCAGTCCTGAGGGACATCTGGACACACACATCTTAAAGTTGTTCTCCAATGAATAAGAGATGGTATCCTGAGGCTGGCTGGGGAAATGACCCCAGTGCTTCAGGGCCCCCATAAAACACTCTCAAGCGGTAAGTGGCTTAGGAGCAGCCCCCTTCCCTTGACACTGTTAGTGGAGCCCGGGTGCATGTACTGTGCCTGGGGTCCGTGCTAGCAGTGGGCCAAGTGGAGACAGCTCCGATCCATTTGGGCAGAACTGTCGGGGCAGCTCTCCTCCGTGTGTTGGTACTTTGGCCAATGCAGAGAAAGGAGACCCAGGTCTTCCCAAGGGATGGGCTACAGATGGGAGCCACCCAGCTGTTCCCAGCCTGTGGGCCAGACTGGCTCTGCCACAGGAGCTGGTTGCCCAAGGGCCTTCCCAGACAGGACTGAAGTAGATGCTGCTGCCATGCTTCCTGGCCAGGGTTGTGTCCATACTGGGTCGTCTTTAAGCCTGGCTCCAGCCATCGCTCGATCCCACCTGCACAGTCCAGCCTTCCTCTGGGAGCTGGGGTGCTGGTTTACAGACCTGCTCTCCCCCCTGTTCCTGTGTGTATCCTAGGGGGAAAACCCTATAGGGTGTGCATACTGATGTATGCAAGGGATGTTCACTGTTAACAGAAGAAAGTGGGAAGCAATAGAACAGCGTCCCTGTTGTGTTTAGTTGTAGTGTGTTGTACACAGACTAGATTGAAATAGTTCATTTGGCACATCTCAGAACACAGGGTGAAAGTTTAGAACAGTGTGTCCCGTCACAGGTCATATATATTGTCTGTCTATACCCTGTGCACTTTTTTAATAGATGTGAACCTGTTACTCAGGGGTTTTTTTCTTTTTGTTCTTTGTTTTTGTTTTTGAAGATTTATTTATTTAATGTATATCTTCAGACACACCAGAAAAGGGCATTGGATCCCATTACAGATAGTTGTGAGCCACTATGTGGTTGCTGGAAATTGAACTCAGAACCTCTGGAAGAGCAGTCAGTGCTCTTAGCCACTGAGCCCTCTAGTTTTGGTTTCTTTGAAAAACACAACTATTATAAGAATATGTTTTCATTTTAATCCCAGGTAAGGGACATGTGGGGCTGCTTCAGACTGTCTGAAATTTGTTTCGTGCTCTAGCAGAGGCATGCTTTTGCCACCTGCAGATAGTTTCTTCGATTGTGTGACGTTTGGAATGTTAGGGACTTTTCAGAGGTTAAATGCTAGGGCCCTGAGAGGCAGGGTGGATTTAGGTTGGTGGTTGTTGGTTTTTCATGTTGGTTGTGGTATGTTAAGTTGTCGTGTGCAAAGAAGAAACAAAAAGAAGAAATTAGATAACCTGACAGCAAAGATCAAACTTGCCCCAAGGAACTCTATGCCCCTTATCAGCAGGAAGTAGTCTAACTATAACACCGCCCCCTTTCCGACCCTTGACTTTATTCAGGGATCTCTTTCCTTTCCCCTCTATCCTTTTTTTCTTTCTTATCTAATGTTAGGGGGTTGAAAGGGTAGAAGAAAAAAAGGGTGGAGAAGGGTAGAAGAGAAAAGAACCCACAAAGTAGCCAAGACAGCTACACACTAGTAACTTTGTCTGATCACACAAGCTAATCAGGGTGAGGGAGAATAGCCTCTGTATATAGCTAGGCTCGCATTTGGACACTGCCCTCTGTGCATCGATGAATTTTTGTGTAATAAAAATAGAAAAACATGGGAGAAAAGATGCACATACCCTGCTGGTTCTGGAAAGTGGATGCCTTGGGTAGCAGAAGACAAGGAATGCTTTTGATGACATCTGTTATTTTCATTCTAATTAATAATTTTCTTATAAGATCTGGGCAAATATGGCAAAATGAAAACATTGCTTAAATTTGAAGGCTAAGGATGACTTTGGCATGCTAAAACACTTATAGTATGTGTACACTTGGGTGTTTATGATATTTATCACAATTCTTGAAGATTTTGTCATAGGGCATTAACAAGATCCATCTCTGAGGATCATCAAGATGGTTCAGTGGAAAGGGATTTGCCGCCAAGCTTGACGACCTCAGTTCTAGCTTCAGAACCCACGAGAAGGAAAGAGGGGACAGACTTTCAAAAACTGTCTTGTTTACTGCCACGCAGAAGCTGAGGCATGCAGTGATTTAATAAGAACCACCTTGGAAAGGAACATTATTGGCTCGTTCTGTACTTTCTAAGTTCTGTAACATTTACTATGTTCAATTTTAGTGATAAATATAAAAAGAATTAACGAATGCATTGTGTGGGGCCTTCCACAATCACCCAAGTCACAGTGATACACCCTGCCAAATGTCTTCTTGCCCTTTTTTGGTTGAAAAACTATGGCTCTCAATCTCTGTAACAGTGCTCAGAGGTAAATTTACTGGTAAGGAGCTGGGATTCAAGAGACGAAGGAACTTTCTCGGACAATAGACCTCCCAAGACACAGAGCAAAGGATCTGAGCCCAGATGGAGACTATTCTGGACTCAGTCACCTCGGGGTCACTCATGCCTTTGTGATGGACAGGCTCTTGCTTCCTGACCCATATCCAGGCCAGCTACTCTTCTGTAAGGAAGCGGAGGTATGGGACCCCGCCATTCCTTCTGGTCACCACCCAGCTTGAAGGCCCAAGTGTTAAAAATCCTATCCACAGGATGTAGATGGTGACAGAGAAGCGAACGAACCTCAGAAGGCAAAGGAGGAGGACAGAGATGTGATTGCTCTACTGAGGCAGGGCAGCCAGCCAATCCAGGATGATCTTAGGTTTTTTTTCTCAGTACTAAGAGTTACAGCCAGGGTCTAACATACACTAGGTATGTAAGTGTTCTGCCTGGAACCACATCCTCAGCCCATTGTTCTTTTGGTATTTTGTTTTATTTTAAATAGACTGGCCTTTCTGGGTGGTGGTGGCACACGCCTGTAATCCCAGCACTCTGGGAGGCAGAAGCAGGTGGATTTCTGAGTTCGAGGCCAGCCTGGTCTACAGAATGAGTTCCAGGACAGCCAGGGCTATACAGAGAAACCCTGTCTCGAAAAAACCAAATCCAAACAAACAAACAAACAAACAAACAAACAAACAAAAAATAGATTGGCCTTAAACTTTGCTGTGTAGCCCAGGCAGGCCTTGCACTTTATGACTTCCCATCTCAGCCTTCTTACAAGAGTCACCACCATGTTTGTGTGAATTAAGGAAGGGTTACAAGAGTCACCACCATGTTTGTGTGAGTTAAGGAAGTAACCGAATTAGTGGTTATAGAGGCCAGTGACATTCGGGTTAAAGATCCTTCAAGAAGGTGCTCTCTTGCTGGTCTGATGAAGCATATCCACACATATCAAGACCTTCTTCTGTGCCTTGTGGTTGAAATGTATAACATCATATGAGGGAATGTTACAAAACACATCTCAGGGGCTAGAGAGATGGCGACTGAGAAGAGCTGACTGATCCTCCAAAGGACCCTGTTCAATTCCCAGCAACCCATGACAGCTAACAACCACCTGTCACTCTGGTTTCAGGGGCTCTGAGACCCTCTTTTGGCCTCCATGGACACTGCACACACAGAGTGCACAGATATACATGCAGGCAAAACACCCATACACATACATAAGTCTCATAGGAAAAGAACTCACCCATTGCAATTACTAAGAGACTCAGAGAAATTATGTTTTCAACCCAAGGTCACATGGCTTGGAGATAACTGAGAAAGGATTGGGTCTAAGCTTGCTCTCCAGATTCATTCTTTCCGATATGAGCAGCTGGCTTCCACACATGCAAGGAGGCAGAAACTTCAGGAGATGCCATGCTCAAAGGCTGGAAGGTGGGATAGACTGGTGTGTTGGACTAGACTCAAGAGTTTAAAGTCAAGAAGGAAACTGTCTACAGCCTGGTCTCTGGGTGAAGTCTGGAAGGCACAGAGGTTGAAACTACTGGGCTGAGTATCACCTCCTGGGGCCTGTCCCCACCCACTGGCTGGTGTGGGGGTTGGGTTGCAGCGAGGCCTTCCCTGGATGCTGGGGCAGCAGTTTCTAGGCAAACAAAGCCTGAGTGTGGGTAAGGGATGAACAGTGTCCCTGCTGTGGGGTGGAAGCTGGGGACTAAGGATGACAACAAGACCTCTCTAAGGCAGCTGAAATCTCCCAAGAGAAGGGTGCCTCCATTTTGGGTGCCAAAAGCCACTAGAAGTCATGCTCCTCAATCACACCTCAGCAGGAAACACAGACCTCTCCAGGCTGAACCGGAGCCCAGGGTTCCCTAGGCCCCAGGAACAAACCCTAACCCAACAGTCAGGCTTATAAGCATCCCTCCTGTGTCCACAGACCCCATAATTCAGTGGGCCTCCTTTTATCCACCACCTGGCTTTACATGAAGTCAGGAATGGTGCCAGATTCAAAGAGGAACTAAAGAAGGACTGCGGGCACACAATCTGATGTTCCGTGACCACCGTGTGTCAGTAACAGTTGGAGTCTGGGAGTCACCAATGCCCCATATATCTGTGGTTCAGGGTCCAGCTATGCCTAGGTAATGGAGGAAGCGTCTGAATGCCCACCACTAACTCCGTGTGTGTGTGTGTGTGTGTGTGTGTGTGTGTGTGTGTGTGCATGTGTATATGTATACATATATGCACTCATTCATCTCTGTTAGGGACCCATGAAATCTAAGGTTCCAAATGAGAGAGTTGAGGCTTAGCAGCATGTAATGACCTCTCCCAAATAATAGTTACTAAGCCACAGGTCCAGAATTAGATAGCAGGAGGATCTGCATCCAAAACCATAACCTGGCCATATGGTTATCCTATGCAATACTCTGTAAGTCACATTGTGGATGCTCTGTGATAGCTCCAAGTCTTTCCAGTTCTTAAGTTTTTCAACTCTCAGTCTGGGAGGTGTTGGTTATTTATTCTTCTATGGATTACTTTTTCTTAGCCAGCTCTGGGCCAGTCTGTCCTGGTAGAGATCACAGATGGCTGTGATCAGATGAAAATACTTCTCAGGGTTTGAAACAAGGCCGAAGTGCAAGGACTGCTTGTAAACTTGTGAAGAGGTGTGAGGTGGCCACCCCAGTCTCTGCAATCAGTACCCACTACTTTGGGTGATGGTCTATGGCAGGATTTTCCCTGTCCCTGACTTTGAGAGAAGTAAAGATGAGAAAGAATGCTGTCTTAAAGACAAGTAGGGTCTCTCAAGGATAAGGAAGTAACAGAGGAAACAGAGATTCTATTCAAAGACTCATTTCTCTGCCTAACAACCTAACTAGCTAGCATGTGCCTTCTCAGAGCGTAAGTGGTCAAGATATAGTTGTGTAGAAGAGTAATCTGCCACTCCTACTATACCCCTATTCCATCCACACCTTTCTTCACCAATGCGATGCGACAACAGGGAACCCATATGCTTCTTTGCAAAAATAATCAAACCTCAACTTTAATGCCAATCATACAATGCTGCTTTCTCAGACTCTGAATATCATTGGTCAATACCTCGCCTTCATACAGAGTCCATAAGTCTTCAACACGAGGCTGGCAGTGACTTGATGGAACATTTGTCAAGGCCGAAGTGCAAGGACTGCTTGTAAACTTGTGAAGAGGTGTGAGGTGGCCACCCCAGTCTCTGCAATCAGTACCCACTACTTTGGGTGATGGTCTATGGCAGGATTTTCCCTGTCCCTGTCCAATTACATTAAAATATTAGTGCAGCAGGAGGCCTGTGGTTAGACAGGAAAAAGGGAGGAAGAGAGAGGAGTTGCAGGCTTTTATCATTATCAATTGGTTCTGAAATTATTGTATTGGCATCTTGTAGATTGAGAATTTATTGATAAATAAATCTGACTTGTTAATTATAAGATTCTAGAGTTTTCTTTCTACTGGGTTGCTGGGTGTTGTGGCAGCTGACCTCGGGGTAGATGGTTGCTGCATGGGGCTGGCATGGCAATGAGGGGAACTCTGGAGCCCCACCGGAGACTTGGCAGGCAGAGTAGCTGGATGGAGTGAGGGAACTAGGGTTTCACTTTTAGTATTTCCTGCAACAATGGTCTGCCTCATATGGTCTGCTACCTGCCTGCTCACCCCAGCCTCCTCTTCTGGTTTGGGATTTCATTTGTTTTTGTTTGTTTGTTTTGTTGTTGTTTTGGTTTTGTTGTTTTCTTTTCTTTTCTTGAGTTTTGGGGTTTGGGGTTTTTTTTGGGGGGGGGTTGTTTTTTGTTTTTTGTTATGTTTTTTGGTTTTGTTTTTTGTTTTTTGGATTTGGTTTTTTTCAAGACAGGGTTTCTCTGTGTAGTCCTGGCTGTCCTGGAACTCACTCTGTAGACCAGGCTGGACTTGAACTCGGAAATCCACCTGCCTCTGCCTCCCAGAGTGCTGGGATTACAGGCATGCACCACCACTGCCTGGCGAGTTTTGGTTTTTTCAAAATAAGGTTTCCCTGTGTAGCTCTGGCTGTTCTAGAACTTGTCCTGTAGCCCACGCTAACCTCTAAATCAAAGATCTGCCTTCTTCTACCTCCAGAGTACTAGGATTAAAGATATGCAACACCACACCCTGCTTTGACTTAATTTTTAAATTCTGGACTCTTTGGGAGAGGAGAGTCAGCTCCACAGCTTGGAAAGTATGTGGGCTTTAGAGGCTGAGGTGGTTTCAAATCCCTTGCTTTCTATTTTTGAGCCTCAGTAGGTTTTGTCACCCTAACCTCTTCCGGAGGGATGTTAGGAAGTGAAAGAAAGTATAGACACCTAGGGCCTGCCTTAGTAACCACCCTGAGGACACTCTTGCATAGCCATACTGCAAATCTGAGAGCCTAGAAAATGTTTTTATAACTCTTTTGGTGATGAGACCTGACCTAAAATGCCATTTGTAACCGTTATCTATCCTCTGAGTGTGACTTAGTGTTATCTATCCCCTGAGTGTGACATAGTGTTATCTATCCCCTGAGTGTGACATAGTGTTATCTATCCCCTGAGTGTGACACAGTGTTATCTATCCTCTGAGTGTGACATAGTGTTATCTATCCTCTGAGTGTGACATAGTGTTATCTATCCTCTGAGTGTGACACAGTGTTATCTATCCCCTGAGTGTGACATAGTGTTATCTATCCCCTGAGTGTGACACAGTGTTATCTATCCCCTGAGTGTGACATAGTGTTATCTATCCTCTGAGTGTGACATAGTGTTATCTATCCTCTGAGTGCGACACAGTGTTATCTATCCCCTGAGTGTGACACAGTGTTATCTATCCTCTGAGTGTGACATAGTGTTATCTATCCTCTGAGTGTGACATAGTGTTATCTATCTTCTGAGTGTGACACATTGTTATCTATCCTCTACATATTGCTGCTGAGGTGTGAATGTTTCCGGTGGCTTCCCTTCCTCCTGCTGAGATGTTGTATCATGGACAGTATTTGCATCACGCCAACTATTAAAAATGCAGACAGCATATGGAAAGTGACACTTGTTCACTGCTGATATGGTGCCAGCTAGCATATCCACTGTAAAAATCAGTAGGGAGATTCCTCAAAAAAATTATAAATGAAACTACAATACTCATCAGGGCAGTGGTGCCATATGCCTTTAATCCCTGCACTTGGGAGGCAGAGGCAGGCGGATTTCTGAGTTCGAGGCCAGCCTGGTCTACAGAGTGAGTTCCAGGACAGCCAGGGCTACACAGAGAAACCCTATCTCAAAAACAAAACAAAACAAAAACAAAAACAAAAGCAAAAACAAAAACAAAAAAAGCTCCAATACTCCAGGGTACATGCCCAAGGGATTCTGTCTTACTACATAGACACTTGTACATTCTTCTCAGGAATTGCAACCAGCCTAGATGTCCATCAACAAATGAGAGAGTAATGGAAATGCAGTGTAACACAGTGGAATTGTTACTCAGATGCTAAGAAAAGTGAAGCTACTAAATTTTCAGGAAATCAGGGAGAACTAGAAAAAACTGTATTGAGTGAGACAACCCAGGCTCAGAGAGAAACCATACACGTTCTCTCTCCTACACAGAGCCTTTCCTTAAATGTGTGTGTACGTGTGTGTGTGTGTGTGTGTGTGTGTGTGTGTGTGTGTATGAAGTTGTGATATGGGTAAAGACTCTATGAGACTACATAGGAGACCATTAGAAGGGAAAGAAGAGTTGAGAAGTGTGAGGTTAAAGTCACGTGACAGACAAGTGGAAAAATAGCTATTGGTGGGAGGCAGGGGACTAGTTGGTGGTAGAAGTTGGGAGAAAAATAACAAATTTTCAAGTGCCATATTGAGGGGCTGGGAGATGACTCTGTGGTTAAGAGAACTTGCTGTTCCTGAAGATAACTTGGGTCTGGTTCCCAGCATCCTCACGACACCTCAGAATCATCAATAAATAAGTTCCAAAAGGTCCGGTGTCCTTTTCTGGCCTCAGAAAGCACCATACATGTACATACATATACTCAGGCAAACATCCATACACATAAAATAAAAATAAGTAAAAACTTTCAAATGCCATATGAAATTTAGTTATTTTGAAGCTAGCAAAAATATAGGTATTATTCTAATACACAGAAATTCCATAATTATCCATTCATGTTCTTTTAAATTTTGGTATATTCATGTGTATAATATTTTTACCATTATAATTAAATGTTAGAATCTAAACTCCAGCTACCCCAGAATGTGGCTTTATTTATAAATAAAGTGTTTGTAGAGTTCATCAAGTTAAAATGAGGCCTGTGGGATCAGGTCTTAATCCAGTATTACTGATGTCTTCATAAAACCACACAATTGTAGTGCCTAGGAAAAAGCTAAGTTAAGGTGAAGGCAGAGACTGGAGTGGTCTTTTGCTATTTGTTTTCTGAAGCAAGGTCTCATTCAGCCCAAGATGACCTTGAACTCAATGGAACTGCGAATGGCCTTGAACTGTTAATCCTCCAGTGCCTCCACTACCTCAGAGTGACAGGATACACTACCATACCTAGTTTATGCAGTGCTGGAGATGAAGCCTAAGACTTATTACATACTAGCAGAGCAGTCTACCACACGGGCTCCAGCCTCAGCCCTGAAGTAATGTTTCTACAGGCCGAAGGACACCCAAGATGGATACACAACTGCAGAAGCTAGGAAATGGGAACACATACTCTCTCATAGGAGATGGGAACACATGCTCCCTCACACACATTCCCTCACATACACTCCCTCACAGGAGATGGGAACATATGCTCCCTCACAAACCTTTGTAAGAACCCCAGCAGCTGACATCTTGACCCTGGGCCTTAATTCAAACCTCCAGGACTGTGTGAAATAAATTATCACACCTTATTTATCTCACACCTAGCCTTTGGGACTTTGTCACTTAGCCCTAGGATACTAAATCACCCACCTCTACAATCATTTCCGCAACAGAAATTCAACAGCAGCCCAGAGGGAGAGGTCTAGAATTCTAGAAGAGGGGACAGGAGTCAGAAAGATGGAGGAATGCGTCTTTCTTTACTTCTGGATGTTTGTATAGCTTATGAGCAAACAAGTCTTTCTGCAGCCTGAGTTTTGTGACTATGTTGGTATTACTAGAGCTTAAACGGCCTCACAGATGTTAGTGGCTAAATATAGAAGCTTGAAGGCAGCCACCACAGGGTCTGTCACAGCTCTGGAGTTGAGGGTCTGATTTACTAGCTACACTCACTTTTACCTGAGAGAGGATGGCGGATTTTCTCAACTTCACAGTGGAAGTGATAGACCTTATTGTTGTTGGCAGAACACAGTGGACCATGTGCTCCTAGCCACTCCACAAAAGCTGCTCAGAACCTGCCTACGCCTACTTATTAGCACTCCCACCTGTGTGCTGATGGGTCAAAATGTCCTCTGTGCTTCTGAGAATTAGCAACTGCCTTCTTCGGGGACAAAAGGTGAGCTGTGTGAAGGTGCTGGGTGAGATTCTTTTTTAATGTGGTTGTTACAAGTTTTTTACAATAAGGGTGACTAATGTTGACATTGCTTCTGAGGTTTCACTACAATTGGATGGGAATGGGCAGAGCTGGTAGAAGAGGCTGTCTTCCTTGAGTCCTCACCAATCCTTTTCAAGGCATCCATTTCTCTATTATGAAAGGGGACCAGCTGCGGGTGGGCTGAAGGAGCTAGAGGGCACTCCCTGGCTCCCAGCCCGGACTATACACTGTACCCCCGCCTCTCACAACACGCTCCCCTCCCCACCATCCCATTTGCCTCTGTCCATGACTGCTCCCACTAATCAATGACACTTTCCCCACAGCAAGATTAAACAGCGCTGAATTGCACAGTAAACAAACGACACTCTTTATCCTTTTCCATTCCTTCAAGAAAAATCTGAAGTGGTCTAGGCTGCTCAGTGGGCAAAAGTACTTACTGCCAAGCCTGACAACCTAAGTTTCATCCTTTAATTCCCAGAACCCACACTGTGGAGGGAGAGAAGCATCTCCTGGAAGTTGTTCTCTGACTTCCATACATATACTGTGGTTTGCTAGCACACACACACACACACACACACACACACACACACAGACACACACACACACACACACACACACACACACACACACCACGGCAGCTATTCCCTGTGCCTGGAATAACATCTTCCCTGATGCATCCACAGCTCTGGGCGTCACTCATCTGCTCAGATGCCCTTGGAGCTCTTACACGCATCTCTAACCCAGCCTGCTTTATCACTTTTTCTGTATTACTTTCTAAAATAATACCATTTAAAAATGTGTTTATTTAGCTTTTCCCCATAATTTCTGTAGTTTATAAAGATATTCAACTCACAATACTAGAGTCCCAAGTGGAAGGAAAATGTCCCACAGTGGCAAAGTTGCTGTGACAAACTCTAACCTCTGAGGCAGGACGAGATGGCAGCCCTCAGAGGCTCCCCTGAGGGCAGATTCCAGCCTTGGTGTCATTCGTACCAGCCTTCCATGAACCAAGTCAATGAGATCTCACCCAGTGAGGCAGCTAAGACAACCGAATGAGTAATGAGAGATGAAGAAGGAGATTCTGAGATCACAGACTGGCAGCCATAATTGTAATAACTGACTTGGGCAAGAGTTATCCATCTTATGATGAGTCGGTAAAGGTTTGCAGAAACCAGAATACTTACGTATTTATGTGTTCATTCTAAAAAAAAAAAAAAAAAAAAAAAAATCTACCTAGAAAGTGTGCATTAATCCCAGAGCAGGAAGAGAACGTTCTAATGGAACAGCCCAGCAGACCGTGATCAGTTAGGCCAACAGCGATGGACAGTCCATCCATTCCATGTGCTTCCTGGAAAGAGGCACTGAGATGGGTACACACCTACCAACGACATCCCTGCCCAATGAGGCGTGGCTCAAATCTGTCAGTAGCAATTGTCAGACAGAGTTAAGGGACATTTCACAGAACAACCGTTCTGCGTGCTTCAAGATCGACGCCATGAAAGAGAAAGAAAAGGCTGGTAAGAACTTCATTCTTAGAGGCTGGGCTCACAACTGAAAAAAAACTGGTAAATCATTGTAGGTGGAAGAGAAGAGACGTGAGAACCGTGCACAGAATGTTGAGCAGAATTTTCTTCTCGATATTACTGGACTGATCCACAGAATCTTCTGGGCTAATTTCCTGATTTTTGTAAAGTGCACTGTCATCGTATGAGAATATATACATACATATATATGCATGTGTGTGTGTGTATAATGTATGTATATATTCTCAAAACTAAACCTAAATGGGACATCTTCAGGGGACATCTCAGAAGGGGAAGCAAAGAAGCAGAAGAAAATGGAAAAGTTAGAGGGTGAGGAACAGGGCCGTGGCAATGCTGTCTTCTGAACGTGGCATGGCTATTGCACACATGAGCTCCCCACAGCTGTAGTCATAACTCAGGATGAAGCCAGCAGAAGTTCCTACATAGAAGGGACCCTCCAGGCTATGGCCTTGCTGAGAAACTGTTGGCAGCTGATGGCTTCTACAAGAAAGAGAATCATTCTTCTAGAACGTGGTCACTGTGAGTTTCCTACTGTGGATGGCCCACACCAGTGTATTTATAAGCATTGCTAATTGGAGTTACTAGGTTGTAAAAGGGGGAGCAGGAAGTGAGGGGGCAGGTATTCCAGGGGAAAGGAGGATACGTCTGACCAGATTTCATTGTATACATGTATGAAATTCTCACAAAGGAGAAAAAAAAAAAAAAACTAGTGATGGAGATGGTGATACTTGAATATAGTTCTAGCTGCTTGGGAAACTGAGGCTGGAGGATTACTTGAGCCAAGCCTGGGGTACATAGTCAGATTCAGAGGCTCTGTCTCAAAAACAAAACAAAACAGCAGCAATACAATCTAAGAGGCAAAACTAAATCATATTGGAAGACTTAGAGGAAGAGAGACAGTATTCCTCAACCTAAAATCCACTTTGAAAGAAAATGATAAAGCAAATGAGAAGCACATGGAGGTTGGGAGTCTGGGCGAAGTGCTTTTCCTCCTCTGACAAATTGCAGCAGTTGACTGGCCACTCTGGCGTTCCCTCCAGCTTGGATACTACTGAATGTCCAACGTCCCATCTGGAAAGAAGACATTTCTCTAAGGAACTTAACTTTTTTGTCCTGGGTTTCTAGCAGCCCAATGATGAACTATCATCTCTGCCCCGACCCCAAGTCTGTCCCCCAGGAGCCCCTCCAGGAAGAGGTAAACACCCTAGCTGAAAGCATCTTGTCTTGCAGATAAAACCCTTCCTCCTAACCTCATTGAGGATGAGGCAAAGAGACAAGTGGTGTGTGGTGGTGGTGGTAAGGAGGGGCATGCAGGGGCGGGATGCTGGTTTGCAGGTCTGTCAGAAACTGATGGCTCTTAACCTTCGCCTTGCTCTGCTGTAAATGAGGCAGATCCATGGTAGCCTTGCCCCCACCTCAGAAGATACTTCTTTAGTGTCCTTCCTGACCCAGTGACAGGTGACTTCTTGAGGGTGGGGTACTCAGAAGAGACCCCCAACTCTGAGGCCTCTCCTCTTCCAACCTGCCCCAATTTCCTAATAACCCATGCCTTCAGTTCCACACAGACCCCTTGAGCATCTGTTGGCACTGTCTGATGACATTAGCCAGACCAGGAGTGGCCTGGAAACACGGAGCTGGCTCTAACACTCTCCTATCATGAACAAAGGAGCTCTGTCTCTGGCAGAGGAAGCAAGAGATTGCTTCCCCATGCAAAGACCCTATCCCCAAGCTCTCAGGTATGCCAGGCCTGGCCCCATAGCTCACCCAACAGCTTATCAGCTACACTCACTATTGGTCTGTGTCAGGTGCCATTTTCAGGCAGGAGGCTGTCAGGCCACTGAACCTACAAAATGGCGGACAGGAACCTACAAAATGGCGGACAGAAACCTGCATCATGGTTTGTTCCTTCTCTCTGTCCCATGCCTCAGCTACATCACCCCTTGCCAAAGCAGCTGTAGGACCCACGCAGCATCCCAAGACATTTTTTTTAGGTGTCATGGCTAACATTTCATGGAGGTAGGATCTCTCACTGGCCAGAATTGTACTATGTTGGCTAGGCTAGTTGGCTAGCAAACTCCAGAGATCCACACGTTGTCACTGCCTCCCCTGACTGGGATTACAATTGCACACCACCATGCCAGACTTTTGTTTTCTAACATGGGTTCTGAGGTCCAAATGCAAATCCTCATGCTTACAAAGCTAGCACCTTACCTAGTGAGCCATCTCCCCAGTCCCAGACGTGACTTTTTGTTGTTGGGTTTTTTTTGTTTTTTTTTTTTTTAATTCAGCAGGAGCCACAACTGAGACAAATTGTATAATCTTCTGGGCCTCAATTTCCCTACCTATAAACTTGAGATGATTTCCTCAGAATTGTGAGGATAGGATAGGATAGGATAAACATCTAGTCTGAGACTCAGAAAATGGAAGTCCCTAATGATGGGTGGGGGCTGTACCTGTGGCCATGCTAGGCCAGGTTGACCCTGGTTTGTTTACCCACCTTCTTCACAATGATACTATTTTTGTATCTGGTATCTTGAATGCCAGCACAGGGCTCAAGACAGAATAAATGTGCCAAGGTGGACCCTCCCACCAGGCAAACTTCTGTAGGTGTCTGGTGCCTCTTGAATTCTACTTTCCTGCCTCTTCTGGTGTTCATCTTAACGTCCAGACAAACTCTGTGAAGGAGCGCCACTGCCGAGCAAGGCAGCCACACTGTCTTCTGTATCGCTAAAGGTCTTCTAGAGCCACAGGACCCCAGATCTCCTCCAGGCAGACCCTGAACTCAACGGTGCGCAAACAAAACAGGGGGTGCTGTTTGGGGAATAAACTTCAGAACTGGACAGAGTGCCAAACGGGCAGGCCACTTACGGAGAAAAGGGTTCTGGCTGCTCAGGTCCCTGAACTCACGGGCTATGGATTCTGCTAAATCTCTGAAGCATGCTGAGCCTCCTGCACATCTATGACAGAGAATTGCCTTAAGCGTAAATGGGTTCACTGTGCAAATGGTGCGGTTTAATGATCAAATCCTGTGCATTTGCACAAGGTTAATTACTTTTGGCTTCATGTGACATGTTTCTAATATAACATTTTGAATGCCACAGTTTGCTCAGGAACTTTGAATATAAGGTCTAAGTTGACGTGACCACCTAGGCAAGCCAGGCATTGCTATCTGTAGCTTGCAGGTCATGAGACCTGGGACTGGAAACGAGCCTGTCTGACCCCAGGGTCTTGGTTAAGGTTGTGACATACTGTGTCCATCCTGAGGTTGGGTTTCTACTGGGTCTCTGCTCTTTCAGCCAGTGGTCTCCAGGAACATATTTAGAGGGCAGGGATTTTTAGATCCAACCTTAATGTTCAATATGTTCATTTTCCAGGGAAGAAACTAGCATTAGAGAGGAGGAACTTGCCTGAGATTGCTCCACAGTTAAAGTGAGAGCTGGTTTGCAAACCCCTTCAAAGACTCCCCATCTTTCCCTGGTCATGGAGAATCCATTTCCCAGAGGCGACTGTGTAAAGTGACAGCTTTGCAAGCACCAGACCTGATTTTAGTCCCAGGTCTCATGCAAAATAAGCTGAGCATGGTGGCATGCGTCCATAGTCCCAGCACTGGGGGCTGGGGCAGATCCCTGGAGCTAGCTGGCCAGTTACACTAATCTAATTTGTGAGAGTTCCAGGCCAGCCAAAGATGCTTTGTCAACAAGGTAGAAGGCTGCGGAGGAACAACACCTGTGGTTGAAGTCTGGCCTCCTTAGAAATACAAACCAGAACTGGATCACAGGGCATACATTTGGGTGTGATGCCTATTTCAAGGCTCACCAGAGAAATTAAGGGGCTTCTCAGAGTACCTTGGGCTGCCTACTATGTGACCTTTACATCCAAGAATGTTCCAGGCAGCTGAGATTGAGTCATGTCAAGGGGGCATAGGCCCAAGCCCTCTGTCCTTTCTTCAAAGAGCAAGTACACACCCAAAAGTTTGTACGATGGCTCTGCTGGCCGCCATCTCAACACTATCACCACAGAGCTGTTTCCCTTGTAGCCTGTCATGGAGGAGAGGGCTTCCTGTGGGCCTAGTTGCAAATACCTCTCTGACACACAACCACTGGAGCACTGGTTCTTAGCCATCTTAAGGCTGTGATCTTTTAATACAGTTCCTCATGTTGTGGTGACCCTTGACCATAAAATTATTTTCACTGCTACTTCAGAACTGTAATTTTGCTACTGTTATGAATCATAAGGAAAATATCTATGTTTTCCAATGGTCTTAAGTGACCCCTGTGTAAGGGTCCTTTGACTCCCCCACCCCCAGGTTGAGAACTGCTGCTTTGGAGAACAGAAAGAACAGCAAAGCATATGGCTGGCGTCTAGTGTCTAGTGACATCTTTTTGCTTCTGTGGCATTTATTTTTGCTGATTGCACATCCGGGTGCTTTTCAACAGCTTCCCCTGTGAGCTATGTGGATTCCGAGACCACTTTAAAATCTAATTTAAGAAAGGTTAAAGGGTGGTAGGACACTGGCAACCCGAATGCCAGTCCACAGGGACTTCTAAGCGCTAGTCTAAGGCCAGGCACAAGTCATTAAAATTGGTGCCTTCAGTCTATGATCTAGGCATAGGGAAGGTGGCCTGGTTCCTAGATGGCCTTTTCCTAACAGACCCTCCAGCCCTATGTTGATCAGAGTTACTCACTAGCTCGCTGACACTCTCTCCCTCCTTTGTTTCTTTGTTTCTTTCTTTGAGTCTTTGCTTCTTTGTTTCTTTCTTTCCTATGTATATGGTACAGTATACACATGGAAGTCAGAGAACAAGTTATGCGAATCTCTTCTCTCCTTCCACCATGTGAGTCCCAGGGATCTAATTCAGGTCGCCAGGTTTGGCTGAGCCATTTTTTTCGGAATGCCTCACCATCCCAACTGTGGCTTATTCTTCCTTGCTCAGGGAAATGCTTGGGGGGTTTTTCCGCCTCAGAATCTAACAGTCAACGCCTGGCTACTTCACAAGCTTTCTTGTAAGGAAGTGAGGCCGGTGTGGGCAGCAAAGAAGTCCTTGACAAACCCAGAACAAACTCCGGGCGCTGTCGGCAACGTATCTCAGCCCTCACAGATCCTTCTCAAGCCATCTGCATCTGCCTAAATGTGCCAGCTCTACTGCATAAGATGGCTACCTGTGTACCAGCCATGACAATTATCCCCTATCAGTTGTCATCTGTGGCCAGACAGCACAAGAAGCCAGATGACGTCAAAGCTTGTCCTGTGTCACAGATGCATTTGTGAGCTGTGTTAAAGGCAGGAAGTATGGGACACAGAATAGGATGGGAAAATGGATATATGCTGGATTTTAATCCCCAGATGAGGACACAGACATAGAAGATTGTTATTTTTTTTTTTTTTTTGTCCTTTGTACCCAGTAACTGCTGGCCAAAGGATTGCCCAGCTGGAGGACAAAAAGATACAGCATGGTTATTGGCAGCACAGAAGAATCACATCTTTTTTTTAAATAAAATGACAAAGCTAACCTCAACCGAGTCCACTGAGATGGCAAATTCTCTCTGATCGAGAAATCCCCAACCTTCCTTTACACCTTTCCAGGGAAGCTAGGCTCTACAAAGTGTACATCATTAAATAAATAGAACCTTCTCGTATTTCTAGAGATGCATGGAGTGAAAGTTGAGTCAAATTCTGGGCATTAGTATGTAAAAAATCCTGTGGTCGTGATATCTGAGAACATGAGGCCCTCAGAGCTCCTCGTGCATGCGACAGAGCAACTGCTTTCAGTTCAAAGTTTAATTTAAAAATTCAAAGGGGACTGGAGAGATGGATCAGAGGTTAAAATCACTGGCTACTCTTCCAGAGGACCCGAGTTCAATGCTCAGTGTCCACATGGCCACTCACAACTGTCTGTGACTCCAGTTCCAGAGGATCTGGCACCCTTGCACAGACATGCCGGCAGAACACCAATGCACAGAGAATAAATCTCAAAATAATAATAATAATAATAATAACAATCAGGAAGATTTGATAACGTCTGTCAAAATCATTGGAGTATTCAGGAGAATTTCACAGTCACTTACATCAGAGTCTTAGGTCAGAGAATTACCTTCTTAGGACGGCTTTGCTTTCTGCTGGAAAGGAAGGGATCCGTGGATCTGAGAGTTTAGCTTACAACACAGCCTTTGCCTAGGACCTGAGTTCATCGAGGGTGTGTGTGTGTGTGTGTGTGTGTGTGTGTGAAGATTTAAGTCTTTTGATTCCTAAATTTAGTTTAGACTATCAAAGATGAGCTGGTAAGATGGTTCAGTGAGCGAAGGTGCTTACAACCTGAGTTCCATCCCTGAGAGCCACATGTTGAAAAGAGAAAAATGATTTCTAAAAGTTGTCCTCGGACCTCTAGGTGGGCTGTGGGATGTAATTAATTTAAACACACGCACAGATGCACACACATGCACATTCACATGCACGCATACATACACACACATATATAATTTATTTTAACTCATTTTCGGAACTAATTAATTAGCTAGAATTAATTAGTAAGGGGCATTTATTATTTTAAAAAAAATGTTCTCTCCTATCTGGTTGGCTCAAAGACCCCTTGAAATTATCAAGCTTATAAATAAAACAAAACATATATTTAGTAATAAGAAAAATAGATTAACTTTTAAAAATTAAACAATGCTTGTACGTATGGTGCCAGTGTCAAGGTGGGTCTCTTGCGCACACTAGACAAATGCTCAGCCACAGAGCGCTATCTCTAGCCTGAAGTATTAAAATTTTAAAATAGTTACAAACTGCCTTTTCAGGACATGAAAGACTTTATCCAATAACTGGGAAAATGAGGACCGGGGAAGGACGGGAGCTCAGGCATTTGGTGAGTTAGAGACACTGGGTAAAAACTCCGGTTTCCTAACCCCATCCCCTCTCCAGTTAGGGCTTCTAGTTCACTATCTCAGGCACTCTCCCAACTTGGATGATCAGGAAACTGAGGCACAGAACGGGAGATCTGTCTCCCTAAGGTTTGGTCACCCAGTAGCACAAAGGCCTTGCCAGAGGCAAACAGCCGGAGAAAGCCGTATGGGATTAGAGCAGAGAGCTAGGTACAGCCCTAGGCAGAGGAGAGTTCTGCAGCTCCCAGGAGAGCTGGCACCCACCAACCTCTGGCATTCGCCAGCCCCTGACTCCCAGAATAGAACCAAGCAAGGTGTGGACCACTCAAGTTTGGACTCTGCTCCCAGACAGAAAGCCCTGGAACTCGCCCCTGGCTCCACATTCCTGCTCCGTTTCTTCTTGTTCTTCATCACTCTTTCTACCTTTTCTTTCTCTTTTCTCTTAGCATCCTTTCCTCAAGCACGTGTGGTCCAACACAGATCTGCCACCCCATACACAATTCCACAGATCTGTGCCCAGCCAGTGGGGTCTGCCAAATCAGGCAGGGACATTCAGGCCCTGGGCCCAGAGGCTCGGCCTCCTGGACATCACCGGGAGGGAGGCATAGTGCCACTTTAGGATACAGTTTTCCTTACACTTGCAAAGCTTGTCCTCTTGGGACACAGAACATCAGTCACTGATAAAAGACCCAAGAGGAGCCTGTTCCTTACTCAGAGTGACCAACAAATTCTGAAGAAAATAACGATTCAGAGCCAGGATGTCCTTACCCCCTCCCTCATCACCCCTCTAACTGGGAGAGAGGAATGACGTAGGCCTTGGGCTCTAGGGCCTTGGTGACACCATTTCAATTGCCTCAGATTGGGTTTTGCCACCATTTTTTATGCTTTCGTCATTCCTTTAATTTCTGGTGAATAACACTTTTCCACTTACAACAAAACCAAGTTTTCTTTCTTTCTTAATTTCTTTCTTTCTTAATTTCTTTCTTTCTTAATTTCTTTCTTTCTTAATTTCTTTCTTTCTTAATTTCTTTCTTTCTTAATTCTTTCTTTCTTAATTTCTTTCTTTCTTTCTTTCTTTCTTTCTTTCTTTCTTTCTTTCTTTCTTTCTTTCTTTCTTTCTTTCTTTCTTTCTTTCTTTCTTTCTTTCTTTCTTTCTTCCCAAGACAGGGTTTCTCTGTCCTGGGACTCACTCTGTAGACCAGGCTGACCTTGAACTCAGAAATCCGCCTGCCTCTGCCTCCCAAGTGCTGGGATTAAAGGCTTGTGCCACCACTGCCCAGCCCAAGTTTTCTTTCAAAACTAAACTTCTATCAATGACTAAAAGCAGGTCAACTGATATCAACCCAGGGACAGGAAGGTGCTAAGGGTGCTGATACTGTGCGTGGGGACAGGTACAACCCTTACCTAAGGGCAGGCTCTCTGGAGCCCACCGGCTGCCGAGGCCTTGCCTTCCCAAAGGCATCACCCTGGGCCCATCATCCCACACCAAGGACCAGCCACCTCTCAGCTTCAGCACAGAGGGCTCCATGTTCAGCCCAGCCCCAGCCCTCATCCCTAGCAGGACGCAGTGTAAAGAGAAGGAGCTGGCTTGTTTGGGGCCCCAGTCTTAGCGGTCAACAGTCCTTTCCCTTTAGGACTTCATCCTGAGCCTGTGGTGGGCCTCTTGGGAAAGGCAGGGGTGTTGGTTCTGATGGACAGGAAGAGGCAGGAGGCCTTGCAGTTGGCCTGGGTAGAAGGAGCCTGAGCTCCAAGAGTCAGTGCTTTGGAGACAGCTGGTCAAGAAAGAACAGCAAAAGCGCAGGCCTCTACTGTGCAAAACACAAGGCAACTTAACACCAGGGGACTTGGACGACATGCCTGCGCTCATAACCTATGACCAGGTTTGTATCCCTGTCCCTCTGCCTGGGCTCCCCTTTCGTATGGCAGACCTTAAGTCTCCTTAACCCTTAGACCTTAGACCTCCTTAGACCGTAAGTCTGTTTCTATACCATCTCCCTACCCCAAAATGTGAAAGCCCACAATGTACAGGGATTTCTGAGTCTCTGGGCTAGTGCCTGTTTCTGCTAGGTTGGCCTCTGCACTCTACGGCATCTCACAAGTATCTGGTGACCTTGAGCCTTTGCTACAGAACCCTAACCCAGGATGCAAAACTACCTTAGCACTTGGGTGTAGCTCGGGAACTCAAGAGCCTTCTTAATAATGTGTGTCTCAAATTAATCTAAGACGTTGAATCGAAGTCACTAAGAACGATGGTCTAGAGGTCCCCTGGATCTCCCTGGATTCTGTCTCTGCTGTAGCTGGCTGGTCCTCCTTCTCCAAGGATCGGTTCCCCCTTCCTGTGAGATGGTAAGAAGGTGGGAGTAGGGAGTGCTTCTTGAGCCTATAGGTGAGTGGGGTGCTTCTGTCCTCAGACCTAGGATCCAAGTCAGGGACAAAGCTCATTCTCCTCACTCCCAGGAGGCCTTTTAAGATGAGAGCACCATCCAGCCTTTAAGGGGTCCCTGTGTCATCTCAAGCCCCAAGCTGTTGTCCCACCAGTATGGTCTTAGGTTAAAAGGCTCTGCAGTGGTGGCCACGAGGTAAGAGCTGGCAAGGGGCCAAGCAGACAGGACCCAGGTCCTCTAGCACAAGCTATAGGAGTTGACGGAGGAGATCTACCTGAGAGAACTGCTGTCAGCAATCCAGTGATCCCAAGGAAGAGCCACATGTCTGGTGCCATCTCCGACTGCTACCCACGCCTGCCTGTAGGAAGTGCCATCCTGGTCCAGGGAGGCAGCTGTGCCGACGGCCGACGGCTTGTCTCCCCCACGCCGCCCTTTCTGTTCTTGTTCTCAGTGTCCTCTGCTGCACACTCTATCTCCTACACACAGGCCCAGCCTGTGAGTATCTCACGCCTCTACCTTCTGCTTGTGGTTTTGGTCTCCAGGAAGCCAGGCTGTTGTTACAGGGGTGCTGTTACAGGGCTGTTGGGGTGTGGGAGCCCAAGCTGCCTTTTGTAAGCCCACCAACCAAAGTGAACCTTAAGAATCAAAGAAGCCCATGTCCAACGAACACATCCCTGAGAGTCTTCCAAGAAAGACAAAGAGATTGTGCCTCCTTGCCTTGAGGAAGAGACAGCTCATTCCCAGAGATGCTCTAGCAACTGGTGCTTCTGAGTGAAATAATGCCTCCCTGCTGCCCCTCCTACAGAATCCAGCTCTCATGAGGTTTCCTTCCAAGGTTTGCCTTGTCCTTGGGAAGGTGGTGACTAAGAGGCAGGAGGATAGGATCTTGATGGACTTTTCTTTTGCTTGTGTTTATCAAGGAGTATGTCAGGTGTGCTGTGTGTTGTGTGTGTGCATGTGTGTGGTGTATGTGTGTATGTATATATGTGTGTATTATGTGTGTGTGCATGTATATGGTATGTGTGTGGTGTATATGTGCATGTATGTGTGTCTGTATTACACACATGTGTGCGTGTGCATATCTGTGTATATGGGTGTGTGAGTGTGTATGTGTATATGTGTGTATCTGTGTGTATGTGTGTGTATCTATGTGTGTGCATCTCTCTGTGTGTGTATCTGTGTATGTGTGCGTATGTGTGTGTGTATGTATGTGTGCATGTGTCTGTGTGTGTATGTAAGCTTGAAGCTGATGTCAGGAGTAGTCTTCAATTCAGTTGTTCTCTATGTATTTATTTATTTATTTATTAAGGTTGGCCACTCACTGAACCAAGAGCTCCTGACTCCACTAGTCTGGCTAGCTGGCTTCCCCTGGAGGTCTCCATCTCTGCCTCCCAAGCGCTGGGATTACAGGAGGCTCCGTACCTGCCAGGCTTTTATATAGCTTCTGAAAGTCTGACCTCTGCTTCTCGTGCTTTTCTGGCAAACTACTGAGCCATTTCCCCAGTTCTGGGGTGCACTAGCAAGGGCTTAAGCTTTTCCAAAGGAAACCCCAAAGAATAGGGGATCTCAGAGTAGGACTCCCCCACCTCCACATGCCCCATCCCAGGTGGGAGTTGCACAGAGTACCAAAGAATCTGGACCCCAGCTTTGAGGACTGCTGGCTGTTTATGTCATAAGGGCTGGGCAAAAGCACAAGAGGATTTTCAGCAGATGGCGTTGCAGGAAGACTGCTGGGAATAAAAAGATTCAGGGAGGAAAGGGCTAGAGTGGGAAGGACCAGGCTGCCTGGACGTGCTGATTTGGGCTAGGAAGTAGACTGTGTGCATTTAGCTCGCCAATGAGCTCCCCTTGGAACACATACTAGGTGTTAAATAAGTTTTGTTGAGAGAATACAGGAATGGATAATTTGGCTCTCTTAGCAGAACCCTAGAGCCTAGAAGGAGACCGGTTCCCGATTCCAGTTGTGCCTCATACACACATTTTCTGGTTCTCCACTTCCTCCATTCTAGCTTGTTTTCATTTCTTCGCTTGTGTAATGGAGAGGATTTCTCCCACTTGTAAGAGTGTCTTACCAGCTGAGGGGGATATTTGATGTGGCAAGTTGGGAAGCCATAGTGAATCAGGCCCCTCCCAGTGTGAGACCCCGCCCAGATCAGAGAGAAAGAGGGTGGGGTGGGGTGGGGTCAGAAATCGGTTCTGGTACCGGCTGAGGGCGCCCTCTAGTGAACAGTGTCTGGCGGAACAAAGGGCCCTGGGGCATATGCAGTTCCGTCTGGCTTCCAGATTCCACCCCACGCATCGCCAAGAGGCTTGAGAGTGTGCAATCTTGGAATCGCCACCTCTGGAAGAAAAGAGATAAAACAACTTCCCTGCTTTCAAGAAGCATACAATTCTCAAGAGTGAGATGGCTCAGTGGGTAAAGGTGCTTGCTGCCAAGTGTGATGGACTGAGTTCAATCCCTGGGACCCACGGATCCATATCACATGGTAGAAGGAGAACACGGACTTCCGCAAGTCTCCCTCTGACCTCCAGACATTCACCCACACAGACATGCGCTAAAAAAATAAAATAAAATATTAGTGGATCCAAAACCAGAATGGAAGAGGAGTCTTCTCTAAAGACAAAAGAAAAAATGGAATAAAAAGAAAGGACAGGTTTTAATGGCAGAGGGAGGTACAGGGGTAGTGTGGTATTCTGTAGCTGCCTGCAGCTACTACGAACTGGTTTCCTGGAATAGAAGCTGAGGGATGGATGGGAAGGGGCGAAAAGAATGAGGCCAGGACGATAGTTTACCGATCAAGGCCCCAACTTTAATGGGGGTCAGACAATTTAACAGTTTGGGCAAGCCCCTCCCCCCAGACTATGGGCTGAGTTCCGGTGAAGTTGTCTGGCAGTCCTAGGCTCCACTGGTCAGGCAACTGGGTGGGTCACCTGCTTAATTCAGGAATTCGTAGACCTGGAGGAACAATGAACTTCACCTTCACTCTGAGCTTCTCCACCCTAGGTGGAGAAGGATCCTGACTAGCAAAGGAATCCGCGCTCAACAAAGGCTGGGAGAAGTTCACCTTGACCAACGCCAAGTATACTCTGAGCACTCCACCCTAGGATAAAAAATTCCTGCTGTAACCTCCTTCTTATTATGCCCTAACGTCAGATTCCTGCCCGTTTGCCTTGCCCTAACGTCAGATTCCTGCCCGAAGCCAGGAATTGTCCTTGGCCACTGTCAAGTTCCTACCACAGGCATGACACCCCAATATGGCTCTGTTCAGTGTAGGTGTTCCTGGTAGGGGAACTGGGTACCTCAAGGCAGGACAGCAGAAGGTGAGTGTTTTTGTGGCTAGACTGACATGATATACTCCAAGCCACTCATGCTTCGTGCTTAGAGCAGGAAGCTAGAAGATGTGTCCAGTTGGATGCTCCTATCGGTGAAGTCATATTTATTTTTAACTCTTAGAAGCAAGACCTTTGGCTCTCGGTTTTCAAGGGACACCAGTGGCATTCCGGACTTGAGGAATGCAGGCATTTTCAGTATCTCTCCACTGATCTTGGCCCAGCAAAATGACAAAGGCATGGGTGTCTAAGCAGAAGGAAGAGAAAGCCCACAGAAGTAGCCCAACTCCGTGCATGTGTCATGGCATGTGCAAACCCCACTCTCACTATATATGTATGTGTGTGTGTGTGTGTGTGTGTGTATAATGCACATATACATACTTACTTAAGACAGGGTTGGTGAAGGTGAATTGTAATGTGGAATTTAATGTTATCATGGCTTCACAGAGACTAACATTAAAACTCAGCCATTCCCCACTTAATGTGTCTTTTCCCCACTTAATGGTTTTGTACTAACACACGTGGGTCATCTGGAACAGACTGGTTCACTAAATTAAGAATTATTTACCCCTTTCAAATATCAATGTGCTTTATTACACAATATCAGGAAATCAAAGTCACTATATCTCTGACCCCATCCAGGAACTTCAGTTGCTGGGAATTTGTCTATATCCTGGAGGCAGGGTTTTCTAAAACTCAGAGTTTTCACTTAAAAGCTCCAGTTCCATCAGTAGCAACAAGCACCACCAGTTGTTTCCCTTGATGTGACAGGCTTGCTTTCTTCCCTTTCAAAACACTTTGCCTGACAGTTTCTTCAGTGTGAACAATTATGGGTCCAAGTAAATTTAACATTCTTTTCTTGGAGATTTATTTCATTTTAGTGTGAGTGTGTGTGTGTGTGTGTGTGTGTGTGTGTGTGAGAGAGAGAGAGAGAGAAAGAGAGAGAGAGAGAGAGAGAGAGAGAGAGAGAAAGCGCACATGGGTGCAGGTACCCTTGAAGGTCTGGAGAAGGCTTTGGAGGCCCTAAAGCTAGCTAGAGTCACAGGAAGTTATACGCCCCCTGCATGGGTGCTAGGAACAGAATCCCAGTCTTTTACAAGAGCAATAAGACCTTTCAGTGTCTCCAGCCCCCAAACATGGCATTCTTTAAAAAGAAAAACCAATCCAGACAGTCCAGGGGAAAAGTTCCAGAACTGAGAGTCAGGAGCTTGCCTAGATGCAGTCACTGTGCACAGCACTCTGAAGTGCTTAGTACCTTTGTGCTTACTACTTGTGTGTCAATTCAATAGCTACAAATCAAAAGCTACAGTCATCTGAGAGGAGGGAGCCTCAGCTGATAAATTGCCTCTGTAAGATTAGGCTGTAGGCAAGCTTGTAGGCCATTTTCTTAATTAGTGAAGTAGGGAAACCCAGCCAATTACGGGAGGTGCTCTCCCATGGACTGATGGCGCTGGGTCACAAGGAGCAGTCCAGCAAGCAGCACCCCTCCACGGCCTTTGCACCAGCCCCTGATGCCAGGCTCTGACTTGTCTTGAGTTCCTCCCTTGGCTTCCCTCAATGAACTGTGACTCAGAATATATGAGCCAAATAAACCATTTCCTCTCCAAGTTGATTTTGGTCACAGTGTTTCATCACAGCAGTAGTAACCCTAACTATGACAATCTTCTTCCCGTTTTGTTACACATAATGTGTATAAAGATGTGTGCATGATGTATATGTGTGTGTGTGTAATTGAATATGTTTGCCCCCTTCTCTATTTCTTTCTCTATCTCCTCCCTACCACCTTCTGTGTGTGTGTGTGTATGTGTGTATGTGTGTATGTGTGTGTGTGTGTCTGTCTATCTGAAAAGTGGAGGTCAGAATCAGGTGTCTTCCTCAGTCTCTCTCCACTTGATTCTTCTAGACTGAAGGTCTCTCACTAAACCCAGAGCTCACCGATTCTGGTAGCTGCCACCCCTATCTCTCACGACTCCGAGGAGCGTTTAATCCAATAGCTACAGGGATTTTTTGGAGGTTGTCCATCAGTTTGTGACTCTGATAATCAAAGCCTTGGAGCCACAACAGAGCGAGCTCTGGGAAATCAGGGGCAATGTTGCACACAGCCAATGTACTTAAAAAATTCTTTGATTTATGACTTTTTTTTTATCCCATAACTATGAAAATTTCATGGAACCCTTAGCAGGTTAAAACTTATTATTTGGAGTGACTTGAATCCATATTCCCTACCGTGGTCACTGAAATTCAGCGTAAGAATAAACTACCTTAGCCAGGCAGTGGTGGTGCACACCTTTAATCCCAGCACTTAGGAGGCAGAGGCAGGTGGATTTCTGAGTACGAGGCCAGCCTGGTCTACAGAGTGAGTTACAGGACAGCCAGAGCTACACAGAGAAACCCTGTCTCGAAAAAACAAAACAAAACTATCTTGGCCAGGTGATGTGGTGTACACCTTCATCTCAGCACTCTGGAGGCAGAGAGGCAGGTCTCTGAGTTTGAAGCTGACCTGGTCTACAGAACAGTGAGTTCCATAACAACAGGGATGTACAGAGAAACCCTGTCTCAAAAACCAGAGAGAGAGAGAGCAAACTATGTTTTGCAAGTGTGCACTATGTTTTGCAAGTGTGCGCATCTGAGTTTGGATCCCAGAACCCACTGTAAACGTCAGGTGGTGGTGGCAGCCTGCTTGTAATTTCGGCTTTAGTAGACAGATGAGTAAAACCTCAGAGCAAGCTGCCTATTAAGAGGAGCCATATTGGTGAGCTCTGTGTTTGATTGAGAGACCCTGCCTCAGCGAATAAGAACCACGGAGAATAATTCCCAACATGAACCTTAAACCTCTACATGCATGAACACTACCCCCAGTACATGCCTACAAACATGCATAATACACACACTCACAGAAGAAGAAATTAATAAATTACTTCTTATCCCCATTGATTGCACAGCTGTGTTTTGTCCAGTCAAGGGCTCCCTGTAACTTCCCACTGGGCATTTGAACCTTAGATCACAAGGCCAATGGCGAGGCCACACCCACTGAAACTTTAACCCTTCTGCAGCCATTCCTAGGTCAGTGGTTCTCACACAGTGGGCCACGACCTCTTTGGAGGTTGAATTATGCTTTTACAGGGGTCTATCTCCTTAGACCATTGGAAAACACAGATATTTACAACTTACAACAGTAGCAAAATTACAGTAACAAAAATAATTTTATGGTTGGGGATCCACCACAACTTGAAGAGCTGTTTTAAAGGGTCGTGGCATTAGGATGACTGAGTGCCAATGGACTAGGTTTCCATAACAAATGACCACAGACTTGATTTCAAACAGCAGAGATTTATAGGCATCATTCAACAGATATTTATCTACTCCATCCACTTATCTACAGGAGAAAGGCTTTTGCCTCCCGGAATGTTGCGCCTGAAGGCATTTTTCAATGATCACAACAAACATCTGTGCTGTTTAAGGTCCCCCAGGAACCACACAGCTCCTGGATCTGTTGGACGGAAGTGTAAACTTTAAGAGGTGGCACTTGTGGCAGACAGAGATTAATCTCACTGCCGTTTGTTTGGATTTAGAATCGGCCAGGAAACATAGCTCTGGGCATGGCTGTGAGGGTGTTTCCAGAAAGGCTTCACTGGTCAGGAAAGGCCCACTCTGAACGAGCATCACTGTTCCTTAGACTAGTGTCTGGAACGAAATTAAAAGCAAAAAAAAGGAACTGAGCACCAACATTCACCCCTCTGCTTCTTTTTGTTGTTGTTGTTTATTGGATATTTTCTTTATTGACATTTTAAATGTTATTCCTTTCCTGGTTTCTCCTTCAAACACCCTATCCCATCCTCCCATCCCCCTGCTCACCAACCCACCCACTCCAGCTTCCCTGTGTTGACATTCCCCTACACTGGGGCATTGAACCTTCTCACTCAAGGCTTCCCTTTGATGTCCAACAAGGCCTTCCTCTGCTACAGATGATCTAGAGCCATGGATCCCTCCATGTGTACTCTTTGGTTGGTAGTTTAGTCCCTGGGAGTTCTGGGGGTACTGGTTGGTTTATATTGTTGTTCCTGCTATGGGGCTGCAATCTCGTTCAGCTCCTTGGGTCCTTTCTCTAGCTCCTCCATTGGGAACCCTGTGCTCAGTCGAAAGGTTGGCTGTGAGCATCCACCTCTGTGTTTGTCAGGCACTGGCAGAGCCTCTCAGGAGACAACCAAATTAGACTCCTGTTAGCAAGTGCTTGTTGGCATCCACAATAGTGTCTGGGTTTTTGATTGTATATGGGATGGAATCCCAGGTAGGGCAGTCTCTAGTCAGTCAGAATGGCTAAGATCAAAAACTCAAGTGACAGCAGATGCTGGCGAGGATGTGAAGAAAGAGGAACTCCTCCGTTGCTAGTGGCATTGCAAACTGGTAAAACCACTCTGGAAATCAGTTTGTCAGTACATCAGAAAACTGGCCATAGTATTACCAGAGGACCCAGCTATACCACTCCTGGGCATATACCCAGAAGATGCTCCAACAGGTAATAAGGACACATGCTCCACTATGTTCATAGCAACCTTATTTATAATAGCCAGAAGCTGGAAAGAACCCAGATGTCCCTCAACAGAGGAATGGATATGGAAAATGTGGTACATTTACACAATGAAATACTACTCAGCTATTAAAAACAATGAATTCATGAAATTCCTAGGCAAATGGATGGACCTAGAAAATATCATCCTGAGTGAGGTAAGCCCCTCTGCTTCTTGATTGCAGACAGAAGGTAACCAGCAGTAACCAGCTTTCCTGCCACCTTGCCTTCTTATGGTAGAGTGTAGACAGTACCCTCAAACCACAAATCAAAACAATTCCTTCCTTAAGCTGATACAAAGGTCTTCTGGTCATAAGGAGTGCCCTTGACAGGGGACTGTCCTGGCTTAGCTTAAATGTTTATGTGACATTGCCTAGATAGAGTCCCTGAGAAACTGACAAAATTGCCTAGATCAGGTTGTGCTCTCTGTGTCTGTCTTGATCGTGAATTGGTGGAGGAGGGCCCAGCCCACTGTGGGTAGCACCATTCCCTGGGAAGGTGGCCCCGCGCGATATGAGAAAACTACTTTTCTATCCTCTTCCATGACTTCTTTGTCTTTTTGCCTATATCCTGTCTTTCTTTGTCATGTTACCATTTCTTGATCCCCTCTCTGTTATGCTATACTCTCACAGCTGTTACATATACACATGTATGAATTATAGGCAAAGATCCACATACAAGGGAAAACATGTGGATTTTTTCCTTCCTGAGTTAGGGTGACCTCACTTGATATTATACTTTCTAAGTCTACTCATTTTCCTGAAAACTTCATGACTCCATTTTCTTGAAGCTGAATAATTATATGCACACCATTTTCCATTATCCCTTGGTCTGTTGATAGACAACTAGGTTGGTTCCATTTTCTTGCCACCAGAAACAGAGCTTCAATAAATATGGGTGAGCAAATTTCTCTAACAGGTTATGGAGATCTCCGTGTGCATGCCCAGGAGGGCAATAGCGGGGTTATCCGGAAGTTCTTTTAATTTTCTGTCAAAATTAATCCCCACAATGGCTACATTTCTTTGCATTCTCACCAGCAGTGGGTAAGGTTTCTCCTGCCCACCCCCCATTCTCATCAACAGTTTACTTGACAGATTTCTTGTTGACAGCCATCTGACTGGGGTAAACAGTATTTCAAGGTAGTTTCATTTGTATTTATCTGACAACTGGGAGTATAGAACACTTCCCAAAACAGCTATTGTGTTTCCTCCTTGGAAAACTGTTCACTTCACTAGTTCATGTAGTGATTGGAAGTTTTATCTTAGTATTCTGATTTCTTCAGTTCTTGGTAAATTCTGAGCATCAGTGCCTGGAGTGCAGTTTGTAAATATTGTCTCCCATTCCTTGGGCTGTTTGCTCTGCTGATGGCTTCCTTTGCTGTGCAGAGAGACTTTTTAACTTTGAGTGGTGACGTCTGTTGGTACTTCAAGCTAGTTGCTGTGCTATCGATGTTCTGGTCAGAAAGGTCTTGCCTACCCCAATGTCTCAAAAATGTTTTCTATGTTTTCATCTAGAATTGTGAGCATTTGGGGATTTAGATCAATATCTTTAATCCATTTCTGACTGAGTTTTATATGACATGAAATTTTTGAATCTAATCTCATTATTTTGTAGGTAAATATCAACTCTGTCATAGTAATTTTTTTGATAAGTGGCATAAATGTGTAACTGATAGCCAAAGTGTAAAACCCGAAGAGAAACTCATAGCCTCAATAGTCATTCTAGCTGTATAAAGGCTAGAGTTTGAGATGAACTGTTCTACTTTAATTTCTTTCTTTTTACATATATTAATTCTTTATTTTATTTTTTAATATATATTTTTGTTTTCTATATTCTTTGTTTACAATCCAAAAGCTTTCCCCTTTCCCAGTTCCCCCCCTCCCCATATGTCCCATAAGTCCTCTTCTCTCCATACATTCTCCTATCTTTCCCCCTCCCTTTTCTCTGTCCTGGTACTCCCCTACAATGCTGGATCAAGCCTTTCCAGGATCAGGGCTCTCTTCTTCCTTCTTCATGGGAATCATTTGATATGCTAATTGTATCTTCAGTATTCAGAGCTTCAGGGCTAATTAATATCCACTTATCAATGATTGCATTCCATGTGTATTCTTTTGTGATTACGCTACCTCGCTTAGGATGATATTTTCCAGTTCCATCCATTTGCCTAAAAAATTCATGAATTCATTGTTTTTAATTGCTGAATAGTACTCCATTGTGTTATATATACCACATTTTCTGTAATCCATTCCTCCATTGAGGGATATCTGGGTTCTTTCCAGATTCTGGCTATTATAAATAAGGCTGCTATGAACATAGTGGAGCATGTGTCCTTATTGCATGCTGGGGAATCTTCTGGGTATATGCCCAGGAGAGGTATAGCAGGGTCCTCCGGAAGTGTCATGTCCAGTTTTCTTAGGAACTGCCAGACTGATTTCCATACTGGTTGTACCATCTTACAATCCCACCAGCAGTGAAGGAGTGTTCCTCTTTCTCCACATCCTTGCCAATACCTGCTGTCTCCTGAGTTTTTAACCTTAGCCATTCTGACTGGTGTGAGGTGAAATCTCAGGCTTGTTTTGATTTGCATTTCCCTAATGGCTAATGATGTTGAGCATTTCTTAATTTCTTGAATTGTGACAAAATACTACTCTCCCTCCCCACAAAAAAGTAGCTTAGAGGACAAAAACAGTTTTGGGGGGCTCACAATTCCATGTTACAGGCTATCATAGCAGAGAGGTCACAGTGGCAGGAGCTCAAAGCAGGTATTCATACCATATCCTCAGTCAAAAGCAGAGAAAAATAAATGGATTAAGACTTGCTTAATTGCCAGGTCAGTGGTGGCCCACGCCTTTAATCCCAGCACTTGGGAGGCAGAGGCAGGCAGATTTCTGAGTTCGAGGCCTGTAGAGTCCAGCTCACACATTTTAACTGTGGGTTTTCTGGAAGGAGAGATAGGTAAGGAACAGGTTGCAAGAGAAATCACATGGAGAGACACAAAAACACATGGCTTCTGGTTCAAGTCTCCATCTTTAATCATAATGCCTCTCTCCCAAGAAACAAAGGCAGACCAAGCCACTCCCCTAAAGGCTGGAAACCTTTCTTCTGGTTCTTCAGGAGGTGGGTGGTCAGGTTTCTGGCTGCTTTTCTTGAGAGCAGTGGGCAGGGGGAAGTCACAGAGGCCAGCCTGGTCTACAGAGTGAGTTCCAGGACAGCCAGGGCTACACAGAGAAACCCTGCTTCAAAAAAAACAAAAACAAAAACCAAAAAACCAAAAACAACAACAACAACAACAACAACAACAACATAAACAAAAAAGACTTACTTACTTGTTTAGCTTGGTTTCTTTATCCTTATGGAGTTTGGGACACCCTGCCTAGGGAAAGGTACCTCCCACAGTGAACTGGAACTTCCTTCCCAGGTTGTTTAATTTACAAGATAATCCCCTCCCCCCCCCCCCCCCAGAAATGCCCGCAGGCCAACCCTTTGTAGACACACCCTCGGGGGACTTTCCTCAGGAGACTCTAGTCTTGTCAAGTTGACACAGGTAACCATCACACTAATTAAGGTATAGATAGACATGGTTTGGCCCTCTACTGCATGCCAGCTACAGGACTAGGCTATCGCATGTTAATGCTTACAAAGAATTCTACTGTAAGTATAGTTCTCCTGTAGTTTTCAGATAATAACGTAGACAATCGACCCTAAAGGGTTCTGACTGTGCCTGTTTTCATGTTAGTCAACTCCAGAGTTTGTTCTCTTGGAGAGGAGGTGGCTACCATGTGCTGGGCATGTCGCTAGGTGCTGAAGCACAGAAAAGAAAACGTAACCCCTGCTCCCCGAAGTCTCTAATCCCCTGGAGAAATAGACAGATGAACAGAGAGCATGACTTGAGTCACCACAGGCGCTCTGAGGGGTAACCCAACCTCCCTGGAGAAGATTAGGGGGACTTTTAAGAAAAGGTGACTACTGGGCCAAGTCCTGGGGGACTGTAGTAATGAGTCATGGAAAGTTCTAGGCTTGAGGAACAGCATGGGTCAAGATATCTGCAGATGAATTGGAGCTGGAAGCTGGGTAGAGGGCAGAGTGAGCCAGGAAGTGTACAAAGAGTAGAGTGAGAGAAGAAGCTCTGGATGGGCCAGGAGGGTTTCACCGAGGTTAACAATGGCGTTCGGATTAGTCTAACCCCCGGGGAGGAACCTGAGGCTCGGGCTATCAGCTCCCGTTCCACTCATTAGAGGCATCTGGCTCTCCCAGTAGTGGTGGGAAGGGAGTAAAACCAAGTCTCTGAAGCTTGTCTCCTGTGGCAAGAAAGTAAAGAATTGCATTCTATTACTTGCACCTGAGCCTTTAAGAATGGATGTGTTCAATCGGGCAGAGGGGTGGCACACACCTTTAATCCCAGCACTCAGGAGGCAGAGGCAGGCAGATTTCTGAGTTCGAGGCCAGCCTGGTCTACAGAGTGAGTTCCAGGACAGCCAGGGCTACTCAGAGAAACCCTGTCTCTGGTGGTGGTGGGGGAAGAATGGGTATGTTCAGGCTGGAGAGATGGCTCAGCCTTTAAGAGCACTGACTGCTCTTCCAGAGGTCCTGAGTTCAAATCCCAGCAACCACACGGTGGATCACAACCATCTGTAATGAGATCTGATGCTCTCTTCTGGTGTGTCTGAAGACAGCTACAGTGTACTTATATATAATGAATAAATAAATCTGTTTTTTAAAAAAAGAAAGATAGAATGGGCGTGTTCACTCCCTTCCCTTCCCTTTATACCTGCAGGAACTTGGAATCCCCATGCCCCGGACTGGTAAGAGCTGGAGTTGCAGGGGTATACCATCATGACCAGTGCCACGGTTTTCTTTGCTGTTTTTGATTTCTCTAAGCAGAAGAGAAAACGCTCTCTTCCTGGATCCCTGAAGATGACTGGCATCGAGTGAGCATTATCACTTTGTCTCCATCTTCTGGCCTGGCATTTGTCACCTCTGCCTACCTCCATGGCTACTGAAGGACGGAGTTGGGCCTATATGACCTGAGCTTCATTGCCACATCTTGGTGTCAGAGGATCCTGAAACATCCTCCAAGAGAAGAAGAGGTGTGTTGTTGGGAAGAAGAAGTGCCTCTTCTGTCCCTGTCTCTGCCTCTTTGTTTCTTTCTTTATTTTCTTTCTTTCTTTCTTTCTTTCTTTCTTTCTTTCTTTCTTTCTTTCTTTCTTTCTTTCTTTCTTTCTTTCTTTCTCTTTCTTTCTTTCTTTCTTTCTTTCCTTCCTTCCTTCCTTCCTTCCTTCCTTTCTTCCTTCCTTCCTTTCTTTCTTTCTTTTTTCTTTCCTCGTGCTCTGTAGGCCAAGTTGGCTCTGATCTCACAGAGATCTGCCTGCCTCTGCCTCTTGAATTCTGGGGTTTAAAGTGTGTGCCTCCATTCCTGGCCTTACCTCTGCCTATCCTAGTCAGACTGTGTCACCCCTCTCTACAGTGAGCTGTATGCGTCCATGGATTCTTCTCTGCCACAGCTGGCCTTCTTCCTGATATAAAATGTCAAAAGCTGGGATGAAAGGGCTGGAGAGACAGCTCAGAAATTTAGAGTCCTGGCTGCTTTGCTAGAAAAAAGGTTTGGTTTGGTTGCCAGCACCCACATGATAGATAGCTCACAACTGCTGTCACTGTAGCTCCAGTGAATCTGATACCCTCCTCACACCTCTGAAAGGACCAGGCACTCATGTGGTATACATACATACATACTACATACATAGATACATGTAAAACATTCACACACATAAAATAAAAATAAATGCATCATCGGGCGGTAGTTGCACACACCTGTAATCCCAGCACTTGGGAGGCAGAGGCAGGTGGATTTCTGAGTTCGAGGCCAGACTGGTCTACAGAATGAGGTCCAGGACAGCAAGGGCTACACAGAGAAACTCTGTCTCAAAAAACCAAACAAACAAATAAACAAACAAACAAATCTTTAAAAATAAATGAATGAATAAAACAGGCTTAGACTGTAGCTCAATTTGTAGAGTGGTAGCCTAGCATGCCCAAGGTCCAGAGTTTAATGAGCAGCACCTCTTATATTGGACATGGTGACACACTCCTTAAGTCATAGTACTCTAGAAGTGGAGGTGGGAAGATCAGAAGTTCAAGGTCATCCTTGGCTACATAGTGTGAATTACAGGTCAGCCTGGCCTACATTGAGACCTGGCCTTATAAACCAAGCAAACGGGGAGTTGAGAGTTAAGAGCACTGACTGACCTTCCAAAGGACCCAGTCTAATTCCCAGCAGCCACATGACAGCTCACAACTGTCTGTAACTCCAGTTCCAGGGGATCTGCAACCCTCACACAAGACATACATGCAGGCAAAACGCTAGGACATATAAAATAATAGTGATAAATAAAATATACATGCAAACGAAATAATAAAACAAAATTAGACACACAAGGGTAAAGCCCGTGTGTTTGATGGTGACTCTGGTTTTTAAGTGAAGCTGTTTATTTTGGCTTTTAGCTTTCTGATGTTGTTCCTGCTGCTGCTTAAGCTGCTCTTGGTCTTATTCATTTATTCAGGCAATACCTAATGGACGGCTGCCACTGCTAAGCACTGGGAAGTACTAGGAATCAATGGCAAACGGCTCCCAACTGTCCCTGCCCTGATCCTGAGTCCTTTTGCACTACGGGGCACAGCATCAAACAGTAACTAAGCCATGGAGGTTGAGCTGAGACAGGATGACCTGGCTGCTATGTGTGACGGTGAAAACCCAGTTGCTCTAACCTCAGAGCATCTGGGAGGGGCTCTGGGAGGGGGATCTTTCACCTAAGAAAAGAGAAAGTAGCCTCGTGAAGGGTTCGAGGAAGACAAGAGACAACAAAACAAGGCACCGAGCCAGCCGAGGGGCTTAGCCTAGAGGTGAGCAGAAACAACAGCAGACCACACTCAGTGGGTCGAGACGCAGTCAGAGGTAAGGGTCAGAGCCCTTTAAACTTTCAGGTCAAGAAGTGACTGGCTTGTCTTTATTTCCCTGTGAGGCACCAGAGGGATCTGAGTAAGGGGCGACTGTGATTTAGTCTGAGGTCAGCGCCCCTGTCAATCTTGCGGCTCCCATATGGCGCCACTTCCTTCCCCTCCACTGCTTTTGCAATGCAAAGAGCATGTCAGCACTTCCCTTGACACAGGCTGTGGTGGGCCCTGGGACTCAGATACCAGGATCCAGTCACTTCTCACCTCCCTTCCCCACCCCTACTGGGGTTGTCTCTGGGTCTGTGGAGGGATACCTAGGCCTACAAATGCTCCTCCCTGTGGCCTTCACAGATCCAAGGGACTGATCTCAGATCACCACCCCATGTTAGTGTTGAAGGATCCTGAACTTCCTCCAAATGTGGTCCCCTGGGCAGAAGATGCCCCTCAGAGTCTGCCTGCCTCATCCAAAGTCCCCAGCTACAGAGACAATCAAACTCTAACAGAAGAGGGTGCTGCTTTCAGATGGGAAGGGACATGGGTTGGAGTGAAACTGAAAGGAAGACTCCCTTCCTGGCCCCGACAACCACCCAGGAGAAGGGAGATTTTTTTGGAAAGAGAAGGAACCCTTCTCATCTCCTGGATGAGAAGGAACCCTGTGACCCACAGACTTTCATTTCTCCTAAATACTGGGTGACGTAGGCGGCCACAAGACCCGTGAAAAGGGGAAGCCCAGAGTTTCTTAAGAAGCAGAAAATAGGGACAGAGGCTAAGCTGGGAGGAAGAGAAAGAAGGGACTAGGGGAGGAGGAGAAGCAGTCAGGCAAAGAGGGGTGTGTGGAGGAGGTGGCAGGGCCCGGGAACACACTGAGGCCCTGGTGTCATAAGAGAAAGGGACAGCAGTTGAGGAAAGGCAGCTAACAGGGGAGAGTAGGAGGAACGGAGGCCAGGAAGATAGAGAAGTGGAGCAAACAGGATGACGACGGGGTGGGGTTGGAGGGGAGACTAGGCCAGAGTGGAGGAAGGAAAGGAGCCGACTGGGTAGAAGCACAGCGGGATGAACGCGAAGAACTGGGGAGTGGGAGGAGAGAGTAGAGAATTAAAGTGGAGATAGAAACTAGGAGCAAAGAGAGGGACTTGAGGGAAAACGAGAGGGAGACAAGGGGTGAGAAAAGAGGGCAATCCGGGTTAGGGGAGACGAGGGGAGGGCAGAGGAGAGAGTCTAGGTCACAGACACAGGAAGCCCACGATGTCCGCGCCTCGCACCGAAGAGCAGCCAAGCAGGTTGGGAGAGCGGCAACCGCTGGTGGCCCGAGGTCCGCGGGGTCCCCGACTGTGGAGACGGACAGCAGCAGCTGCAGTGCTGCTAGTGGAGATGCTGGAACGCGCTGCCTTCTTTGGAGTCACCTCCAACCTCGTGCTCTACCTCAACAGCTTGAACTTCAATTGGGACGGCGAGCATGCGTCGCGGGCCACACTCCTCTTCCTTGGGGCCTCCTACCTGCTGGCTCCAGTGGGGGGCTGGCTGGCCGACGTGTACCTGGGCCGCTTCCTCGCTATCTCGCTCAGCCTGCTGCTCTACCTGGCCGCCTCTGGCTTGTTGCTCACCACCATCACCGATGATGGCCGCAGATCCTTCTGTGGAGAGATGCCCCAGTTGCCACTGGAACCTGCCTGCCCATCCCCAAACTGCCGAGGCTCCTGGTCCAGCCCCTACTGCGCGACCACCCTCTACTTAGTGTTGCTGCTCCTGGCGTTGGCTGCTAGCTCTGTCAGGAGCAACCTCACATCGTTCGGGGCTGACCAGGTGAGTGGCCAGAGGCATTGTGCCACAGAGGCCAAAGGGGATGGCGGGGGATCCTGAGATGGAGGTTCTAGCCTCCAGAGGGACTTCAGACAAACCATTTTCCATCTCTACATCAGTTTCCTTATATGAAAGTAGATGGGCTGCTCACTCTAGAAAAAGTCATGTAGGAGCCTCAGTAGGATTGGCCCCAGGTCCCATGGCCCTTTGAGCCATGCCCCGTGCCCCAGGCCTATCGCCTTTTATTTTTTAAGACAGGGTGCCAGCATTCCAGTCTGGCCTCCAACTCGATTTGTGTCTGTGAGCGCTATGAACTCCTGAAGCTCCTGCTTCTACCTCCCAAACGCTGGTGTGCTACCAAGTCTGCCCCAGTGGTGTGTGTGTGTGAGTGTATGTCTGTCTGTCTTTCTTGTTTTAACATAAGGTTACACTTCTGTAGCCCAGATCGGTCTAGAATTCATTAAGGAGCCCAGGTTGGCCTCACATTTGTGGCTATGCCCCTGAGTCAGACTCCTATGTGCTAGGATTTCAAGTGTGAGCCACCATGCCTAACGTGGTCCTCTTAACTATCTCCCAAGTGGTTAGTGTTGTAGCCCCTCAACTTCTCAGATGACAGAGTGCAGGTCTTAAGGGACAGTGAAGCAGCCGAGTCTCAGGGCCCAGCTTGAGACACATTGTCTAAATGTGTCACTGGGCCTTGGGTGCTGGTGCAGGAGCCAGCCAGCCTCTTCTCACCCAGAAACACCAGAGGCAGTGGGTAAACGACTGACTTCAAGTCTTGCTGACATGGCTCTGTTTTGGTAACTGTGCACAAACTAGAGAGTTGATAATAAATACACTAGTAGAGGATATTATTGAAACAACCACACAGGGTGTGAATAATCACAGGCAGAATTCAGAAACACAGACACATAGGCAACCATGGGAAAGATGACATGTCCATGGGAGAGGGGCCTGGCAGTGTGAGCAGGGTGAATTGTACTTCTCTCTAATTTACTCTGTTTTCCTCAAAAGCACTCAGGAGGTAGACAGTTTTAAATGCATTGTCTGGCTGACATCCACAACCCAACACTCCTGACTGTGACCAGAGTCCTTACTAAGGAGTTCCCATAATTTTTAATAGCACTTATTAGCCGGGCAGTGGTGGTGCATGCCACAGGAGGCAGAGGCAGGCGGATTTCTGAGTTTGAGGCCAGCCTGGTCTACAGAGTGAGTTCCAGGACAGCCAGGGCTACACAGAGAAACCCTGTCTCGAAAAACAAACAAACAAGAAAAATAGCACTATTGCATTTGCTTATGTGCGTCTGTGTCTTTGCAAGTATATGTGCACATGTGCATAGGAGAGGTCCACAGAAGGTCCCTTGGAGCTTGAGTTACAGGCATTTGTGAACAACCTGAGACGGGGAGATTCCCGATACTCACTGAAAGGAATGTCCCATCTTCTACTAACTTTATTCTTTGATTGACATCCCACTACTTACCCATTCCCGGCTGCCCTGAAACCCTGGCATAGACAGGGGTGAACGACTATTAACAGGGGCTAACAGGCAAGTAACAAACCTACTCTCCAAAACCAAATACAAAGAAAAATTTATCGTTATTGAATGTGCTACAAGGGACAGCAGGCTGGGAAGTAGCTGTTATGCTGACTACAGCACAGGGTATTGATGTGTGAGTCTCCATTGGTTAAAAATGAGTCTCTTTGTGGGCATTCCTGGCATGTGATTTGAGAAGGAAGACAGCTCAGATGGGTAGTGTACAGTTCTCCGAGGTTAGCACAAGCTGCTATATATAGAATTTTCTGTTGGGTAATATTAACTATGCAAATGAGAGTTATGCAAATCTAGGCAGTTCCTGTTGATCAAAATTCAGCCCTGATAGGGTGACAGGGCATCTCTGCCACTAGCAGTTGGGATTCCTGGAACAAGCTTGTGAACATTTTCTAAAGGATACCATCTCTGTTTTCTGGCCTCTCATCAGTGGCCTTTCCACCATACTTCCAAGGGCTTCAACCACTGAGCATCTCTTCTCTTCTTCCTTCTGGTGGAAGAGCTGGTTGCCCAGACAACAGATCACAGCCTTTGTAACAGCCACGGTTTGACTCAGTAAGTCATCTCTTGAGCTCAGTCATTGCTATTTTAACACAAAATCACTATGTATAAGGTAAATATTATTTCTGTGTTAGCAGCCATCACAACAAATTCATTGTGCTGAAATTCTTGAATCTCAGTCTGTGACAGGCTTCAAACCAGACTCTGGGTTGAAGGGCTCCTTTCCCTTCCCACATCCCTGTAATGTTTGCTGTCTTTGTATCTCGACCTCCTAGGACAGTGTAGAGACACCAGACTGCCTTGAGGCAGCGTAGACTTCTCTGGATTTGAGTTCTTAAGAGACGGCTCTACTCAGTGGAGAGAGGGGTAGTGCCACAGGATTGGGGTTTGCCAACACCGAGCACCGAGCACTGGACAGGCTGCTGTAGCATTCAGGAGATTAAGTAGTCGGTCTAGGGATGTGGGGAGTCTGGCACCATCTGGAAAAGAGCCATGCCTGGGAGCTGCGAGTTCAGACACTTGCTGATTTCGGGAAGGGCCATCCATCATTCTCCACAAGGTATTTGCTTGCTCCAGAAGGACTCATTTATATCCAGCACAGGCTGCCTGGTCTCTCCCTTCCAGCTACACTTGTCATATGTGCTTACTTCCAATTAATAAATGGAGTAGCTGTTCATAATGGGGTGTATTCAGCTTTCTGCTTGAAGGTCCAAGCAAGGATTCTCAGCAAGCTGACATGGCTGTGCCCCTCCTGCATTCGCCAAGGGTACCTCATGGAATCCCAAAGGCACTGCAATTTTAAGCACATCTGTACCGATTATAACTTTACATTTAGAAAAAGAAAAGAAAAACATTTATCTCTTCCTCAGCATAACAGCTGCAAGGAAAGCATGGGAGAATCCTCTTAGTAAGTGGAAATATGTATTTCATGTTTGGAAAGGGTGGAAGGATAGTGATGGATTCTGAGATTTGGTGGTTATTTGAATACGGCTGTTACCCAGACCTGTTATGGCATGCCTGTAATCCCAGCTACTTGGGAGGGTTGGGAAGGAGGATGGTAGATTCTCCATTAGCTGAAGAGTGAGTTCAAAATCAGTCTCTACTGCTTACTGAAAATGTGTTTCAAAATAAAAGTCAAAGAGGGTGGGGGATGTATCTCAGTGGTAGAGCACATGTGTATCTCTAAGATGACCTACACATGAGGTCCTAAGATGGACCTTCAGCATGGAAGGTATAGAGCAAAGGGGTAAGACTACATGCTACAAAAACATGAGTGCCTGAGACAGATTCCTAGAAGCCCTGTAAAAAGCACAGTGTAAACACACATGCCTGTCACCCCAGTGCACACTTACACATAGATAAACCTCAGCATATACATGCACATGTATGTATGCATGTACACACATAGATAAACCTCAACATACTTGTGCACATGCACACATAAGCATAAACATAAATTAAACCCCAATACAAATGCATACACACACACATACACACATACACACACACACACACACACACAGATTCTTTTGAGAAGTCACCCTTAGTTCTTATGACTTTTTATAAATACAGGAGTATGAGCCTTTCTTCTGAGCTTTTGAATCAAAATCTAGGGGTCATGGTCTGAGAATGCAACCAGTGCAGGCCAGAGTGGGAGGATCTACTGTAGGTTGACCTAAATCCTGGAGTGAGATGGGACCTTGCTAAGGGGTCTGTGAAAGATACTTTTTCATCAGATCAGAGCCTGCTCTCAATGCTCTGCACTTAGAGGCACCTCTGCCCACCTGCTGTTTGAACATGGATAGAAGGGAGGGAGGCACTTCAGACGGGCAAACTTCCACACGGTACTCAGGTTGCAACTCAAGCTGCAGATGAAATTCTTGATCAGTCTCAGTCCAATCTTTCAGTAGCCAGCAGAGGTCACAATTAACAGTGTGGAATGAACTGAGACTTTCATGACTTTTTGCTGATTTTGAAAGTAATGCACAGTGTGGGTTGTTCAAAGACAAAGGAATAAATCAACCAGAAGTGAGCAGAATGGCTTTGAAGACAGTTGTTGTATGTCCTAGTCGGGGACAATAAAAAAAACAATGTGTGTCATGAGCACATAAAAACAGCTGGGTGAAAGTGTTTCAGTTGTTAACTGGCTCTCAGGAGAAGAGACGGGAGAGATGGCTCAGCAATTACTCTGCTCACTGTGCAAGTACGAAGACCAGAGTCTGAATTCCCAGAACCCACACAGGTTAGCAAGCGGACTTGGTGGCCCACCTGTAATTTCAGCCTTGGAAAGCAGAGATAGGATCCCCAGAACAACCTGACTACGGAGACTAACCATATTGGTGAACTCTGGATTTGACTGAGAGACCCTACCTCACAGAGTAAGGTGAACTAGCAAATTGAGGATGATTCCTGATAACAGGCCCCAAACCTCCGTATGTACTCCCACACATGTGCATGAGCACCCTCAGGACATGTGTACCTATATACAAGCAA